>NC_064416.1:7772500-8125000 GCF_023375975.1 Astyanax mexicanus | reverse complement strand
CCACGATTGGTTAAGAGACACAGATCGGTCAGTGCCCTGTCTCCTCAATAATAAAGTTTTTTAAATTTTAGGATAAAACGGGAAATTTACGGGAAAATACTAATACGGGAGGACGGCGGGAAAGAGGAGTAAAATACGGTAGTTTCCCGGCCAAAACGGGAGACTTGACAGGTATGATATTTATGTGTTTGTGTGGTGTTGTGGTCATACCTCCAGCCAGACCACCACAGTCGGTCCATCCCACTGGGCGAAGGGCAGCCCCTGCCTGCGGGCCTCCTCCAACAACTCGTGCCTTAAAGAACACACAGAGAGGAACACATAGGAACATATCCACCTCAAAACACACACTCACACACACTCCCAACCACCTACACACACACACCAGGGCACCACACAGTTTAACCCCTGCCCACAGGAAGAAACGCAGTCCGTACAGAACACCAGACACACACGTTCTCACATGCTGAGAGGAACAGAGATGCAGAGATCGGTCCGGCATGTTCTGCTCTTTACAGGAACTGCAGTCGATCCAGAGGAGGAGAAAAAAGACAGACAGACAGACAGACAGACAGACATGCACCACGAGCAAATCACGCACGCACGCACGCACGCACGCACACAATCTCTCATTCACACACACACTCCGTACTGATGCAAAAAAAGAGATAAGGCATATGCCAGTTTCTGCTTCCACTAAACTCATGCTCACCCACACACACTTGTCCAGACAAGCTGTGGACAATTCATTCATTCATTCATCAGGATCCATTCACATCAAACACACACACACACACACCAGCCAAAACATTCCGCCGAGCTCAAATCTGCTACACACACACACACACACACACACACACACACACACACACACACTATTACACTGCTGTGGTCCTGCTGCACAGCCCGTCTGGCTCCTGTCTTTACATCAGTTACACTACAGCTACTACTGTTACTATTTAAACAGATTAAATATAGTTATAATATAGTTATGCATGCTATTTTTAATCAATCAGTTTTAAATGACCTTAAATTATTCCTTTAGTCCGAGTTTAAAGGATTGTTTTCACACCTGCCTTGAGGTTTTAATTTGGTCCGAGGTAAGGCTGGGCAATATTATAAAAACAAATAAATAACATTTTTCATAACATTTATTTAGTTTTATTTATTTCTTTTAGGAATAGTACGTAACCCTCTTTAGCCTTACAGCATCTTTTACAGATGCATCTCAAAATTAAGAATATCATTGTAAAATTTCATGAATTCAGTTCAAAACATTATCCACCTTATGGGCAAGAATTGTTTGCATACTCTCCTAAAAAACTAACAGTAACGGCTTCTTAATACATATATACAGCTCTGGAAAAAAATAAGAGAGAACTTCAGTTTCTGAATTAGTTTCTCTGATTTTGCTATTTATAGGTTTATGTTTGAGTAGAAAGATCATTGTTGTTTTATTCTATAAACTACAGACAACATTTCTCCCAAATTATAAAATTATATTTTATAAAAAAATTATATTTCTGCATTTATTTGTAGAAAATGAGAAATGGCTGGAATAACAAAAAAGATGCAGAGCTTGCAGTGCAAGTTCATATTCATAAAGTTTTAGGAGTTCATAAATCAATATTTTGTGGAATATTCCTGGTTTTTAATCACAGTTTTAATGCATCTTGGCATCATGTTCTCCTCCACCAGTCTTACACACCGCTTTTGGAAAACTTTATGCCTTTACTCCTGGTGCAAAAATTCAAGCAGTTCAGTTTGGTTTGATGGCTTGTGATCATCCATCTTCCCTTTGAGTACATTCCAGAGGTTTTTTTTAATTTGGTTAAATTTCCAAAGCTGTATATATAATTTATTATATTTATCTACTCACACACAAATTCTCAATAAATAAATAATAAAATGTAAATAAATAAATAACATTTAAATATTAAATACCAACATATAGAGCTAATGCACTTTTTTTCAACAAATAACCATTTATCATATTATCTCTATATCTGTATATATTCTCTATCAGTTCTTAATTTTTATTTTGTTTATTTGGGCAACTTATGTACATTTAAAACTAAAATATGCTTTATTTAGACTTATATTTAATCATTTAAAGGCACTTATAATAAAATAACTTACACAAATTTAAGAAAAGAGAGGAATAGTTGATTGACGCTTATTCTCTGAAAGGATTTAAATAATGAACATAATCTGTGCAGCACCAGCTGTAACCACTAGATGGTGACAGCCTTCTTCCTGAGATGCTGATTCTTCTGTCCACAGTCATAATTCCCATCAGTAGCTCCACTGATGGAGCGCAGTTCAATATGAGCTGATTAAACTGTGAGTGAGGGTGAACTGGGGTTAGTAAGAGTGCAGGCAGTGGATAAACAGGCATGAGGAAGAGGAGGAGGAAGGAGGAGGAGGATGAGTGCAGGAAGTCTTCCATGCCCAAACCGCCCGAGAGCGAGCTCTATGGCGAGAAGAGATGAAGCCAAATGAAGCCACTTACCCTGTTTTTGGACTACAAATGACATGATCAAATGGATGAAATAAAAGGGGGAGAGGGGGAAAACAAAATAACACAAATCAGCCAACTAAAGAGTGACCTGAAGCAGATCAACAACACACACTGCACACACACACACACACACACACACAGTGATCTGATCTGTGCTTCAGCTGAGCTCGCTGTGTGCTGTGTCACCTTAAACATACACAACAATATTAAACACATGAAGACGAATTCTATTCATTAAAATATATTTTTAACAAACAGAATCCTTTAAATGATAAAGAAGGAACAGTGATGAAGGCACGAGAAGAAAGATGACCAAGCGCAAGTCCCACATTAACCCCTTATTATTTAAACACTACCCTGATTATTATTAGCATTTAATATACGGTAACCCTGATTTATTATATAATAATAAAAAAAACGGATTTATTATTAGTCATTAAAATGACTTTAAAGCTGCAATTTTACTGGAAAGATACTGGAATACTGACATTGCAACTCATTTTCTTTTTGCATTTTCTTTCTTTTAATTTTCTTTTTTCATTCAATTCATTTTCTTTTTGCAATATTATACAAGTGCATCTGAAAAAAATATATATATATATCACTGAAAAGTTATATTATTACAGTAATTCAGTTCAAAATGTGAACCTCATATTATATAGATGTATTACGCGTTTATTTCCATCACTGATCATCAGTAAATTTTACATTTCATTTGTAAATGAAGGGAGCAGAGTCTGGAGGAAGAGTGGAGAGACGCACAGTCCAAACTGTTCGAGGTCTAGTGTGAAGTTTCTACAATCAGTGATGGTTTGGAGAGACATGTCATCTGCTGGTGTTGATCCACTGTGTTTTATTATCAAGTCTAAAGTCAGTGCAGTTTTGTTTTCACACAAAATCTTACAGCACTTCATGCTTCTCTCTGCTACTGACAACTTTTATAGAGATGCAGATTTCATTTTCCAGCAGGACTTGGCACACTGCCCACACTGCCAAATGTACCAATTGGTCTTATATAATATTCTAATTTTCTGAGACACTGATTTTTGGGTTTGCTTATTGGCTGTAAGCACGTTTTCATTAATTGTATTATTTATTATTGCATACATTTATTTACCTGTATTTTGTCTTGCTTTTTAAAGAAATTGTTATTGTTCAGTATAAATTATTCAATCCTTTTATTTAATTTCAGTTGCTGAATACATCTGGTAAGCTCACAGAAAATTAGAACAAATTTGAATAGTCTATTCTTAAATAGAATATTTACGAACAGAAAAAAGCTACATAGTAGCTTTTTAACAAGTTAAAATACAGGAGGGTCGAGGTATATAAGTAAGAAACTAAAGTGTACTGAGGGGACCGGTCAAGGCTTGGTCATCTTTATCAGCTAAAACATTAAGCCGCGGTGGTGAATGTGCTGAAATGTAAACACTGTAAGAAGGTTTTAAATGAACATGTAAATGAAACATCACAGCAGATGGTAAGAGAGGCACTCAGCAGGTGAGCGAGAAGCTGCAAATCTTCAGTTTCAGCCGTCATTTAGTCTTTTATACCTGTTATACACACACTGACATATCGCCTACATTCAGCAGAGTAAAGCCCGTTCTGTATAAATCCAGCTTAAAACCACTTAATCCACTCCTGCCTCTGAAGTGCTGTTTGGATCAGCAGCATACTCTACCTTTTCCTTTCTATACATCACATTTATTTCCCCTGTGTTTAATGTTCCTCTCTGTAAACCCTCTGAATCTCCTCTGTGTGTGAACACAGTGTGTGTGTGTGAGGGCAGAGCCGGGGCTGTGATTTCCCCTCTCTGCTGTAGATGTGGTTTTGAAGGCTTCCGCTTTGATATATCTACACTTAATCTCAGCACAAACCCGAGACAGACACTGGTTAACCTACTTCTTCTGCAGTTTCCTGTTCTTCTCTCCGGGTCCTCCCAGCTTGCTGAGCACCATGGCATCCTGTGAACCATCTCCCTCTGGCGTGCCGGCTGTGGAAATATCGACCCGAATATTAAAAATAGGGAAAATAACCTATAAAATCACTTTAAAACCAGATTATTTAGAAATTGTTGCAACACATTTTAATACTAGGCATTAATTAACAGTATTTACAGCAGAACAAACACATATAAACCTTTCTAGACACCCAAAGACACTTTACAACCACATTTTACACATTTACAGGCAGACTCATGCAGAGAGAGAGATGCACAGAGAGGCGCACAGAGAGAGAGACGCACAAAAACACACACAGAGGGACACACAGAGGGACACACAGACACAGAGGGACACACAGACACAGAGGGACACACAGAGGGACACACAGACACAGAGGGACACACAGTCACAGAGGGACACACAGTCACAGAGGGACACACAGACACAGAGGGACACACAGAGGGACACACAGACACAGAGGGACACACAGTCACAGAGGGACACACAGTCACAGAGGGACACACAGACACAGAGGGACACACAGACACAGAGGGACACACAGTCACAGAGGGACACACAGTCACAGAGGGACACACAGAGGGACACACAGTCACAGAGGGACACACAGACACAGAGGGACACACAGACACAGAGGGACACACAGACACAGAGGGACACACAGACACAGAGGAACACACAGACACAGAGGGACACACAGACACAGAGTTACAGACACAGAGTTACAGACACAGAGGGACACACAGAGACAGAGAGTTACAGACAAACAGAGAGACACAGACACACAGAGAGACACAGACCCACAAAGAGACACACAGACACACCGAGAGACACACAAAACTGAATAAGCTAAAGGATAAAGATAAAGAATTTTATTAATTTTTATTAGGTTTCAATAGATCTACTGTTTTATTTAACCTGTTAATTAAAAAAGGGTTTAAAGCTGTGAACAGTTTGAGTTCACAGGACTACATAAATGTAAAAACTATTTTTGTAGTGGAAATTTTCATTTTTTTGTTTGTACACAGTTGGATGAAAGCTAAAGTGTAAGGTATATAAATGTTACATATGTTTCTAAAATTATACCGGAGTGTCTAGTCTACTCTCTGTTAGTTGTAATGTGTATATCTGCAGGGGAAGATACTTTATATACATGTTTAATATCAGCCTATAATTCCAACATCCCTAATTTAAAGCATTTTAAAATCTGTATCAAGAAATACCTCTACATACATATATATATATATATATATATATATATATATATATATGAACACATTATTGAATAAAGGTTATTCTATCTGTAAAAGTACATTTAGCGCTGCAGTAACTGATTAACATATGCTGACAAAGCCTGATTTTATATAAAACACAGATCAACATCAATTATTCTGGAGGAGATAAAAGACTTAGAGCGAGTTTAGCTTTAGCTTCAGTTGATCCGTTCAATAGATACATTTACTCAATCAGATTCAGGGCATTAATTGAATTAATTAAAGGTTAAATTGGATTAAAGGCTGATGGGGGGAGGTCTGTACCTTGGCTGGGCGAATCTTTGCCCGACGGGTTCGGCCGGCCCTTCTCCTTCTTGCCGAACAGACGGCCGATGGAAGTCTTGATGCTTTTCTTCTTGGCGGCTTTATTAAGGGAGTCCTGACTGCTGTTACTGCTGCTGGGGTTACTGCCCTGACCGTCCTGCAGTCCAGCAATACTGCTCACACACGCACACAATATGTAAATTTAAAATGTGTTAAAAGAAAAAAAGGTTACCATTTGCTAAACACCATAGCATCTAGCAAACACCTTGCAGCACCACCCAGAGAAAGCAAGCCCAATTGTGCTCTCCCGGGGCTCTGGCAGCTGATGGCAAGCCGCATGACTGGGATTCGAACCAGCGATCTCCTGATCTTAGTGGCAGCACTTACTCCGCTGGACCCCTTGACACCCCTTTAATTAAGTAAATACTAATAAATAAATTATATAATAATAAAATTACTTTTTTTGTCTACTGTTAAGCACTTATAATACAATCCATGTCAATATTAACTTCACAATCACAATAGATGAGCTGAATTAGCACAGAATCTCCTATAATACTATAATACACTTCGTAATGTTTAGGTTAATATCGGTTAGGGTCCTAAAGCGATTTTGCAGTACATTTTGATAGTTAATTGTCAATGTGTAATATAACATGCATTAAATCAGAAGCCTTATGACCAGGAAGTACAAATGGAATCGCGTTTAATTGACTGATCAAAAGAATAATAGTCAGATTAGTCAACTACTAAAACAGACATTATTTGCAACCCTAATTCACACTAATGTCACATACTGAAAAATCGAATGTATAAACACATACGAAAGTGACTGAAATCTGATTTTAAAAGATTGTGTGATAGAGTCTTTACCTCCTGATGTCTCTGATGTCTTCATGACTGGCTGCGTGTCCTTTACTGAGACGCATGGAGCGGGGGGTCGACGGGGGGGACGTCTCGCACTGGATTGTGGCCTTGTCATCTTGAATGGGCTAAACACAATAAAACAGGTCAGTTAAACTAACAGTAAAATGCCAATATCCTGCTATTTTAGAACATTTTATTATTTTCTTCAAGTGTACTCGTAATATTTGTGGGTATTTGTGATCCAAAAACAGTTGTTCTTAATTTTACACCAGAATATTTTGGTAATAGAGTCGGTTCTAAATGGTTGGCTTATTCTTAAAGCAGTCTAAAGCCTTAGATACTCTACAGAACTTTTAAAGTGGGAGCAGATTATAGACTGGACAAACAAACACACTGTTTTTACCCACTGTGTGACGTAATTTAATGTCTATGGCAGGGGTCTGCAATTAAGTTTGGCCACGGGCCAGATATTCTGTTGTGAAAAATGAATTGTAATGGGATGGAGTGCTACAGACTAGTAGCTCTCCAGCCAAGAGGGTTGTTAAACCCAACTGCAGAACAGTTGATCACAAATCAGGTAAACCCAAGAAGAAAGAAAAGTTAAATCTATAAACATAACCTCTGCCCCGGCTAGTGAATTGGGACACGGCCAGGAAAAAAAACACACCCTTATAAGGAGATAGGGAGCCCAAGAACGGGTGGAAAAACGAGAACGGGCGGAAACTAAAGTCACGCCGAGTGCGACAGAAAAACAGGGGAGGGATGTAAACAAAAGCTTTCCAGAGAAGCATTTTATTTTTTTTTCATTATCGTTCATTATAGTTCAAACAACCTCACAAGACAGATGTTTCATGCTTGTGGGCTGACCCCTGGTCTATGGTATTTTCTCTTTAATGTTTGTTTTCATTTGCTGCTGTTGGAGTTGGTTCAGACTCGATTTGGTGAAGAGTTTACACTACCAGATTGCGCTCAAAATCATGTTTAAAAAAACCCAAAAATAATCAAACGTTTAATTTTCAGTGACTGAATTTGGATACGACTTTAAGGCTAAAAAATTTAAATATATTGACTCTCAGCCCATCATACACTACATGACTTTCACTCCAACTGTCACCAGTGTCTGCAGACTAGAGCCAACTTTAAAGCCAAGGTTAAAATCAGGATACAAGTGGTGTAGTGTAGCTCCAATTTAAGCTAAACAACTCTTCAAACAGTGTGAATAAGAGGGGCTTCACAATGTTATAAAATGCTGCATTTATAGGCTGAAAGGACATTTTTTGATATCACAAAAAATAAAAGTTGTGTCATCATATACAGACTTTATAGCAGTTCAAAACAACTAGAGGAGATTTTAAAGGACAGTCAGCTGACTGTCAGATCCACACTTACAGCTGGAGGCGTAAATTCGGCACGATTTTGTTATTAAAACTAAACAGAACCACATTATTTGCAGTAAAAGTAATAAAGACAAAGTGTTTCTGATAAAAGTGGCGGGACCCAAGATTTTACACAGCAGCCAATTACAGCAGACCCGCAAAACTTCAAAAGCAGCACAAACCCAAAATTACACTCTTTAAAATTGAGCCTAGCCTGATGCAGACTAAATAAACATTTAGATACACAGACAAACACTGATAACACACAGACTGAGGCTGCTCTGCCTGTATCAACTTACAGAGCAGCACCAAAAAAAGGGCTTATAACATTGTTAAAAGTTCGGGGACACCCAACCATGTTCACCTTCAGCCTGATTAGTTTAAACAGCCTTTTTATTATGTATTTTTTTTTTCATTAAATATACTCTATTTAAACATATTTATATTCCAATTCTAATGTCTGATTAACCTCAATAATTTAAGGGTTCACTGCTTTTAGAAGGATGTAAGTTAAGTATGCTATTTTACCTACAACAGTGGCATAAAACTGTCTTAACCCTTGTATGGTGTTCATATTTTTGTTACTCGTTTACTTTGTTATTTGTGTTTAATTCAGCACAATTAAGCAATTTTACATTAAAATGTTTTACACATGCTTGCTTCACCTAAATTGCAAGCAATATAAACAGCTTACATGGTTAATATTTGCCCTTTACCTTTCTTATGTTACATTTCTTTCAAAAAGAGCTACTCTTTTTTTATTAGTTTTTTTTTTTTTAATAAAATAAGAAAATGAATTAAACTCAAGATATGAGTAGAAAATTTGTTTAGTTTCAAATTTATAAATGAAGCAATGTTTATTAGCCCTTGGCCAAACAGACTGTATGTAATATAAATGTGTGTGTGTGTGTGTGTGTGGGGGGGGGGGGGGGGTCCCACAGACCCGAACACCACACAAGGGTAAAATAACAATTATATCATTTATCACAATCATTTTTTGAACTATATATTGTCTTAACAGAAAGAGCTGATCATAGGTGAAAGGTATAAAGATGGCCTGATTGAGGTCATTCTGAATACAATTTCCATCTGATTGAACAGAGTGGGAAGTCATTAAATAATCCAGTAGACGCAGTATCTGATTACATTCTCAAAAAGAATATCTGCTTTTTACATTAGCTTTTAATTAGATGTTTTTTTTTATTTTTATAGTTCTACTTTTTGTTTTGTTGTTTTGTTCACCTGTCTGTTTAACTACAGCACTTTGTGCTGCATTTTAATGTACGAAAAGTGCAATGTACCATATTTTTCGGACTATAAGGTGCTCCTTATTATAAGGCACATAATCAATGAACGTCTAATTTCTGGTCTATTTTCCTACATAAAGCGCACTGGATAACAAGGCACATTTTAAGCGACAATAGTAAGGAACAAGGGTGTCGCCATGTTATTAATCTATACAGATTTCTCTCCTGAAAACTGTTTATTTGGGTGAGAAAAGTGCTTCCGTTTATTTAGAGTAAGCTTAGATATATATCCAATTTTTTTTTCAACAGTGCTAGCTGTGGCTAGCAGTGC
Source organism: Astyanax mexicanus (assembly GCF_023375975.1). Lineage (NCBI taxonomy): Eukaryota > Metazoa > Chordata > Actinopteri > Characiformes > Acestrorhamphidae > Astyanax > Astyanax mexicanus. Next base: position 8,115,162 of record NC_064416.1, on the reverse strand, counting down.
TTAGCGCTAATAACTGCCACCTGACAGCGCTACACTGAGGAACCCTGAGTCTTCTGGTAAGCCAGGGCTCTGTCAGCTAGCGGTTCGTACTGCGTAACTTGTTTTAATACAGTAAACACACAGACTACAGCCCAATATACTCACACATCAGAACAACGAAAGAGCTAGCGCTGTGGTTAGCGGCTAATGCTAATGCTGCTGCACCCAGCCCTAGTCCTGGAGAACTAAACTGAAACTTCTTCAGCGGAGTGGCTTTACTGCTTCTTAATACCTGACTGGTAGAATTATTAGTACCACTTTAAAATAAGACTACCTTTATAAAGGGTTTATACATGTTGTACAATTTGTTTATTAATAGTTAATAATTAGGTTGTAAACGCCTTAAAATCATTAATAATCAGTTATTATATATAAAGGGCAACAGTATAGATGGCTGTGGGTTCACTATTTGGCAAACAACAGGTCATTGTTGCCCTTTCTACATATGTGTTATAACTGATCATTAATCTGTTAACCTAATAACCTAATTAATCTGTTAACCTAACCTAATTACTATTAACCTAATTAGTAACCATTAATAAACTAATTGTAAACCATTTATTAACCCTTTATAAAGGTAGTCTTATTTTAAAGTGGTACTAAATTAATTCATAAAGTGCACTGGATTATAAGGCACACTGATGATTTTGGGAAACTTAAAGGATTTTAAATGTGCCTTATAGTGTAAAAAATACGGTAAATCAAGTTACTAAAGTCAAATAAACAGCTGTACAGATTATTCTGTACTGTATAGTGTATGTAAAGCTTTTTTACAAGCTGCAGTGAACATTTTAGGTAACTACAGTGTCCCCAAATTATTAAGGATACAGTCTAAGATTGAGCCTTGGCTTTTAAACTGTAGTAACATGAAGAGAAGCCGCGAGGCTGAGAGAGAAAGAGAGAGAGAAATGAGGGTAAAGCAGAGCGCAGTTCCTCCAGATTACCTTCCTACGATGCTTCCGCAAATCACTAGGCTGTCGGAAGCATGAAGCAAAAAAAGAGGAAGAGTTAGTGGCACAGCAAACGACAGAACCAGAGAAAGCAGAGAACTCACACTGCACTCGCAGGAGAAGAAGTGAAAATACACAGATTATATACACACTCTCACACACACACACAGCAAACAGGAGGAGAGACACTGGAACCAGATTCACAAAAGCTTTATAGAAAATCTTCATAAGAATAAGTCTCACTCACAAAAAATCATTTTAAATAATTCCTAAATACATATATTCTAGGGAAAAGCCCTAACAAAAGCTGTAAATCAGATGTATAATCTCATTTAAACTGCAGATTCCTCTGCAGCTTATTTTTTGTCATTTGTGTAAAAACCTGTAATAATTTTATTGTAGCGCTGTATGTTTTGTATTTTTCAGAACAAATGTAGATTTAATTTGTCTATGTCTTTGACATTCTTGTTTATTTTCTTTAGCTCTTTCTAATGTAAATTAAAAAGGTAAATTAAAAAGGTAAATTAAAAAGATTGAAAAAAATTAAGGGAGAAAAGATCTAGAGATCATTTCAGAGAAAACTTATCGAAAATTCTTCCTGGAAATGTAGAGAAATGTAATGTCAGACAATAACTATTTTGGCTATAAATAAATAAATAAATAAATAAACAAAAATCATAAAGAACATAAATAATTATTGTTATTATTTAGCTATAATTACTGATCCATCTGACTCTTAGATCATAAGATTATTGTAACGGCAATAAAAAAAACTAATAATACAGATTCTTCTTAGCAAAGAAAACTCAAGAGAAAATTAAAAATCCTTAATGCTAATGGTGAAACATAATAAATAATACATTATAATTTAGCTTATGTCTCTTTTAAGACACTTTTGTGAATCTGTTTCCTGGTGAATCGTGTTAAAGAGTGAGAAGCATGGAATGAAGCAGGATGAAAGCACATCAAACTAAGCAGTGAGATGATCTGACTGGAGGTGATTTCCTCTCACTGTGAGGCGGCTCAGAAACCCTTAAACACCTTAAAACACCGTAAAACACTTTAATCTAGAAGACTGGGTACAAAAAACACACGTAAGATCCTCAGAATCCTGAAATTTCAGTTCATCTAGGTGTTTAAACAATGCCTAAAACCTTCACAGCTGAGAGTTTGGTTTTATTTCCTCTTCTTTTTTAGTTCTCGGCTGCATGTCCAGAGTAAACACTCGCTTGGAGTGGCACATTTTTCATGAGGTCTAATTGCTCATTTCCTCTATAATCCCCCTCCACCCCCCCCCCCCCCCCAAAAAAAAAAAACAGAAAGAAAGATAGCTGCACTTAGCAGAACACAACAACCTGCCCTCCTCAGACTCTCTGCTCACAAATATCACCTATATCCTCAGTGTATATCACAATACCTACATTTAGAGTGTTGTTAACACTACCATATTACTCTAACATAAACTGTAGGCCTGTCACAATATAACAGCCTTTAAATAAATTCAATAATATTGTTTCTGTAAACACTACAAATGTATTTACAACATTTAACAGAACAACAAACTTTTAATTAGTAAGGATACTCAGACTTTTTTTAGGATAGAACATATCCTAAATAAAAAAGCTACTTCTATACTCTTATATGACAGTATATTTACAATTTATTTACATTGCCTCTATAATCGTTTTCAGTTTTTTTAATTTAATATCACAGACGTCTAAAATATGTTTTAAAAGTGGACTGACGCTTTATCCTTGTAGGAATGAAAGCCACACTTTGGACACAGGGACAGAAATAAGTCAAATAAATCTTATTTTTAACAATCTTAAAAACAGACATAACATTAAAAAAATCATAAGTAAATCTATCACATTTTTCTCACTCCCCAAAAAAAAAAAAAAAAAAAAATATATATATATAAAGGTAAATAAAATGATGCTACAGAGGGGGGTTAAAAAACATAGAATCACTGTTTCAAACAAAGTTGACGTACAGACTAAATAATAATGTTATTATAGTGACAGCCCTAATAAACACACTGTAACCTCTTAAAACATGTGAGCAATGTATAGAAATGCGATATATATTCTTGTAATATTTGCAACAAGAAAAAAGAGAATTGGAGCACAGCCTCAGAGTGAGAGGGTCCGGCGCTGGGTGGGCGGGGTTAAGGATGGTACCTGCACTATGAATGGAGCACAGGTAAACAGAGGAGTAGGGTAGGGCTGGTAAGCTACAGTCTGAGAGAGCGAGTGCTGGATGACATATGGATCATAGCAGTATTGCTGGGACACAAACACATGGGGTTATTACTACACACAGGCTACTAACACAACTACAACAACTACACATACAAACATACAAATATATGGATTAATGAACATGGGCTGACCAACATAAAGACATGACAACATTTATTAATATTAACACAAAGGGAAATGACCTTCCCTACAGGAAGAACTGGGCGATATTATATATATATATATATATATATATATATATTTTTTTTTTTTTAATATTAGTATGTTATAATTACAATATATATAGTTCAGTAAATGTTAGCTAGTTTCGTTTAGAATAGCTAGTAAAGATGAACCAAAACTTGTATAAAAAATTATACATTTGGCTCAAGGCTGAAGACTAAATACAGCATATAGTTTTTCCACAGGTTCAAATTAATAAAAAAAAGAATTACTTTTTAAATTAGTTAGTCAAAATTATTTTGTCCTTTACTACAAATATACAAAACTAGAATTTTACATGTTTGAAGACTTCCAACATATCTTTATCTGTTTTTGCAAATTAGCTATACATTATTTACTGAACACACAAAAATGTAATAAAATGCTGGTAAAATCTACAAACGTAATAAAATTTACAAGTGTAAATTGCAGCATTTTCACTCCCTTGGCCGAAAAACAAAAGTGGTTATTATTATTTTGCCTTTTTCTGCAGAGTGAGCTTTAGTTGCCATATATTCAGTTCACTTATACTATCTATTACTAAGATGATATGCTTTATCGACCATTAGCCATTACTTCAATTATTATGTTGGAATCTGGGAAATATTGACTGCTTGATATGTTCAGGTAGTTTTTACAAACTAAATGAATGAACAAAACTACATGAAACCGGATTTATACAAAATTTACTTTCCTAAATGAACAAAAAATTAATATGGTCTGTTCGACATCGCCCAGTCCTACAAATTCAGAGTAAACACAAACAGAAATATTAAAAATGTACGATGGGTCTCACCAGGGTCATGACCCCCATGCGGTCCGCCTCTCGGTTGGGGCTGCGTGGGGCTCTGCGAGGGGTGGAGTGGCCTGATCCTGGAGGAGAGGAGCCCGAGTGTGAGGATCCGTGGAAAGAGGGAGGGATGGAGCCCATAGAGCGGAAACGACCACCGAGACTCTCACCACTGCCCACCCTGGACTCAATCTCCTCCGCCCGCATTGCCGTGCTCTCCTTCTCCTCCTGAATCATCCTGAACAAACACACAAAAATTACACACACACATAACTTACAGTATTTACACTTAGAACTTCAGTTGCACTCAGAAGGAAGTGTTGGATTGCAGTGCTATTTGAAAGGAAGATAAAAGTTACCAGAAACAATAATTGATTAAAAATTAAACTGATATGGGCTTTTTATTGAGCTACACATACAGAAGTAGTGTGTAACATCTGTAATGTAACAGTTTAAGTAGGAGTAGAGTGTTGATTACGAGTCAAACAGCTGATAGGTCCCCCATGATCAGTGCCAAGATCAGTTTTTGCAGTCACATGTCCTGAAGGCCTGGTGTCATGGTTTGGTGAACATTTTTGCACAATGGTCTTCATTACAGGCACTGTGATAGCCCATTGTGCAATTCCAGCAGGACAACGCTCGTCCTAAAACGCTGCCACTATGATTGGGAGACCACTTATTCAAATCCCCGTCATGCAGCTTGCCATCAGCTGCCGGAGCCCTGAGAGGGCACAACTGGCCTTGCTCTCTCTGGGTGGGTAGATGGTGATCTCTCCCCTCATCACTCCTAGGGTGATGTAGATCAGCACAAGGCATCTGTGAGCTGATGTATCAGAACCGAGTCGCTGCGCTTTCCTCAGAGCACACTGTGATGCTACTCAGTAATGCTGCATCAGCAGCAGTTCAAAAAGAGGCAGAGTCTTACATGTGTCGGAGGAGGCTTGTGCTAGCATTCACCCTCCTTGTGTTGTGGCATCACTAGTGATTGGGGATATATAGCTTAGCAGCAGCTGAATGGGTGAGACAATTGGATCTAGCTAAACTGTGGGATGATGCTGTTGGAGGATAGTTGTGGATAGGTTGTGTAAGAACATTGGAGCTGTATGGAAATAATTATCACAAGACTACATTAAGAAGCTCTAGAAATTCTTGCTGACAAGTGTTACACATTTTGCAACAATAAATATATAATTCATTGTTGCTGATAACCTTTATCTACCTTTTGAAAAGCACTGCTATACGCCCAGAAAACGCCCCCTTAGTCTGTGAGCTTTACCTGATTTCGTTGTTGATGGCGTCCAGCTGTTCCTGCAGCATCAGTGCGAGTGTTTGTGCATCTGCCTGTCCAGCAGGGGACAGCAGGTCCACCGAGCTGAAGATGGTCTCTCGATCGTCCTCCATGTCGGACAGGTCCACGTCGCTCTCGAACGCGTACGCGACTTTGGCCAGAACGTTGGCCTGCTGGACCCGCTCCCACTCCTGCTCGTTCAGAGTCTGCACCTGCGGATGGACAGAGGGACAAATACATTTAATAAAGACTGAGAGGACCTCAAGAATCTGCAATGAGAGGCCTTAAAAACAGCTCTATAACTAGTATTTATTAACTCTGCTTCAGTTAGACAGCGTCAAAAACTCCAAAAGTCCATTAGAGATTACTGAATCCCACCACACGAATTAAAGAGAACATGCAGCTAATCAGTGCACATAAGCTTCCGTTAATTGTTGGCTTCATTAGCCCTACAGCTCCACTGCTAAACCTACAGAAAAAGTAAATATGTATTAGCTGAGTGGCTGGGTTTTTATTGTAAAGAGATTATAAACTGTATGGCCAACCTGGGGACCACAGTGCTACTGGTAGGGTGCCATTGGTCAAATTTTATTTATGTATTTATTTATTTATTCATGTATGCATGTATTTATTTATTTATTTATTTATTTATTTATTTATTTATTTATTCATTCATTCATGTATGCATGTATGTATTATTCCCAAAATAGCAATATTTCAAAAATATTTATTTAGAGATATTTAAACACAAAATAATTTAAGAAATGTCAGATAAAGTTACTTATGTAAAACCACAACCAACAAAGCTACTGTATATGGGGGCTTAACAAGCTAATTAAGCTAATATTAAAGCAAGTAAAACGTCTTACTGCATGAGTTTTATCCATGGTTGTCTTTCACAAAAAAAAGATTCTGAGGCAAATCAAGTCTGCATTTGTTTATTTGTCTAAAACCCTATCCGGACAGGATTAGTTTCTCAGGGGTTTCTGGGGTAATTTTCTCATTTATTGGGGTCCTCTGTGATTTTATTCCCGTCTGAAACAACTATGTATGCGTTTTTATCAGACGTCCTTCGAGAAAAATTGCAGGCTGCATTATCTGCTGTTTTTCGCTGAACTCGTGATCCCGTGGATTCACATGTCATAGTTTCATCACCTCGCGTTTATTAAAATAGCTATTTGTCCACTATTTGTCCGTAATTACACTTTGGGCGTGAGTTTCCATGGAGGTCCATGTAAACAAAACAGCGAGTGGAAATGGAGGAGCTACTGAATGTGATGTCACGTGACCGAGAAAGCCTAAAAACTCACTGATCCTCCTGTTTTTTTCAATTGCAGTCTGGATGCAAGAGTTTTACCACTGAGTAGAAGTGTGAAATATTTTTTACAGACGTCCTCCTGAGAAACTAATCCCGTCCGGATAGGGCTTAAGGTATAAATGTTCGCCATAGACCATTTTGTGGTAGGTTAATTGGGCCAAGAGCTGCAAAGGTTTGGACACCCCTGTCTAAGAGGGTGGCCTGCCAGGAGCAAAAAAAAAAAAAAAAAAACTTTCTACTAAAGAACTTTTGTTTATTTGGAAAATCAAAACAGAATCTCACCCTATTAAACAAAATATCTTATTGATCAAATCAGATCAGAGCAGAGGGTTGACTATATATAACCACATTTATCATTTAAAGTCTATAGCAAAACCAGATGTAGTTGAACCAGCATCAGCTTAGCACCAACACTCCACTTACATGTCTCTGAAGTCCAAAGTTGAAGCAAAAAGACAGAGAAAGAGAAAGAGAAAGGGAGAAGAATCTGTGAAATCTGATACAGTGCTCTTAATTTATCCACAGAGCAGAATTAGGAAATTGTTTCTATAAAACAAAGCTTTCCTATTGTATAGCTAGGTCTGACTTTAAAAGCTGGAAGATAACTTTAAAAATCCTGTGTGTTAACTCTAACTCAACATAGCATCCTAGACTTAATCTAAAAAAATAAATAAATAAATAAATCATAAAAAATAATACCAAAACTAAGATCATAAAATCCATTATTACTGCCTTCGAGGCTCCGCCCACAAATGTGTGTTGTGTGTTGTGATGAGCTGTGATCTAAGGCGTAGCTACAGCCTCTCTTTAGGGTGAATATATATTAATGACACTAAATGTAGGTATTGTGATATGAAACACTGAGGAGGAGGAGCTACAGTCTCTCATTAGGATGAATATATATTAATGACACTCTAAATGTAGGTGTTGTGAGATTAAACAATGAATGGGGGAGGAGCTACAGTCTCTCATTAGGGGTATTGTAATATACACTAAGGTGGGTGGAGCCAGGAGAGGGCAATCAAGCTGTCTGCTCACCTTTGAGGGTTCGTCTCTTAGAGCAGCAGCCCGGCCCTTCTGGGGTCGTCTCAGCACCAGGGCACTGCTGTAATGGTCAGAATGGCTGTCCATCATGGAGGACGCAGATACTGGGTACCTGAAGTCTGGAGTGCTGCCCATATGAGACCGTCTGCAAACAGGACAAGCAATCAGAGGAAGGACAAAAACAGGTTCAGCTTCAGGAATGCACCTGCTATTTTGGTTGAGACCAAAATATAAAGACCAAAGGTCTGAACCAAACGAAACAGCTGTGCTAAGGACACTTAAGAGATCTTATTAAGTGAGAACCTCACCCCTGATGTAGAATGGAGTTACTCCTGCTGCGGTCCTGCTCACTCTCAGAGCGCATCGTCTCGATCTGGATCAGGAGCTGCTCCTGAACATGTCAAATAAACACACAGCTGAAGACTAAAGACAGCAAACAGCTCAATAAAACAGAGCTTATTCAACAGAACAGTGGCAGCAGAAGATCCACTTACTTTATCATGGTGAGCGTCCTCTATCAGCTTCTTTGTGTGCTCCAGCTCACGGATTAGAGCGTTCTAAACATGAAGAAACCAAATAAACCAATCAGGAAATGAGTGGATGAAACATCTGCTGATTTAAAACTTTAACACAACACACACACATACTATAAAAAAAATAAATAAATAAATAAATGTCTTTTTTACTAGAAATACCACAAAACTGCAAGTCAAATGGTTTATTGTGTAGAAAAGTGCATTTATTTAATGTTGCTAAATGGTTGCTATGGTATCACAGGTAGTTGAAAAGTTGTCGCAAAGAGGATCTATGTAGTTGCTAGGTGTAGTTGCTAACTTGATTGATTTGTTGTTGCTAGTGGTACCTATAATGTTGCTGAGTGCCTGCTATGTGGCTGCTGTGGTGTTGCTAGGTGGCTGTTACACAGTTTATTGGTGCTAAGGACTGCTGTGACATTCCAGGTGGTTGCTATGGTTTCCAGGTGAATGCTATGGTGTTGCTCTGTGGATATTAGGACTGCTATATTGGTGCAGTAGGGAAGTAAGAATGTGCCATATCATATCGTACACAATAATATCGCTAAGATTCTGGAATATCGTTAACAATATTACACTGTGCCATATCCCCCACCCCTAATTATCACATCAGGGTGCTACTTTTTTTTTGCTGTTTTTAGCAAAAGAAAAAGCCACATTGTTCTCATTTCCTATTTTATATCTACTAGAGACAGATTATATCTGTCCAGTATCATTTATTTTTCTTTAATCCTGGATATATGGAGATATTTGGAGTGCTTTATTATTAGTATCATGCCATTCTGGATTATTGACTTGTGTTACAAATCTGATTTTAAAAAATCTTGTATTTTTTTTTTTTTTTTAATTTCTCAGTTAGGGGTGTGCCATATCATATCGTATGCAATAATACAATTTATTTAGTTGCAGTAGTGTATTCTTGATTTTTTTTTTTCATTCAATGTTTTGTAATATCGCCAAGATTATTGCTATTGTGAAAATACCATGAAATATTGTGATATTATTTTAGGGCCATATCGCCCACCCCTAGTGTTTAGCATTGCAGGGATATCCCAGGTGGTTGCTACGGTGTTGCTAAGTGGTTGACTCTGTGCCAATATCACAAAAATTTCAGGAAAAGGTCCGATTTAGCAGAAAAATAATAGTAATATACTGTACAAAAAAGGTTAAAAGGAAGAATAATTTAAATTGGATAACAATATACTGCATTTAAAACCCTAACAACGATAACTAAATCTTAGCGAGACACAACATATTATTCCAATTGCTTATACACTGTGATTAACCTCAGTCTTTACTCTTTTAGGTCTGCAGTTAGTGCAGATTTCTACTGTCAGGTTGGTTACTGGGTCTAAGATAAGAGATCATATTACACCACATCACACTGTCAGCTCAGTTCAGTTTAAAGTGCTTTTATTTCTTCTTAAAGCACTTAATGCAGCTGCTGGGTGCTTTAGTACTGATTTATATGTTTGAGCTCTACTTCTCAGAATCTAACTGCTGTTTCCAGAACATGAATGAAGCAAAAGGGTAATGCACCAAGACCACGGAACAGTTTAGCAATAAGGATTAGGCAAGCATCTTCTATTTCTGTTAATAAATCTGCCTTTTCCTCTGGTTTTCTATGTTAGTAGCATTTTTTTATTGTTTACACCACTTGGTCACCATACAGTACCAGTCAAAAGTTTGGACACACCTCTTCTCATGCAGTGGGTTTTCCTTCTTCTTATGCTTTTTTGGCATAGTACATTTTACATTGAAGACTATATTAAAGCCTTACAGGAGCACATGCTTCTTCTTTGAGGACAGATCTGCACACTCTTGGTATTTTAATCTCAGTGTCTTCATGAGGGAGAGTCACCTGGAATAGTTTTCTCAGCATATTGAAGGAAGGAGTTTCTGGAGGTGCTGAACAATAGTTGCTGCTTTTCCTTCACGCTGTGAAGCTCCAGCTCATCCCAATTAAATCACCTCAAATCACCATCTCAGTTCATCAGGTTTAGATCAGAGGATTAATGTGGAGGCCGTGCACTTTTTACTATTTACTACATAATTTCATAATAATGTGTACCTTAATAGTTTTCATTTCTTTATTATTAATCTTTAATGTAGAAAATAAAGAAAAGAAAAGAAACAAAGAAAAACACTGAATTTGAAGGCGTGTCCAAACTTTTGACTGGTACTGTAGGTTTAAATGTGTTTTATTAAATAATAATAATAATAATAATAATAATAATAGATCTTACTACGATATCTCGATCGCACATTTTAATTCTCAAATTTTAATTCATATTGATGTACATTTTTATTCAAATATATGAATATATGCGTTTCTATTTTTGAAACCTCATATCTTTTATCTTGCCTTGTATTTTAAATGATCAGACAGTCATGAAACTATTATACTGTGAGATGTACTAGTATGAATTACTGTGTATGTGACAATGTTAATCATTTTTTAAATATATAATAATTTTTAATGGCACTAAAAGAGGATGAACTCTCAATTTTTTATTAATTCATATTTATGTAAATTTGAATTCAAATGTATGAATATATGTATATATATATATGCATTTCTATTTTTGAACCCTCATATCTTTAATCTTACCTTGTGTTTTAAATGATCTGTACTAGATGTACTAGAAACTTTAATTTTACTATAATTTCTTAAATTTATTAAAATTTTTAATGGCCATAAAACAGGTCAGAAGCTCCAGCAGTACCTTGTCCTCTAGTGCCGCCATCCTCTCCTTCAGGTGGAGTTGTAGCCTCTCGTTGGACTCAGACAGAAGTTTGTCCACTGTGTCAGACAGACGCTTGTTGTGCTCCTCGTTCATCTTCTCCCGCTGACGTGCCTTTACACAGATCACACACACACACACACAGCATACATAAGTTCATACCCTGTAGTACACAATACATATTCAGCGGGCTAATTATTTATTTAACTACAATATAAACAGAGCTGGAATACACTGCCTGGCCAAAAAAAGTCTCCACCTGGATTTAAGTAAGTAAATGATGTGGGGTTGGTTGATGCTGCAGTTGGTCTGCAGGTTTAGGTTCAGCAACAGTATGTGCTGAAAGAATGAGGTCAGCTGACTCTACCTGAATATACTGAATACAGACCAGATTATTCAATCAATGGATTTTTTCTTCCCTGATGAACACGAGTATATTCCAAGATGATAATGTCAGGATTGATGGTGCTGGAATTGTGAAAGAGTTCAGGGTTCAGGGAGCATGAGAGATCCAGATCTTAACCTCATTGAGAATCTTTGGGATGTGCTGGATGGAGAAGAGCTGCTTTGTGCAGTGGTTGGTCAGACTCTACCATCATCAATGCTGCTGCAAGATCTTGGTGAAAAATGAATGCAGTACTGGATTAAAATAAATCTTGTGACGTTGCATAAGCTTATTGAAACAATGCCACAGTGAATGCGTGCTACAATCAAAGATATAAGTGGTCCAACTTAATATTAGTGTGTGACCTTTTTTTGGTCATGCAGTGTATATTCAAAACTCAGAATCATATATCATGACTGAAGTTATTTAAAAAACATTTATATGATTTTTAAACATTTCTAATATACTTATCTGCCACTGACTTAAAATTTATTTTTATTAAGTCATTTTTAATTAGTTTTTAGGTACAGACATCTCTTCTGCAGGCATTCTTATATCCATCTGTGTTATCAATATTGGAATTATATTTGATTGTCCAAAAAGATATACATGTTAATATACATATTGGCCATGGTATTTTATTCATAATAATTGTAGGTCAATTGTAGGTCTTTTAATTAGCATAGAATCTTTGATGAGGTGATTTGCACTTGTTCTTATTAACGCTCACATTTAAAAATAGTTGTTTAAGTAGGTGTGAAAAGCGGTCTCTCAGTATCAATCAATTTAATAACACCTTATTTAGAAAACACTGGCGGCAGTACTAAGGCCATTACACATAAAATGAAATGTTTTTCCATGTAAATTATGTAAAAAACGCAAGAATTATAAAGCGCATAGAGCAGCTTGATTTATGGGGTATGGGTCTTTGCTATCGTAACGACGGGAAATTTACACCTTGTGCAGTTGAAACATGCAAAAGGCATGTACTAATTCTTCTAATTAATCATGGGTGAGTATTGGGCGTAACATAAAATAAACCATTCAGTGTTTTACTTGCCATTCTCTTAAAGAGCCAGGTGTGCTCTGACATTGGTGGATTGCTATTTTACCAACTCAGCTACCTGGACATGTCCAACGCTTCTAAACAAAAGGAAACAGACCTACTTGTTTATTCGGTTTACCATATATACAAGTTTGCATAGCTGCCAACAGGCATGAGCTATGGGTTTGTGCAATGCTTTGTGTCGATGTGTGTGCAACAAGTGCATTTGCATTTGGCACAAGCTTGTGTTGAAAATGTACTGCCAAAATAGCAATAAACATCTGTCTGTTGACATCTGTCAGGTTGTATTCAGTCAGTGGTTCACCTGTGTTTTTTATTTTCAAGATAGCAATACATCAGAAATTTACCTGAACACACCTTATTTCGAGATCACCATGCCCTTTGGCGTAGATATATTACAATTACTGTAGTGGCAAGAAAAAACTCCCTTATATTAAGAGGAAGAAACCTTAGGAGGAACCAAGACAAGGTTCTGCTCTAAAGACCCACATATATCAAACGTACGAAAATAAGTAAGATGCATCTGTTAAATATTCTCAAGATTTTTTGCATCAATCAAGATTTCTCTGGAATTTAACAGCATTGTTTGGAGGCAAATTGCAATGCTAGCTATGCTCTGCAACACTGTAGATCAGCGACTGCTGTAGCTTTTAGAAACACTTCTGTCTAAATATGGAAAAGTAAGCAGATCCTGTGTACAAAATCATAGGGATGTTATGTCAGGGTTTTGACCCCACTGCTGCTTAAATGACTGATGTGTGAATTGAACTCTCTCACCCTGAGCAGCTCCTGGTTCTTCTCCTCCAGCTGAGCTTCCATCTGCCGCAGACGTTCCTCCACGTTACCGTGCCGCTCCTCAGCCTGGAAATGCAAAAACAGCACAATCAGACTATAGATAATTTAAACATCCAAAAATCAATCGATAGTTCGCTGTGAAATCAACCAATGTAATTGATCAGGCGAGACATATTTGATGTTTGAAGCTATTTAAATGTTTGGCCTTGTTGCTGCAATACTACTTTAGCCAGTATGGAATAGCCAATTAGCATAGCGCTAACAGCACACTAAAATCAAACCTTTTCTAAACTCCACCGCAATCTTTTCTTTTTAATTATTTTGGGTTTTGCACTATTTATACAAGGCTGATGTAGCTAGTTAGCAAGCAAGATAAGCTTTTATTATGTGGTTTATCTTAATATATAAATAAATGTTATAAATCACCACCAAACATAGACTAAATTCAGATTAAAGCCTCCAAAAAGAATCTAAAATTGTTCTGATACTAGCTAAAGGTTAGTGAGATAACTCTAGGGGGGGAAAAAATATTAAATATTAGCTAGTTTTCAGTTTTCTCTATTTGCATTTAGCCAGGCTAGTTAGCAGTAGCTACTGCTGCCTTCATGTCCTTCCATTTAAATGCCTGATTAAAGGGTCGATTACTGTTGTTTTGCCGTTTTCCTCGGGTTTTGAGTGCTCGGCGCTGACTTAGCTCATGAACAGTAAAGAGATGAGACAGTGTATGGGTGGGGGCGGGGCTGGTGATGTCATTGGACCTTAAATTGGAAATTAAAACAACAAATCAACAAAACCAGCACTTAACTGTGATGGGGTTTGGACATCACAGTTTCATTTGGTTCAAAGAAAAAAATGAGCCAATACACATTTCACCCAGTTAACTAGCATTTCTTACTTTCTGGTAGCAGTTTTTTGTTAGAATTGTCTATATTTTATTTGTAAGCATCTGTATTTCTTTTAACTGAATAGGTTTTAAAAGTTTTGAAATCCTAAGGTTTTAAAGTACCGGTAATGCTTTGGTACATACACTATCAGACAATTTTGAGTGCTCGGCGCTAACTCAGCTCATGAACAGTCCAGAGGTGAGACAGTGTGTGGGTGGGGGCGGGGCTGGTGACGTCATTGGACCTGCATTGTTTAATATCTTTAAATATATTGTTGAAAAAAGAACACTTGTTGCAATGTACATTTTTTCCAATATCATGCAGCCCTACTTAGTAGTGCCACTTAATGTTACTTGATTTTGTTGTTTGACATTGTACAAGACTCTTTAATTCTCTAGAAAGCTCTTAAAGCTACGCTATCATGCTTCAGTCTCGGCTGCTCAGCTACATTCAGGTCAGAGAGAGAAGAGCGTAAACAGACAAACAGTTAACAAATAAACAGAGCAGAGCAGAACACTCATGTTCCAGCATTCAACACGGGCAGCACAGCTTCCCAACAATCAGCCCAGCCAGAGAACATAAACACAAGCTTCATGCAACACCAAGCAGAGCTCAGACCCCGACCCGACCAGCACAACAACACAACAACACAGAACAGGGGACAGAGGACAGAGGATGAGCAGGACATCCAAGCCGTGCACTCAGGAATGAGTGGAACGCAGTATGAGGAAGGTAAGATTAGAAGAGTATTTTACTACAAACATCAGATTCATGTGAGGAATTTTGGAGATTGATGTCATTCTACTCCTCAATCTCTGAGCTTTAGCTTTTACCAAGTTGCTATTACAGTACACAACCTGCTGCTGCATCTTTACACTGCTAAAATACAGCTCAAAATAAGCTTATGACACAGAAAAACATATCTTATATGCTGATCAAGAGCTAGTTAACGAGCTAGCCTATCAGCATACGCTATGTTTTTTTTTGGATGACCAGCAGCTGGTCTTGAGCAGATTTTTTTTTTTGTAGGATCACTTTCTAGAGAGGCAGGGAGATGTCTAGTCAGGCAGAGCTTTTTTTATTTTTGTCTAAAATAAAGAAATAAAACAGATCAACTCAATAATGTTTCACTGGTTTCTTAAATATTTCTCACAAAAACCCATAAATGAATTAAAATAACAGATCAACAAACCAGCACTTAACTGTGAGGGGGTTTGGACACAGATAAGAAAAGAAAAGAATGAGCCAATACACATTTTACCCAGATTCAGTCAGCCGTTTTTTTGTTAGAATTATCTATTTTTTATGTAAGCATCTGTAACTGAATAGGTTTTAAAAGTTTTTAAATCCTGAGGTTTTAAAGAAATGCTTTGGTACATGCACTACCAGACAATACATACAGTACCAGTCAACACTTTTTTCCCCATCACATCCATTTTCTCGGGCGGTCCTGATGAGAGCCAGTTTCATCATGACTTTTTTTGGTTGTCTTTGCGACTGCAAAGGAATATTAAGGATACTTGTATTCACTTGAAGTTCTTGAATTCATTTTTTACCTAGTTGAGTAGTTCTTGCTTCTCATAATATGGATTAGATCATTACTCAAATATTCACTATTCACTGTATACCTGTAACTCTACCACTTCACTACCTACAACTGATGCTCTCAAACACTTTTAGAGACAATAAATTCAAGTAATTAACTCTTGATGAGTTCAGCACAGCTGTTAACTGAAAGCCTCAATTCCAGGTGACTCTACCTCATAAAGCTGACTGAGAAAATCCAGCAGAGATGTGCAAAGCTGTCTAATCTAAGCAAGAAAATATATAGTTTGTATAACTTTAATATTAATCTTCAGGGCAGAACATTTTAAAATAATGAAAAACCACTCAATTTAAGGTGTCTAAACTTTTGACTGGTACTGTATAATAAAAATATTATATTATATTATTTAATATTAGTTTACAGGACAGTCTTACCAGACCATATAATATCCTTTTCTTTCTACGGATTTAAACCTCTTCAAACTGAGCTTTAAGAAAACAAATGATTAATATTAATAAATATAGATGACTAATCATACTGAGATAAGATAGACGCGAGTAATCTCTCAGTCGTGCACGTTTCTCCTCTAGCTCAGTTCAGAGAGAAGTTCAGTAAGAAGACTGCTTATCTCTGCAGAAGGCACAGTCCAAACCCTACCACAGCTCAGCTAGTTCTCCAGATGAAAACCAGACGCTGAGCTGAGCTCCTCCAGCGCTGACTTGGCAGAGCCAGTCTGCAGGGAGGCGGAGCTTTTCGCACAGCTATGGGGAGGACACATCTTTCACACATTTCAGAAATGTTAAATCAGGTCAGGACTAAAGACTACTGCTGAAATACTGCAAAATTCATGCTATAGCAGGAAAAATACATAAACTTTAATGCTTCAAAATGAGTCAAATATTTAATGAGTCAAAGATTAACCTGTGAAAGGGTTTGGCATTAAATGAAACCAGCTAAAAATGAACCAATAAGAAAACAGCTAAAATCCACCAGTAGGAGAATCAATCACGATTCTAAAAGTCTAAAAAAAGGATAACTGAAAAATGCAGAAACAGGGAAACAGTAAAGCTAAAAACAGACCAAAGGCAGAAACAGAAGGGTCAAAAATACAAATGAAATTAAAATAAACAAAAAATTAGAAACAAACGGAAAAACAGCATGACAATAAATGGGTCAACAAAAGAATAACAGGACTAAAACAGACCAAAAGCATAATAATAGGTTTAAAAACAGACAGGAAAAAACAGGATTAAAAATTGGACCAAAAAGAGTCCAATAAGACTAAATCAACCAATTGGAGAGCACCAGGACTAAAATAGACCAGTTGGAGAGCAGCAGAACTAAAATGGACTAATTGGAGAGTGGCATGACTCCAAATGGATCAATTGGAGAGTGGTAAAGTTAAAGATGGACCAATTAGGGAGCGGCAGGGTTAAAAATGGGACAACAAAAATCTGACCAAAGGGCCAAAATCTAAACATATGCAGAGAGTCAAAATAAAAAATGGACCAATTGGAGAGTGACAGGGTTGCAAATTAGACCAAAATAAGTACAACAGCACAATAAAATCGACCAATTGGAGGGCAGCAAGATTAGAAACGGTCCAATTGGATAGTGTCAAAGTTAAAATTGACCAATTAGAGACCAGCAGGGTTAAAAACAGGACCAAAATCTCTACAACAGGACTAAAATCTGACCAATTAGAGAGTGGCAAAGTTAAAAGTGGACCAATTAAAGAGTGGCAGGGTTACAAATTTGATCAAAATAAGTACAAGAGCACTACAATGGACCAATTGCAGCACAGCAAGATTAAAAACTGACCAACTGAATGGTGTCAAAGTTAAAACAAACCAATTAGGGAGCATCAGGGTTAAAAATTGTACCAAAACAAACTACAACAGGACTAAAAAATCTGACCAACTGGATAGTGGCAAAGTAAAAAATGGACCAATTGGAAAGTGGCAGGGTTACAAATTGGATCAAAATAAGTACAACAGCACTAAAAATGGACCCTTTGGATAGTGTTAAAGTTAAAACGGACCAATTATGACGAGTCAAAGTTAAAAATTTGACGAAAAAAAAAAAAATTACAACAGGACTAAAATCTGGCCAATTGGAGAGTGGCAAGATTAGAAACAAACCAATTTAATGATGTCAAAGTTAAAATGGACCAATTAGGGGGGGCGCAGGGTTAAAAATGGACCAACTGGAGAAGCACAGATTTAATGATATCCAATGGGAGAATGACATGTCTAAAATTAGTCAAAGAGCAAAACATTAGGCTTAAAAATGGACCCATAAAAGGACAGGAGAAAACAATTATTAATCAATAGAATAATAGCAGGACTAAAAATAGACCAATGAGAAAAGAGCATGGCTTAAAATATATCAACAATGGACCAATTGGGGAAAGCAGAGACAGATATAGACCAATAGGAAAATGCTAAAGAACCTAAATGACGTTCAACAGACCTAACAACTAAAATCCAGGTACAGGACATACTGTAGGTGAATGATAGAACTGATCTATTATATTATGCATTAATACAGTCACAGCCTGGCTGCACACAGAGGGCCAGGTTTTCCTGCTCCACTCTGTGCCAGTGTGAGCTGGCACTCTTCCTGTTATGGTTAGGATGTGTTTTACAGTGGGGGGAGGGTTATGGGGTCCAAACAAACAGCCACAGGGGGGAGGGGGGGCAGGCAGATGATGAGGAAGACAACGTGGGTTTCTTTGTTTCTCTGGTTCTTGAGCGTGGTGTACCTTCCTCTGAGCTTTAGTCTCCTTAGAGTCCTGAGAGGCACTGCACACAGAACGCTCAGACTACAGGACAACCAGAGCAGCAGGGGGCGAGAGACAGAAGCATACACAGAGAGAGAGAGAGAGATACAGACTTTAGTGTATAAGATAAGAAAGAAGGAGAACAGACCACTGGACCACTGGAGGAGGGAGCATTACTGTAACGCTCTGAGACAGACACGAACACGGGAGACGAGAGAAAAGCAGCAAGGAGGAAAAACAGAACACAGCACTGTGAAGAACGTCATTACCACCACACTCACACAGAACCACCACATCAACACGTTCTAGAAAAGCTTCATTTACAATCAGACTGGATCAGGAGAAAGAGCTTAAAACTGACATGAGTATTTAAATCTGCATATTGCATGATTGAATAAATGACCTCAAGTTTGATAAACTTGAATTATTTCATGGTGCAATTCGAAAAAACTGAATTTCAACAATGCTTTTTGCAATTTGAGTTTGTGAGGTGGTGAAATTTGCTAAAAATATTCAATGTTTTTCTAAATTTCTTTAACTATTCCTACATTTCCTTCGAAATCAAGTAAGTGAGTGAGTACGTGAGCATCCATCCATCCATCCATCCATCCATCCATCCATCCATCCATCTCAAAAACCAACTTACAATCTTTTAATTTAATTTAAATAATCAAAAATTTATATCTATTAATTTTCAAATAAAAACAGTCCGTACTCTTATTAAAAACTCCAATTTAGAAGTAAAACATCAAATAGTTCTTTCAGTAAATCTAGAACAAACAGTCCAGTTATTTTTTTTTATTTTAATTAAAAATTTTGTTAAATGTTAATTTAAAAGCACTACTGTTCCTAGCTAGAAAGAGGGCAAAATACTATAATAAATAGCATCAGTGTGCTTCCACTACCATTCCTGAAAATCCACATACATTTATTCTAAAAACAGGGGCTCTGGTTGGTCCCTAGACCTTTTTTCTGGCTATACCAGCTTTTCTTGATTAGCTGAGCAACTATGGTGCTGCTAATAGCACTGATACAAGAGCTACTGCTAACATGGAGATATAAATACATTTTCATTGACTCTAAAACAAAAAAAAATGCAGAATTATAATTGAAGAGAGCTGAAGAAATAAGAGAGAGAAAAATAGAGTCCTTGTTAAGCACCATAATGCATTTTTTAAGTCATTTTTGGTATGGTCTCTGCAATTACACATTCTCATCAAAAACTTACGGACTGTCACTTTAAATTATTCTGAAATACACAACAAGAAACAAAATTTAAATGCATGGCCAACGCCATTAAATATATAAAGTCAGGTCAATTTTATTAAAATATACAAAATGCAGATTCAAATACTTAAATGTCTGCTTCTAAGCTCCATACCCAGTCTGTGTACATGAAGGCAGAGAGACGAGGAGAGGAGCTCTGTGGTTTACAGCTCCAGCTAGTTTAAAACAGGAAGGGCTACA
This sequence comes from Astyanax mexicanus, assembly GCF_023375975.1. Taxonomy (NCBI): domain Eukaryota; kingdom Metazoa; phylum Chordata; class Actinopteri; order Characiformes; family Acestrorhamphidae; genus Astyanax; species Astyanax mexicanus. The sequence continues at coordinate 8,095,069 of NC_064416.1, read as the reverse complement.
CAGAGACCCTGCAGGACTCTACAGGCAGGGAGGGGGGAAGAGTCAGAGGCAGATCAAAGTGGGAGAGGCTGGAGAGGGACAGATTAGGACACAGCAAAGGGGAACCATGATGCCCCCCAACATGCGTCAGAAAAGACCCTCATTACAGCATACCCTCACAACTGCAGAGCTTATATAGCTGCTGCAAAACCAGCAAACATCTCCATTCTTCACCAAACGCAATCTTTCTTTAATATTAATCACTAAATACCATTATTCTCCAACTAAAGGGCAACATTTCATCCACCACCATGCATTATTCTCCAAGAAGGGTCACACTTATCATCATCATCACCATTATACTCCAAATGTCATACTTGACCTTCAAAAACAAGTAGTGTCCATTCATTTTCCACCAAATGGCACCAGTCACAACCAACTGCATTCCTTCTCCAACCAATGGCAGGATTTTTCCACCAACACCAATCTTTATCAACCAAACACCATTAACCTCATACCAAATGGCAACATTCTCCAAACAAATCCCATCAACCACCAACCAAATGTCAATCTTTCCAACCAAATGCCAAACTTTTCCAATCACACACCATCAACCACCAACCATATGCCTACCTTTTCCCAACCAAACGCCATCAACCACCAACCAAATACCTTATTACAAATCAATCAAACGTCATCAATAACCAACCAAATGCCAACCTTTTCCAAACAAACGCCATCAATCACCAACCAAATGTCAACATTTTCCAACAAAATGAGATCAACCACCAACCACCAACCAAATGAGCCATCAACTGCCAGCCAAATTCCATCAACCTCCCACCAAACACCTAACTCTCTCAATCATTCAGAAGCAAAGGCAATCAATCCCTAAAAAAATCCCAGCTATCTCCACCCAAACACCAACATTCTCCAACTAAATACTATCATTCACATTCATTTCATATTAATTCCCAACAAAACACAATCAGCCTCCAACCATACATTAAGTCTTCCTACCAAACCACATTATGCACCACAAAGAGGCACCTTTGAGCACTAAACATCACCATTATTCTACAAAAGATCCCTCACATTCAAATGAAAGGAATCTCTGATGAAACACCACACTTTTCCACCAGATCCATCTTCCTCATCAAACACCACCTTTCTCCAACTATTCACGGTCACTCCTGCTGGGTTTGAGCTCTGGGATCTGAGCTTGAGGATGATCTTTAAACTGCTCGGTTGAGGAATGGGTAAGCAGATGATCTACAGCGGTACAGACAGCAGGGCCTCTTGCTCAATCTTTACGAGCAGAGAAGTGCTGGCTGACTGCAGGCGGAGCTGGAAATGACTCCCCATCACCACAACTGCACAAACACCACTGAGCCACACGGTCTTGTGCAACAGCAGCACGGCAGAGCTGCAGAACAGGATACAGTGAAGCGGCCGTAACTGGAGCCACAGCCACAAATGAACAATTCATAACATATCAGGAGACAATGCTGGAGAAGGAGGCTGGGTCTGGGGAGAAGTTCAGCTCCAGGAGAGAAGAGGCGGAGCAGAGCTGTCAGAGCTCCGTCCAGCTCACAGTGTCTGTAATTAGAGTGAAGTTGTTCTTGCCAAAGGCTGAACTATAGCAGACATGGCCACTCTGGGGACTGGCGTGGGCAGGGCAGGGCAGGGCCTCGGTCCATCACTGCACCGTTAAGGTCAAAGGGTTCTTTCACAAGTTCTCTACGTACATACTTAACCCCTTGAACCCTAGCTTTATTGTACTGAAATGTTAATCAATTATACTTGATGGTTTCCAAATATTTTGTGGAGTCCCTTAAAATTAAATTGTGGCCTATAAAACTGATGTTAAAAACGGAAGAAATCTAGTTTTGAAGGAAAATACCTCAAGTAAAAATAAACGTATCTTCCACCTTGTAAGGCGCACTTAAAATCCTTTAATTTTCCACAACATTGTCAGTGCGCTAGCAGTTAGCCGCTAATGTTAATGCTCCAGCCTTAGTGCAAGTGAAATTTGCGACTCTAAGCTCACTGTAAATAAATGGAAGTATCCAATGCAATTTATTTTTACCAAATCTAAAGCAACCACCTTGCAACACCATAGCAACCACCTGGCATACAATAGCGACCGCCCAGTAACCCCACATTAGCAAATCCATAGAATGCATCATATTGCACCCACAGCATCAACCTGAAAAGCCACTTAGCAACTTAGGAACACCACAGAAACCACTTAGCAACTCCATAGCACTCACCTGGGATAGTACAGCTAGCATCAAGCATCCACTTAGCAACATCATAACAAAAGCAAGGCTATGTTCACATTATACATTTTATCCACATAGCTCAAGTTTGATTTTGGCTCAGGTTGTATTTGGCCATCTTGATGGTTCACATTCACAAATGTAAGTGATCTGTATCTGTGTGTAATGTGAACGAATCTGTCCCTGAAACGCCGCCTCACATGTGCACATTGATGTGTATAAACTTTTCCTTCTTCACAAACAACAAAAAAAAACATCATATTAGAGAGACGACTCGTAGCTTTATAAAGGGAAATGGAGGAGAGTAAACAGCTGGTCTGAAGTTCATGCTCAGGTCGAGGAGATGAAAAAAGACCAGGTGGTTTGCTTTTGCTGTTTTTTGCAGCCATAGCTTCACAGCTGCCCCAAGGGATGTGTGGGTACGAGAGAGAAGCGTGTAGTGCATGCGTAAAAGACACATGAATTCTGATTTGACCGTTCCCATTAATGCCGCATGACTATGGATCGGATATGTATCCAAACTAGGAGCACATATAAAGGTAACTCAAATGTGATCAAAGAAAAAAAAAATCGGATTTTGCACGTTCACACAGCCATAAAAAAAAATCAGATCTGAGCCATATTGAGCAAAAAATCAGATTTGAATCACATCAGCCTGGTTATGTGAACATAGCCTTAGATTCAGCTTATTTGCAGAGAGTTGGTACAGAAGAGCAGAGCGAGCATTTGATGTGTCAGCTGTATGAAATAATCATTATTTTTTTATTTCGTTTTCAATACAGAAAATTTTATTTCATTAAAATAGTTTAAAACTGATTAAAGAAACTCCTTAAAAGTAGGTAATAACTTACAAGGGACTATTTTAAAGGTTTTGAAGAAACCATGAAATAGTAATTTCTAGCTAACTATTAAAACATTATTCACAATTCACACAGTAACCTGAGGTAATGAACAGGAATGAACAGTATTAACACTATGCCCAGGCCAGCTGTATGTGTAGAAGACACTGGGACAGGATTTAAACTGCATAGAACTTTATAAAAAAAAATACCCAAGTCTTAAACGTGTGAGACAACTGGACTGCACTTCTAACTGTGCATCTCCAGACAGAACATTTCGAAACGTCCTGAAATTCCTGTTTAATGAGAAGTCAGTAGTACTGCCCAGGCATGTAATGAGTAAATGACTAACACCCTGTACATTAGTCTGAGTCAGACCTAAGGCTGGGCGGTATAACTGTAATACTATAAACTGCAGTATTACATAATTATAACAGGTCTGATGTGTCAATGTTTTGCTATGTGTGGTCTCTAATTCAATGCCAAAACAGCTCATTCATTAGCAAGAATAATATGGCCACAGTGTGGGGGCAGTATGGTGGCTCACGGCTTGCTGATATCAAGCCCTAACAAACTGTACTAGTGCATCTCAAATATTTATTCAAGAATATTAATGAAAAGTTACTTAATTTCAGTAATTCAGTTTAAAATGTGAAACTCATATTATATAGATGTAATAAACACAGAGTGATCTATTTTAAGCGTTTATTTATTTTATTGTTAATGATTATGACTTACAGCCAATGAAAACCCAAACTTTATTATAGATTATAGATTATTATATAAGACCAATTGGTACTTTTGGCAGTGTGGGCAGTGTGCCAAATCCTGCTGGAAAACTTGATAAAATAAAACACAGTGGATCAACACCAGCAGATGACATGTCAAACCATCACTGATTGATGGAAACTTCACACTAGACCTCAAGCAGTTTGGACTGTGTGTCTCTCCACTCTTCCTCCAGACTCTGCTCCCCTGATTTCGGCTTATAATGTAAAATTTACTGATGATCAGTGATGGTATGGAGAGACATGTCATCTGCTGGTGTTGATCCACTGTGTTACATCAAGTCTAAATCAGTGCAGTGTTTTCCTGGAAACCGAAAACTTTTATGGAGATGCGGATTTCATTTTCCAGCAGGACTTGGCACACTGCCCACATCGCCAAAAGTACCAACTGGTCTTACATAATATTAAAAATTTCTGAGATTCTGATTTTTGGGTTTTCATTGGCTGTAAGCCATAATCATCAGCAATAAAAGAAATAAACACTTATCAATAGATCACTCTGTGTGTAATACATCTATATAAGAATTTCACATCTTGAACTGAAATAAAGTTATTTGAATTTAGTCTACGTCCGAGATCAAATACAACAGTTTTACTGTGTTTCATGAGATTTCTAACCCATAAAATACCAACCTAAATTGTTTTTTTATTTAAAACATATGCACGGTCACACCCAATAAATATGTAAACATTAGAAGACTGTGGGAAAGCTCAACACTGAGCCTTAAAACATCATGATAAGAGCTACAGATGCAGCCACATGAGGGTGGCTCCTGACACCTACGCTGGACAGCAGCTGCTGAGCCAAGAAACACGTCCAGAAAAAGAGAATGACTCACTGACCGACTTTTCTTAGTAGTTCCTGTAATTTAGTCTCACATTTAGTCTCTTTCTCTTTCACACACACACACACACACACACACACTTCTGTTATCATTCAGAGAAAGAGGAAAGCAGAGGGTAACGGAGGTGACTGTGTAGGATGCCTCACACAGCGTACTGAGGACCACCCTGATCACACTGTGGAGATGAAACAAAGCGCTGTGGGCGGGACTGACCTTAGTGAGGGCGGCGACTCTCTGAGCGAGCTCCGCCTCCACCTCTGGGAGCGTCTCGGCTTTGCGGATGGTCTGCTGGAGCTTCTGATCAGCCAGTTCCAGCCTTTCCTGAAGCTGCCGGTTCTTATCTTCCGTCTTTCAAACACAAAAAACAAAAAACACAACACATTAACACACATTAGTACATAAATTTTGAGCTGAGCTGTGGATCGGCTGCATAATTCCATTGGTCTTTTTTCTGAGTGAATAACTGCTGTTTGCTGCTGTTTTTCTATTTTACTCGGATAAAAACACTTAAACAGTGAGGAACAGCAGCAGGAGCTCCTCAGATAAAGTGCTGTTTTCATGTTTCTGCAAGCAGGATGGAGCATTTGGCTTCACAGAGATGAGCTACAGTCAGTCCGGTGTGTAAGCTTGTTATGCTAACTGGCTAGCATTAGTTAGCGAGCTGTATTGGCTTCTTTGGTGTTGCTGTTCCACACAACTCTCTGCAATGCCTCTAGCGGTATGGCGGTAGCTGAAAATGCGTACCAGATTTAATGAACCGGAATTTCGCTGAGCACTACCACCTTCTTCCACACTTCAACAACAAAGCTCATTTTGGATTTGGCATTTTTATTATGGTGACTGAATTTTACGTACAAGATAAAATAAGTGATTCCCTGTCAATAAAGCAGAATTAAAAAGTTGTAGTGTTGACTGTGACCTACTGAGACCCTCACTGTTATCATCAGCAGTCCAAACACATTCTCTCTCTCTCTGTCTCTCTCTCTCTGTCTCTCTCTCTCTGTCTCTCTCTCTCTCTGTCTCTCTCTCTCTCTGTCTCTCTCTCTCTCTGTCTCTCTCTCTCTCTCTCTCTCTCTCTCTGTCTCTCTCTCTCTCTGTCTCTCTCTCTCTCTCTCTGTCTCTCTCTCTCTCTCTGTCTGTCTCTCTGTCTCTCTCTGTCTGTCTCTCTGTCTCTCTCTGTCTCTCTCTGTCTCTCTCTGTCTCTCTCTGTCTCTCTCTGTCTCTCTCTGTCTCTCTGTGAGTGCAGGATTATTAGAGCAGTGTGGGTAGAGACTAAAGCTCAGTGTGTTCTCTGTGCCGTAGGGGAAGATGCTGCATCTCTGTGTTTCTCTCTGTGTGGCACAAACATAAAGACTCTACACCAGCTAAGCCTGAGGAACACAAAAATGCTGGAGAGAAAAGATATGAATGAAAGTGTGTATGTTTGTTTGTATTCATGTATTTATGGGTATGTTTGTGCAAGAATGTATAGAATGTATAGCAGTGTAAATAAGTCACTATGTATATATTTATATATCTACCTATTTATGTTTTATATGAATACACTATCAATTAAGTTAATGAATTTCACAGATATGAACAGAATAAAACAGTATAAAAATAAAACAAGTTGTTATGTAATCTTACAGCTTCTTTCGTGTCTTATATATTTCCAAAATGTTACATTCAGGAACTAAACAGAAATGTGAATAATAATACAAAATGTATATTTTTCGGACTATAAGGCGCACCTAAAATCATTTAATTTTCCTACAAATCAACAGTGCTCCTTCTAATCTGATGCGCCTTATGTATGATTTCTACCAGTCAGGTATTAAGGAGCTGTAAAGCCACTTTGCTGAAGTACAGCTAAACGAGGGCTGGATGTTAATCTACACAGATTTCTCTCCAGAAAACTGTTTATTTGGGTGAGTAAAGTGCTTCTGTATTTACAGTAAGCTTACATTTTCAATATTTTGTCTAAGGGGGAGATTTCAGTGAAGTTTCTCCAGCACTAAGGCTGAGTGCAGCAGCATTAGCATTAGCCGCTAACCTCAATCAAGCTCTTTGGCCGTTCACAGGTGAGTATAAACTCAGGGTTCCTCAGTCTAGCACTATCGGGTGGCAATTACATCCTGCTAGCACTAAGGTTAGTGGCTAATGCTAATGCTGCTGCTCCCAGCCTTAGTGCTGGAAAATCACAGAATGTCACCGAAAACTCAAGCTTAGACAAAACACTAGATAAAAATAAACGGTTTTTAGGAGAGAAACCTGTGTAGATTCACCCCCAGCACTTGTTTTACTTTGAAATAAAATGTTTTTTCTTTGTTTTTTGTTTTTTAAGAATTACAAAGCATCCCTACTAGAGTTGTTTAATGCATCATACAATCCAGTGCTTCTTTTCTGGTAATTATGTTGTCTGTTGAGCAAGCCCTATATCCAGCTGCCACAACTATAAGCAATCTCACTAAACTCTTGCTGTTTTTCATAATTACTGCATTTACTAACACCACCTCACTGTATGCAAATCACAATTTGATTATCAAAAACATCACAATTTGGTCTTTTCCCAAAAAAGTGTTTTCAATGCCATTTTTGGTTGCCAAATATGTGGTGCATCCCTATATCCTTAATCTGTATTCCACTGTAGTGCAAATGGAAATGGTGGACCTGACTGTTTAAGCAGGGCAGTAAAACCAGCTGTGTGTGTGTGTGTGTGTGTGGGTTTGTGTATGTGTGTGTGTGTGTGTGGTTGGGGGAGCATCCTTCTGTAAAGGGTTTGTGAGAGTGAGAGAGAGAGAGCGAGCTGTGTGAATAGAGAAAGCACTGAGGAGTGTGTGAGCGCTGCCAGGTGCTGAGGGGCCTTCCGGAAACCCATAGAGAATCCAGAACAATGGGGAACACAGACACACACACAGACACACACACAGACACACACAGACACACACAGACACACACAGACACACACAGACACAGACAGACACACAGACAGACACACAGACAGACACACAGACAGACACACAGACAGACACACAGACAGACACACACACAGAGACACACACAGAGACACACACACACACAGACAGAGACACACAGACACACACACAGAGACACCCACACAGAGACACCCACACAGAGACACCCACACAGAGACACCCACACAGAGACACCCACACAGAGACACCCACACAGAGACACACACACAGAGACACACACACAGAGACACCCACACAGAGACACACACACAGACACACACACAGACACACACACAGACAAACTTTAACTAGTATTTTCAGCCACTCCATTCTTTTTTACATATTTTTATTAAATCATAGGAGCTCTAAACTCCTATATAATAGTTATCGTGGACAATGTATCATGAGATGCCTTGTGAATCCCACCCCCTACTCCAAACTACAGCTCTGGAAAAATAAATAAAGAGACCTCTTCAAAATGTCTTTGATTTTCCAAATTGAAAACCTCTGGAATATAATTAAGAGGAAGATGGATGATCACAAGCCATCAAACCAAACTGAACTGCTTCAATTTTTGCACCAGGAATTTCTCCACCACTCCAAAAGCAGTGTGTAAGACTGGTGGAGGAGAACATGCCAAGATGCATAAAAACTGTGATTAAAAAACAGGGTTATTCCACCAAATATTGATTTCTTAACTCTTAAAACTTATATAATTATGAATATGAATTTGCTTTCTTTGCATTATTTGAGGTCTGAAAGCTCTGAATCGTTTTTGTTATTTCAGTCATTTCCCATTTTCTGCAAATAAATGCTCTAAATGACAATATTTTTATTTGGAATTTGGGAGAAATGTTGTTTGTAGTTTATAGAATAAAATAACAATTTTACTCAAACATAAACCTATAAATAGCAAAACCAGAAACTGATTCAGAAACTGAAGTGGTATATAAATTTTTCCCAGAGCTGCATTTCTCAGCTGGAATGAGCAGTGTGCTATTTCACGTTAATGATGAATATTTAATGCAATTACTTCACGTAAATATAAATGTTTATTTATAATTTTTTAATTTATATATGAATTATATGGACTGCCGATATAAACCTCCTGAAGTGTGAAAGGTCACTGTGATTCTAACCTGGCGGAAGAGCGACTCTTTGTTGGCGAGTTCGTTCTCCAGTTTATCGTTCAGGTCGTGAACAGACGTGGCCTCTCTCTGAGCTGCCAGGTAGCGTTTCTCCAGCGTGGTGATCCTCTCCTCCATATCCTCCTTCTGTGCAATAGACTGAAACACAAACAAGCACAGAAGAGCACAATCAATGAAATGTTCTTAAGAACAGCGATGAATGTTCACAAATAATAGTATTTACAATAATTCTACAAAATAATTGTATAGTTTAGAAAACCACTGTGCAGTACAACTGGACACTCTGGAGCTGATATGAGCACTAGACCCAGAGCTTACACACCAGCATTGGGATGGTTTGACAGAGCTCCATCCAGTACTCCTGGGATGAGTTTAAGTGGATAAATTACTTAAAAATCAGGTTCAAAGTTAGAACCTGACCTCACTGATGCTTTAAGGATGTTTTCACACCTAAAGGTCTGGACCAGAGTCCGTACTAAGGTTCATGTCTTTGTTTTATTGTATATGGTGTATTTGGTACAGTTAGTTTCCATTTTACACTGCAGTTTAGAGAGTGGACTACATCTTCACTACATTTATTTAGTAAAGAACTTTTCTTCATCCTGTAATCATCAGCTATGTGCTCGGCGTTTCTCTATATTTCATATTAATAATGGGTTTGTAGAATGGTAGTTATGTTAGAGTTTGGCGAATTGCTTTGCTTTGTCAGGTGTTGTGCTGAATTCTAGCTCTCTTTCAGAATCTGACTTCCTTTCACATATAACATACTCCCCCACAGCAGAATAAGTGTTAAAGATTATTCTTAGATTCCTTTTATTTCTGTTCATAAATAAGGTTTAATCTTATCTGTTACAGTAAATAAATGAATTCCCAGTCTAAGCGTTTGTGTTCATACTGCTGTCTGATGCACTGAAAACCAAGTCTGGTTTACATAAAGACTGACTCAGCTTCCTGTAATTGGTATAAAAGTCCGAACCATCTAGAAAAGAGTTTCACACTGTAGACGAACTGGACTAAAACACCTTTTGGTCCGAATTGTGGTTCATGACCCCTTCTACTTTGGTTCGAACCCAAACAGAAAGTCCAGACCAAACAAATTAGGTGTAAAAGCCCCATACCTCTCACTCTCAGAGCTAAATGCAATCAAATCCTACTCACAGCAATGTCCAAACATTTATTGCAAAGACTCTTCAGACAAGTAGAGACTGTCATCGCAATGAAAGGGTAGAAACTCTTGACTAGCACTCTTCTATTTACGTAAGAAAGGTAGGAGAAACTGGTGTGTCCAAATTTGTGGAGAACTATATATAGTCAATCAAACAGTTTAAATCCCTATTACACATTAAATAGGAAAAATTGTGCACTTTGAATAAAAGACAAAAGATATTGGCCAAGCTTAAGAAATTTGGACACTTATTAATTATTGTCTGTTCTTATTAATCGCTTTGATCCATAGTGGAAATGAGTGGCTATAAAATCCACAAACACTGGCCCTAACTTTAACTAATCTGAGAATAAAGTCATGTGCTTTAAGTTTCTCTCTCCCAGAATTCTTCACCAGACTGAAATTGAGCAATATAATTAAGTAGTTGAAATGGTGATATTAGTTAGATCTCCCCACTTTAAACAAAAAGACCTGTAAGTTTCTACATCCACACAGTCGTACCTCTCTCAGATCCCTCTGCATGCGAGTGTTCATGTCCTCTGATTTGATGAGGTCTTTGCGGGCCGTGTCCAGGTCCTCCTCCAGCTCGCTGACTCTGTTGCTAAGGGAAACAACGCGCTCCTTCATCTGCAGCAGCTCTTTACTCTGGCGGTCCATCACCTCCTGAAGCTCCACCACCTTCCCTACGTCCTCATCCGGCCCCAGAGAGCCATCCGATGAGCGCTGCAGCAGAGCACAGTCACAGGTTAAAGTTACTGATGCGTTTAGTTTATTAAACAAGCTCTATAACAGCGTCTACATCAAATGTAGTCCATTAAACAAGAACTATTGCTGCTTTTAGAAGGCTTAAAACACTTTTGCCCAACAGTTAGCATGTTGCTAAGATCAATTTATATTTCTGTGTCAAACCTATGCAGATAACAGCAGCTGTGATTGGTCCATCAAGACTTGTGTTCTCACACACATATTCCTTCTTTTATGGTTTAAACAGAGGGGCGACACAGGCAGAGGGGCGACACAGGCAGAGGGGCGACACAGGCAGAGGGGCGACACAGGCAGAGGGGCGACACAGGCAGAGGGGCGACACAGGCAGAGGCAGAGGGGCGACACAGGCAGAGGCAGAGGGGCGACACAGGCAGACGCAGAGGGGCGACACAGGCAGAGGCAAAAGGGGCCACACAGGCAGAGGCAAAAGAGGCCACACAGGCAGAGGCAAAAGAGGCCACACAGGCAGAGGCAAAAGGGGCCACACAGGCAGAGGCAAAAGGGGCCACACAGGCAGAGGGGCCACACAGGCAGAGGGGCAGAGGGGCGACACAGGCAGAGGGGCGACACAGGCAGAGGGGCAGAGGGGCGACACAGGCAGAGGGGCAGAGGGGCGACACAGGCAGAGGGGCGACACAGGCAGAGGGGCAGAGGGGCGACACAGGCAGAGGGGCAGAGGGGCGACACAGGCAGAGGCAGAGGGGCGACACAGGCAGAGGCAGAGGGGCGACACAGGCAGACGCAGAGGGGCGACACAGGCAGACGCAGAGGGGCGACACAGGCAGACGCAGAGGGGCGACACAGAAAGAGGCAGAGGGGCGACACAGAAAGAGGCAGAGGGGCGACACAGAAAGAGGCAGAGGGGCGACACAGAAAGAGGCAGAGGGGCGACACAGAAAGAGGCAGAGGGGCGACACAGAAAGAGGCAGAGGGGCGACACAGAAAGAGGCAGAGGGGCGACACAGAAAGAGGCAGAGGGGCGACACAGAAAGAGGCAGAGGGGCGACACGGAAAGAGGCAGAGGGGCGACACAGAGACATACAGAGGAGCGACACAGACAGAAAAGTGACACACAGATAGAGGACCCTTAAAAGGAATTGGTCTCAGTCCAGACTCAAACAAACTCTCTAACAGTATATTTAAAATAATAATGTGATCTAATCTCAATCCAACAACTGAAAACACAGCAATAAAAACCCCTTTACACTTAAAAATCATGATCTGAGCTACTCCTCGAGTGCTGGTCACTCAGGACACAGTGAGGTCTGTCAAGTTTCGCCTTTCTAAAAAAAAAAAAAAAAAGGCTAATCTAATTTCACTGTAGAATAGCCCCCACAGACTTACCCCATACATACAGCCTAATGAAATAATCTCAGAGAGGCGTTTACTTCATCATATGACTTATATTACTGCACCACATACAGAGGGAGGAGCTCTATCATTCACGCAAATGAGCATTCATTTTCCAAAATGAATGAACGTTCGTTATTCAACGTTTTATGATTTTACGAATTTGACCTAACTTCTACATAAAAATTCTTGGCTTAATCTGCATCTATGGGAAAAATGACCTGCTTGACCGCTCATCTGGACACTGGGTTTACAGCCCTGCTCTACCCTGTTCTGTTAAACCTGGAAATGACTGTGACTGGGTGGGGCTTTCTGAGTATGTGTATATATAATGTAAATAAATCTACATTTCTACATAAATATTTTAACACAACAGGATTACAGCATTGCAGATCACTGTTTTATTCTCTATTAGAGACTAAAAAACATTAGGGGTGGGGAAAAATATCGATATCTTGATATATTGGCTCAATTTCTCTTACTGAAGTTACTGATTTATTACTCCACATGGTGTCACTAATCAAATGAGATTTAAAATAAGGCAAATTTTAAATATTTACAACGTAATTCATAATCATTAATAAACTCCTTTATTTTAACCCTTCATAAAAGCAATACCATCAAATGCATAGGGTAAACCTGTGGGGAAGAATGTTGATAGTGAAACTCTGAAGCTCTGTGAAGCTCTGACACCAATAAATCCATAATTCTTGATATTTGATTATTTAGGTAGGTTTTTTTAGGTATTTTGTCCTCTTCAGTAACACATATACTGTGAAGTATCGTAGAGAATTTTCTTGTGATACACAGAGTATCACAGAATCACTCTCATACAGATATCATCCTTATCGTCAGCAAGGTATCGTTACAGTATTGTATCGGGAGATGCCCTGCAATTCCAGTCCCTGTGTCTGTCTCTGTGTCACCCCTCTGCCTCTTTCTTTGTCACCCCTCTGTCTGTCTCTGTGTCGCTTCTCTGTCTGTCTCTGTGTCGCTTCTCTGTCTGTCTCTGTGTCGCCCTTCTCTGTCTGTCTCTGTGTCGCCCTTCTCTGTCTGTCTCTGTGTCGCCCCTCTCTGTCTGTCTCTGTGTCGCCCCTCTCTGTCTGTCTCTGTGTCGCCCCTTTGCATCTGCCTGTGTCGCCCCTCTGCATCTGCCTGTGTCGCCCCTCTGCATCTGCCTGTGTCGCCCCTCTGCATCTGCCTGTGTCGCCCCTCTGCATCTGCCTGTGTCGCCCCTCTGCCTCTTTTTGTGTCGCCCCTCTGCATCTGCCCGTGTCGCCCCTCTGCATCTGCCCGTGTCGCCCCTCTGCATCTGCCCGTGTCGCCCCTCTGCATCTGCCCGTGTCGCCCCTCTGCATCTGCCCGTGTCGCCCCTCTGCATCTGCCTGTGTCGCCCCTCTGCATCTGCCTGTGTCGCCCCTCTGCATCTGCCTGTGTCGCCCCTCTGCATCTGCCTCATATTAAGATGTGCTCTCAATTATAACCTCTCATCTCATGATTCCTCCAACCTCATGATCCTGGAGAGCTGGTTTGTGAAGATGTGTATATCCAGGTGAACAGAATGTGTGTGTGTGTTACCTTGCCGTTGGTGCTTGGTGTGCTCTCGGAGTTGTGGTTGATTTCTGTCTGGCCGTCTATGAGCATTTTCTTCTGATTGGTCTGATCTCGGAGGATAGCCATCTGAAATCAGAGAGAGATCAGAGCAGATCAGATTAGATCAGATTGAGCTCATGAAGCCAAAAGACAAAACATTTGTTTTAGCTGATGATTGGCCGGCCCTGATTTAAACAACGTCTGTGGTGGATTAATAATCTTGGACAGAGGGTGGGTGTGGGCATAGTGGGCAGTGGACTGTGATTCCAAGCGGAGATAGCTCTAAGGCCTAAGTGAGCTCATAACTAGAGTTGATGTGTTTGTAAGTGAGTGTGTGTGTGTGTGTGAGAGAGTGGTTGTGTGTGTGTGTGTGTGTGTGTGTGTGTGTGTGTGTGTGTGTGTGTGTGTGTGTGTGTGAAGGAGAAGGGGTCTTTGTGCGTTATGGTTCACTGGCTTATATCTACATATAAAACACAGTGGATGAAATCTAGGTCAACCTCAGATTGCGCTCCCGGCCCACTGTCAATCCAAATCCCATCGTTTCTCTCTATTTGTGTGTGTGTGTGTGTGTGTGTGTGTGTGTGTGTGTGTGTGTGTGTGTGCGCTCTGAGACAGTAAGGGAGTTTAAACACAGCAAACTGGTCTGTGATGGTGGTTCATGGTGTTTAGGGGCGGGGCATAAGTAAAGGCGGAGCATGTTTAGAGGCGGAGCATGTCACTGTGTAGTTTGTTTTCAGTAATGACACTGATAACAGTAATTACACACAGGAATCAACATTCCACACAGAGGACGTGTGTGAACTGGCATTGTTTCAGAGTGTGTGTGTGTGTGTATGTGTGTGTGTTAATTACCTCTTTATGAGAGACTGTTAGTTGTTCTTCCAGTGCACTGCATCTCTCTAGAGCAACACGCAACCTCTCCCTCACCTGGGGACAAACACAGAAATACAGCACATAATTATAGCACTAGTAGTATTAATAATAATAATAATAATAATAATAATAATAATAATAATAATAATAATAATAATAATAATAGTACATTAATAATAATACTTTGTTTGCAATTTTCCATAAAACTAAGCTATAATTTAATTATACATATACAAAAAACAATAATAAAAAAAATCTGAAACACAATCTACATTATTATAAGTGTTTAAAAAATAGAATTAAATACTATTTTCTTCAAACTAATTAATTATAATAAATATGAAATATATTAAATAAAATAAAAGATAAAAGAATAATAATTAAACATACATTCAGAGCAATGCTATAGTAATATAAAGATGATCTTGAATTTCCTGAGCTACCTTCTCGTCCAGAGCTTTATGGTGCTCAAATAGAGACTTCAGGGCCTTCAAGACCTCCACCTCACTGGACACTCCAGCCGGGGACTGGGCCTGACGCTTCACCACAGTCATCCTCAGAGAGCGCTCATGACGAGACACTAAACACTCCAGGTGTTCCAGCAGAAGCTGCAGAAGGAGAGAAAGAAAAAGAGATTTAATATAAACAATCACATTTTCTATGTTCGTAACTGACCACAATTAACCCAAGTCTAATACATTCTACCTGAAGATCACTGTACTGTGTACGTACCTAAACTTCTGACCATCCAAGACTCGACCACACCCATCTATACTCAACACAGTCATCCATACCATCAATGCTTATTCATACCAATCAATACTCAACTCATCTATACCCACCAGTACTCAACCATACCAATCAACACTCAACATGCATCCATACCCACAAATGCTAATCCATTACCTGCCATACTCATTTACACCTTTCATTGTTCATCCATGCTGTCCATACCCACCAATACTCAACATTTATTCATACCCTGCAACGTTCATATATATCATGAAATGCTAATCCATATCCATAAATACTCAATCATCAATCCTGTTCCTACTCATCCATACCCATCATCTATACCCATCAATATTTCACTCATTAATCCTGTCTCTGCACATCCATACTCATCAATACTCAATCCATATCCATGAATGCTCATCCATACCCATCCACACCAAATGTTCATCCATAGCCTGCCACACTCATCCATACCCATCAGTACTTAACACTCATTCATACCTTGCAACACCCATCCATAGCCATCGATACTAAATGCTCATCCCTACTCATTAACCACTCATCAATCCTGCCCTTACTCACGCATACCCATCAGTACTCAACACTCATTCATAACCTGCAACACCCACTGATACTCACTCATCAATCCCCTCCCTACTCATCCATACCCATCAGTACTCAACACTCATTCATACCCTGCAACACCCATCTATAGCCATAAAAACTAAATGCTCATCCCTACTCATTAACCACTCACCAATCCTGCCCTTACTCACGCATACCGATCAGTACTCAACAATCATTCATACCCTGCAACACCCACTAATACTCACTCATCAATCCTGTTTCTACTCATCCATACCCATCAGTACTCAACAATCATTCATACCCTGAAACACCCATCTATAGCCATCAATCCTAAATGCTCATCCATACCCTCCAATACTTATCCATACCCTGCAACTCCCATACTTAACAGTTAATACTAAATGCAAATCCATACCAATGAACACTCATTCATACCCATCAATACTAAATGATCATCCATACCCATGAACGCCCCTCCATATTTATCCATACCCATCCATACCATCAATACTGTTAAAGCACATCCATATATATTCATACCTATTAACACACAAAGATCAATAAATGCCTATCCACACCATCAATACTCATCTAAATGAATCAGTCTTAATCACTCATCTATACCCATCAATGCCCATCAATAACATTCGAAATATCCAAATATATCCAACAGTATAATTCCATACCCATCATTACTTAATACATAATAACTGTCAATCAATTCTCTCATCCATACTAATCGATAACCTTTAATATTCATACATGTACATCAATACCCATTACCACTTAATGTTCACCATACGTATCAACCTCACCCACTACTCACAAACAAAACTGAGCTTACAAAATTTTACATAGATGATGATCAAGAAACGTATGTAAAAACTGAGACAGAAATGTATAACATTTTTAATATAAACCCCAATGGATCAGAAATACAAATTAATTATTAAATTAAGTACAGATATCCCAGTGCACCTACACTCTTCGATAAGAACATCAGCACATACATTATCAGCTTCACAAAAAAAGATTATCTGCTAATTCAGATACAGTGTGATTCTGATATCATCACAGGCTGGTCTGAGTTGTGTGTATCTGGGCTATTTGTGGGAGCTCAGGCCCATCTTTCAGAAGAGCGCAGTGGGACTCCAGCAAGTCCGTCAGTACAATAAAGCCTCAACTCATCCTCTACACCCGCACTAATCCCTCGCTCCACCCCTCCACGCTCTGGGCCTCTGGACTGGAGCCAACTGTGTCAGGCGCTGCAGGGCAGAGGGATTAGAGCTTCTGCACGCTTCCTCAGGAGCACAGGGGGCCTTCAGGGTCTCGCCAAGAGAATAAAATCCTGGAGAGGATTTTTACTTTCTGGAACTGAAGATTTCCAGGTGTGAAGTTGTCTAAAACAAAACTATTTTTGGGCAAAATCCATAGCAAATTCATTTCTAGTGAAGGGACCAGCAGCCTGAAATATGGAAAAACGCTACAAAAAAAAACTAGAAACAGTGCTGGGAAACTACAACAAATTTTTATTAAGCAAAATACTATTTTGTGCATGTTTACATACACAACTTACGAGAGCACAGGCAGTAGATTGTAGAGTAGAATGTGCTTCACATTTTTTACTCTTTTCCTTAACTGAAATATAGAGGTTTGCAGATTATCTATCATTAATGAGGCTTGTAAAACGAATGTTTTTATATTGTTTTCATACACGTTTTATTGTGCTTGCACTGTTTTGACTTTCTTGGAAAAATAAATAAATAAATAAATTGATAGCTCTGTAAGGTGCTGTTTTTTTCTTTTTTTAGTTACCGTAATTCCCAGGCTATTAAGCACACCTTAACCACACCCACTAGAAAAAAAAAATTACATTTACAGGACGCACCCGACTATAAGCCACAGTTGTCTACGTCATATAACATGATATATTTACACAGAAAGTTGTAAGATAATTTTAATTAAATTGGATACGTACACTGTTGTGCCGAATTTTGACTCCCAGCAGAATCCG
Organism: Astyanax mexicanus; assembly: GCF_023375975.1. Lineage (NCBI taxonomy): Eukaryota > Metazoa > Chordata > Actinopteri > Characiformes > Acestrorhamphidae > Astyanax > Astyanax mexicanus. Next base: position 8,077,151 of record NC_064416.1, on the reverse strand, counting down.
ACTCCCCTTTGCATGTATGCACATCATGTAAACATGTGGGTGCTAGAGGTTACACTCATGCTGTGCATCATAATGCTTTGGTAAATGATTTTATCCAAGCCTACCACTAATTTTAAATCCACGATTCACACAGATATCCAGTAGCCGCAAATACTTAGTTGTCCTGACGAGCCCTCAATTAAATGTACACACTTATCTCCCCTGAAAACAGTTTATTTGGGTGATTAAAGCACTTTTGTTTATTTACAATAAGCTTTGATTTCCAATGTTTTGAAAAAACTATGTAAACCCTTTGGGATTACTTGGATTTCTGCATAAATTACACCTAAGGAGAGTATCAACAGTGCTGAACTTTCTCCATTTATAGCTCAAGCTTAAACCTGTCTTGCGGGGGGGAAAAAACAGTTTAGTGTGGACTTTTTAAGAGGGATCTGGCAACACAGTAGCGATAACAGCGAGTGCGGTGGCTGAGCAGTGAGAGCAGCTCTCAGCAGAAGAGGAAAATTCAGGTATTTGTATAGAAGATGCTTCTGCTACTTTTAAGTTGTATGTCTGGCTGCATTTTGGCTCCAGTGGAAACAATAAACGGTAACAGAGTGGCCAACAAGACACAAACCATATATAAATACTGTAAGTAAATCCTACACGTGACTGTTTCATAGGCAGCTGTACTAATCCCTTAGCTCTGTACTGTATTTAAAATGTTCTGTCTCTGTTTGCACTTCAAGCATAGTCTTAATATTACATTACATTACATTACATTACATTTGGCAGACGCTTTTGTCCAAAGCGACTTACAATATTGAACTGCAAATAATAGAAGAGGTTAAGTACAAAAATAATAGAAGTTAAAAATAAAGCATCTATAGATAGGGCCTTAAGGAGGTCAGAGGGAAATAATGGGATAGAGGAGTAGAGAAGAGGAAGAAGGAGATGAGGTTATGGTTATGCATAGTTAAATTACAAGAGATTTAGGAGAAAAAACACAAACCATAGGCTTAATATGACTGGTTGTGGTTTGCACTTATTGTTTGCACTACATAAGACCTAGAAAAGTTTTATTTTTATTTCTTATAGAATCAATGTGTGAGAGAAACCAGTCTGTTAAGTTTGCATTATATGATTTTGTCAAATAAAACTTTTCATTTTTGACATTTTCTTTACAATTTTACTTTTAAATCTCGTCTCCTCTAGCTCTCATGAACCCACTATCGTGTCTCGTCTAGTCTTGTCTCGTGATATTAGTGTCTCGTTACACCCCTAACATCAAGCAATGCTTCTTAAGAACAGCAAACTCTAAACTGGTGTGTTTATATAGGGCAGGGAAGCTTTAACCAACACATCCAATATCATCACATTGATTGGAGTCCAGGTTGGCTGACTCCTGGCTTTAATTATCTAAATCACAATCAAGATCCTTTCTAGAGGAAGTTTTGGGACAGACAATGTTTCGAAACAGATAAGTTTGTTTTGCTCCCTATTCTCGCTCAGAATGTCCGACTGAACTCTCCACATTACTCATGTTTATTATCTCTGTTCCTGGTTTAGCTTTCATATCCTTAACCCTGCCCCAAAAACACACTCACACACACAAACAAACATGCCTTATTATACTGTCTCCAATAGTTCTGGAGAATTCACAAGCTCGTTTATCTAGAATTGCTGTGTTTTTTTTTCGGTTCCTTTCAGTACAGGAGAAAACAAGCACAGTCACATTTTTAGAATTTTGCTGTCCAAGAAATGATGCGACACTCAGCTACAACTGGAAAATGCATGAAAACAAAACTACAATCAATCAAACAGATCCTCTTTTTCTCTCTTTTTTTCTGTCACAGGGTGTTTTCACACCTGAAAGTCTGGCCCAGAGTCTGCAAAAAGATTTGTGACTTTGGTTCACTGTATAAACAGTATATGGTACAAAATACTGTTACAGTTAATAAATCAGATCCCAGTCCAAGTGTTTGTGTTCATTCTACCAAGGGGAGTCAGATTTCAGCACACCACCAGTTCTTTTTCCTCTGGTTTTAAGTCAAGTCAGATTTAAATTTAAACACATTTAAAATATGAAAATAAGAAAACAAATCAGTAATAAAATATAAAATATTGTCCTATAACTCCTACTCTAGGATATAGGGTGATTTTCTTTACTTAAAAAAAACAACAATAAAAAGAACAAGAACCACAACATAAATCCCTAAGAAGATTTAAATGCCTGGGTGAATAGATGAGTCCTCATGTTAGTCTTAAAAGATTCTAGCATAGAGGAGAACTTTATAAAAGGCCTTAAGTTAAGGGTTAAATTTGAATTTTTAGGTTTTGAGATTGATAAAATATAAGGTATTAGAGGAAAACTCCGGTGTAAAATGGACTTTTGTTGTAGTAAAACATAATAAAAAAAATTTGAAAAATAGCACACCTCCGTTCTCCCACAGCTTTCCAAGATCCAGAATTTTCAACAGTTGGTCCAAAAACCTTTAGACTGGCTGACACAGGGCATAATTTGCTCTGAAAAATGGCTTTTTCCACCGTTATCCAGGCTTGTGTTATAGGATGTAAAAAAAGGTTTTTAATAAGCTTCTTGTGCACTTTTTAAGTTATTAATGCCTCGTTTTAAATATCAGGGCTCTCTGGATACTAGCAAGGAGGTGTGGAGCTACTTTGAGCTGGATAACGGTGGACAAAAGCGATTTATCGGGGCAAATTATGCCCCATGTCACCCAGTCCGAAGGGTGTTTGGACAAACTGTTTAAATGTCTGGATCTCAGAACGGAGGTGTGCTATTCATCAAAGGTAAGTACATTTTATCATGTTTTACTACAGCAAAAGTCCATTTTACACTGGAGATCTCCTTTAAGGTTAGGTGTATGGTTGGATTTCATTGAGAATCATTTACATTCAGCTGAGTGTTCAAATGCTTTTAATCGAAATTCAGTTGCAAGTTAAACATAAGTTGAGAATATATATATATATATATATATTACGGACCAAGTGATACCAATTAATAAATTCAGAATGTGTCATTATATAAACTTCTACTTAAAATAAAGGGATCAGTATTCAGTTTTAATTTGCAGCTCAGCTTATCTAAACTGTGGGGCTTCATTATTTATACAAACACAAACATCAGATCAGATCAGAATCAACCAGTACTCAGCATTAAGAATCTGATTGAATCAAGAGCAGAAAACACTGGATCTGGTCGTCCCACTCTAAATTGCCATGTATTTGTGCCCAGTTATTTCCAGCTCAGCTAAAGCTTCGTTGTGGATGTTATCATGACATAATCAAGGCTGAACTTTTTTTGCCAAAAAAGGCAAAACCCATCATTACAGTGTGTGCTGAAGCCATGTTAACCCCTTCCCCCTGGCACTCACCCGCGTGTTGTTCCTCTCGGCCTTCAGCTCAGCGATCTCCTCCTCTCTCTCCAGGAGCTGCTCTCTACACATATTCACCTCCTTAGTCAGCGCAGCGAACTCCTGAACACAGAGACACACAGGGGAACACGTCAAAACACCGAACAGACAGAGAGTCGGATTTAAAAACAAGAAAATGCCATAGAAGGACATTAAAAAGTGAGTTTGAACTGAAAACTTTTCCAGGAAAAAATGAACATTATTAAAGACATTTCTGACTGAATTTACAGCAAAGCCAAACAACCAGAGAACCCAGAGTTTTCATTAACCAGAAGCTAGTTTCAACAACCACTGAAAACCATTTAACAGAAGCAGCAAATGAACAGAAGCCCTTTTTATCTCCCAGAAGGGTGTACAATATGGATAGAAATCCTGATTTAGCATAAAACATAGTAACCTAGTTTAAGAACTTGGCTTTGCTGCACTCATTTCTTGCAGGATAAGAAGTAGTTCAGTGTATGAGTTTCTCTGTGGAGCTCAGCCTCGCTCTACCTCCAGCCTAGTGAGGTCACATGAGCACAGTCTGCAGCACGAAAAGCTCCCTCTGTTAATGCACACGGGTAATGCAATTTGAGTTTGCTGTAATTCAAAGCATTATTACAGTTTTTTCAATGTGTTTAGCAGCTTCAGAGTTGCTAAGCAGACTTTCAAATCCTGCTTACCGAATATACACTCCATAAGACATGCCCGATATTTTTGGAGATATTCTGACTAGATGTGTGCCATATTGTATCATACACAATAATACTACCAACATTTTTAGATATTGTGAACAATATAATATCCATAAATATTCATTTTATGCTGTTTGTGGCAAAAGAAAAATTCACATTGTTATGTATTTCCCATTATACATCTACTAGAGACAGATTATGTCTGTCCAGTATCATTTATTTTACTTTCATCCTGGATATATGTAGATATATGGAGTACATTATTAGTTTCAAGACATTCTGTATCATTTATTTCTGTTACAAATCTGATAAAATTCTTGTATTTTTTTTATATATCTCAGTCCAAGGTGTGCCACGACGAGAGTAACATTATCGTTAATGTACCATGGAATATCGTGATATTATTTTAGGGCCATATCGCCCACCCCTAGTTATGACCCAGTCAGTTACCCATCACAATCTGTTTCACATAAACATACATGTGAGAGGCAAGGTGGGTTAGTGGTTAGAAACGCTTCCATTTATTTACAGTAAGCAAGAGCAGTTAGGAGCAGGCTACAGGCCGATAAAACTCCTCTCTGAATGGGGAAATAGCGAGCATGGTTAGCAGGTAATGCTAATGCTACTCCAGAAGTGATAGCCAGGGTTAGAAGCAGGCTACAGGTCGATAAAACTCCTCTCTGAATGGGGAAATAGCGAGCATGGTTAGCAGGTAATGCTAATGCTACTCCAGAAGTGATAGAAGTGATACTCCAGGGTTAGAAGCAGGCTACAGGTCGATAATACTCCCCTCTAAACGGGGAAATAGCCAGCACTGTTACCGGGTAGTGGCTAATGCTAATACTACTCCAGCAGTGCTAGCCAGGGTCAGGCACAGGCTACAGGTCAATAATACTCACCCAATAGTGGTTAGCAGCTAATGCTACTCCAGCCCTGGTGCTGGAGAACTAAACTGAAACTTCTGAACCACACTGCAATTTGGAGGAGTGGCTTTACTGCTCCTTAATACCTGACTGGTGAAATTCATCCGAATTTAAGGGAAATTAAAGGATTTAAGTGCACGTTATAGTGCGAAAAATATGATCAATATATTAATGACTAAATGCCCAGATATGGACAGGCAATATGTCCTGGGTCAACTCCTCAATGTTTTTTTTTTTTTTTTTTACCTTTTTGTGTTTTTGGGCATCTAGAACGGTGTTATATAAGTGAAACTTCATTTATTCATACATTAGTGTACATATTGAGTATAGGTATGACCTCATGTCCTCACATTGTATAAAAACAAATGAGCGTGTGTGTCCTACTTTATGTGAATCTCAGCAGGAAGGAGGAGTTATGGAGCTACTGACAGTCACTGAGTCCCATTACTCTAAATGGTTTCCTTCCTTCCTCTTCAAGTCTCCGCAGATGGCAGAGGAAGTCAGGGGAGGAACACACCATCACACAAGAGTCGCGAGTGCTCTCTCTCTCTCTCAAAAAAAAAAGCCTCTTCAGTTCAGAAAACTGGCCTTGTGTGTGTGCCATCCTAATCCTTCACCCTGCCCAAACACAGCCACTTTACTATTCTACATACAAACTCTAAAACGTGCACAGCTCTGAATAGAAGTAAATATAACTATGACTGCATTATCTACATTCACAACTGTGAAAACACCTGAAACAACCTCCCAGAGCATCTGAAGTCAAGTAAATGTAAGTAAATGCACAAAAAAACAAGCAGTCCTCTTTCTAATTATGTTATTCCGGCTAATCAGTGTACAAATGTACAAAGTGTGTTATATGAGCATGTTCTCTAAGTCTATTTAAGGCCTAACCACAATCACTCTCCTCTCAACATGGGATAAATTTTGGTCGGGTCTACATCTGCATACCCCCAGCCAATCACAATGCTAACATGGCTCCACGCATTTTCTTTAAATCTGAGCAACATAGCCAGGTACAGATAAATGTAAAGCAAGACCTGGAGAGCTAAAACCAAAGCTAAACTTGAAGAACCAAAGCTGATGCTGAAGCTGGAGGGATACAGTTAAAGCTAAACCTTGAGAGCGGAAGCTAAAGTTAAACCTGGAACACTGAAGATAAAGCTAAACCTGAAGACATGAAGTTAAAGCTAAATCAGAAGAGCTAACACTAAATCTGAAGAGCTAAAAGTTAAAACTAAACCTAAAGAGTTACAGCTAAACCTGAAGAGCTGATACTAAACCTGGAGTACTAAAGCTGAACCTGGACAGGTAAAGTTAAAACTAAACCTGGAGAGCTAAAGCTAAACTTTGAGAGGTAAAGCCAGGCTAAAGGCTAAACCCAACAAACCAAGCTAAGCCTGGAGAGCTGAAGCTAAAGCTAAACCCAACAAAAAGCTTAAACAAATTCTAAAGAGCTAAACTTTACACTATACCTAAAGAGTTACAGCTAAACCTGAAGAGCTGAAGCTAAAGCTAAACCAGAAGAGCTAAAATTAACTTGAAAAGCTAAACGTAAAACTTTGAGAAGTAAAATGTTAAAGCTAAACCCAACAAACTGAAGCTTAACCTGACGAGTTAAAACTAAACCTGGAGAGCTAAAACTAAACTTTGACAGGTAAAAAAGCTGAAGACAAAAAAGACAAGCTAAAGCTAAACCTGGAGAGCTCAAGCTAAAGCTAAACATGAAGAGATAAAACTAAAACTAAATCTAAAGAGCTAAAGTTTACACTAAACCTGGAGAGTTAAAGCTAAACCGGAAGAGCTAACACTAAGACTGAAGAGCTAAAAGTTCAAACTAAACCTAGACAGCTAAAGTTAAAACTAAACCTAAAGAGTTACAGCTAAACCTCAAGAGCTGATGATAAAGCTAAACCGCAAGAGCTACCACTAAACTGAAGAGCTAAAAGTTAAAACTAAACCTGGACAGCTTAAGGTAAAACTAAACCTAAAGAGTTACAGCTAAACCTGAAGAGCTGAAGCTAAAGCTAAACTGAAAGAGTTTAAACAAAACCTGAAAAGCTAAAAGTAAAACTTTGAGAAGTAAAATGCTAAAGTTAAACCCAACAAACTGAAGCTAAACCTGAAGAGTCAAAACTAAACCTGGAGAGCTAAAGCTAAACTTTGACAGGTAAAAAGCTGAAGACAAATCCAACAAGCTAAAGCTAAACCTGGAGAGCTCAAGCTAAAGCTAAACATGAAGAGATAAAACCAAACCTAAACCTGAAGAGCTAAAACTAAACCTGGAAAGCTAAAAAGCTAAAGCTAAACCCAACAAACTAAAGCTAAACCCGAAGAGTTAAAACTAAACCTGGAGAGCTAAAAAGCTAAAGCTAAACCCAACAAACTAAAACTAAACCTGGAGAGCTAAAGCTAAATCTAAACCTTTAAAGCCAGACTTCAGCATCTGTTTGCTGGTAAGACACTTTCTAAAACAGTACTGCAGCTGGGAGTAATAGAACCAGATGTACCCTGGCCTTTTGGTTCAGCACACAGCTGTCCTGCCACTAAATGCCGCTGTACAGCAAAGAGGCCACATGTGTCAACAGAATGGGATGAAGTGACATGCATTAAGGCTGTGTATTGGCAAAAACTTGGCAATACGATTTATATAATCATGCTGGAGTTACAGTATTACAAAACAAAATATCACAATACTTCTTCCAGAGTGGTGGTCATTCAGTTCCAGAAATTAGAACCTCAGTAAACTCTGCAGATCTGTCAATCTGAACAGCAGAGGTCTGATCAATGCATTTGTGTGATTTATCATATTTAAAATAGCTGGAAACTTCACTTACAACCCCAGTTCTGTACTTTACAAAGAAATCTCTATAGTAAAATGTGTTCCCAGGGGCTTTAAAGGGCCCACTGAACGGAAACCCAAATTACCCTCACTTTTTACATCACAGAACTCCTTTCTTGTACTAAACAGAACCTTTCTGGCAAGAAGAGTCACTTAATCTTGGTCCACATTGCAGTACAATCACCCTGCGCTCCTATTGGCTAAGGCCTGGTAAGAGCTGTCTTCCTTCATCCAGTGAGGAGACCGGGGGAGGAGCAGGATGAGCCGTAATTACAGAGGAGACTGGAATCTGAATTCCACTGAATTCCACAACGTATCCAAAGATACAGTCAGAGCCGAGGCCAAAGACTCCAGCGCTTCAGCAAACCGGCTCTTAAACTACTAATTAACCCGATCCTCTTACAGAACTCTGCTGCTCTGCTTACAAAGCAGCCGGCTTACGCTTAGCTGAGACTGTAAACAGCTCACAGTACCGTCCAGCCAAAACACACGTCTATCTCACCAGATATTCAGCCCCAGGACCGACCAGTTAATGTGAGTCATGATATTACGCAGAAAAAACAATGAAAGACAGATATATTAAGTGAAAAATCTAATTTGCTCAGTGTAGTAAAATAAGGCAAGTCATGTTTAAGGCTTATACTGAACCTACAAAGCGTATGTAGGCCAATTAACTACGACAATTGACAGATTTTAAGTAAAAAAACAAATGTCAAAGCAAAAATATATTAAATGTTCAAATATTTAAACAATTTTAATTAAAATAGTTTTGCTTTTATATAACTACTTGATTGCATTTAAACGTAATATCTGTAAACAGCACCATTCAGATCTATCAAATATGCAGATTCAAAATTTGTATTTAATAGTCAAATAAGTGCAGCACAAATAAACACATATATAAATACAAAAGTTTAATTTCTCCAAACCATCACTGATTGTAGAAACTTCACAAGCAGTTTGGACTGTGTGTCTCTCCACTCTTCCTCCAGACTCTGATCCCTTGATTTACAAATAAAATATAGAATTTACTGATGATCAGTGATGGTTTGGAGAGACATGTCATCTGCTGGTGTTGATCCACTGTGTTTTATTATATCAATTCCAAAGTCAATGCAGTGTTTTACACTTCACACATCCCTCCGCAGACAACTTTTATAGAGATGCAGATTTCATTTTCCAGCAGGACTTGGCACACTGCCCACACTGCCAAAAGTATATAATTGGTATTATAAAATACTCTAATTTACTATGATACTGACTTTTGGGTTCGCATTGGCTTATGATAATTTTAAGCCATTTTTTAAACTGAATTACTGAAATAAAGTAACTTTTCAATAATATTTTTGAGATGCACTAGTATCACAATCACAAAAAAACACCATAATGTCTATAAATAAAAATTTCAATAATAGAAAAATTTACTTTGTATCCAATCAGAAAATCGACAGTAGAGTACAAAACTGCTATGCAGTTGTCGGTCTATAAATACAACACAACATGAAACACTGTCTGACACCAATCTTTACATCTAAACCAAAAGCTACAAATCGATACTGTTTTTTCTAAAAATCAAAACATATTGCAAACAAAATAATGCAATACTTTGATATATCGGTATTATCTTACACCCCTGATCCACAAGGGAGTTTCTTATGAGCAAGATGTGAATCTCTAAGTGAAAATTTGCTCTTAAAATACTATAGAGCAGTTGTGCTTACATCAAAAAAGGAAAAAAAGAATACTGTGGCTTTAGGTTTAACATTCTGAGTGGATTAACAATGATATTTCAGGTCTCTGGATGGATTAATCACAGAAGCCCACCACTCATCCACTTCACCAGTCCAGTATGGTGCATTAAAACAGCAGAGCGTTTAAACCTGGGCATCACACACAAAGCCCTTTCAAATAATCCCACACAGAGAGATTAACCTTTAGTGTCAGATCCCTTTACATCACATGACCATTTTCACAATTACATAACTCCCTAATTACAGTTCTGCATGGACATGTCTGAGTCTGCACTTAATCATTAAGCTAAAAAATAAAACAACTTCTCATACCTATAGTTTGTTCGCTCTAGCCTGAATCAGTTAAGAAGTTTGAAATCTTGGTTTGGTTTATTTTCACACAGAATAAAACACAACAAACCATGTGAGAACATTCTCTTTTCTGATTGGTCAAAACTTAGTCCACAGAATCAACAAACAGCAGAACAGTATGGCTATAAATCCACCAGCAAGATGAAGGTAAAGCTAAAAATGTACAATGAAGAGAAAATCAGCGTTGAAAATCCACTATTATAAGAATGGCACAATTAAAAATTCCCTAATAAAGAATTCTTAAAATACAAATCCACTAATGTATGAGGAACACAGCTAAAATTCTATAAATTGAAACAAACACTGAAAACCAGCCAATAGGAATAAGGGCTAGTGGAAAATCCACCAATAGGAAAAGGGTAGAAGTGAAAAAAAAAACACCAATCAGCAAACAGCAAACTTAAAACCCACAAACAGGAGAAAATCATGGCTTAAAAATACCCCTACAGTAAAACGGTACAGAAAAAAAAAACACATACAGTTTTTACCAAATTGAAAACCTCTGGAATACAATCAAGAAAAAAAATGATCACAAGCCATCAAACCAAGCTGAACTGCTTACATTTTTGCACCAGGAGTGACATAAAGTTATCCAAAAGCAGTGTGTAAGACTGGTGGAGGAGAACATGCCAAGATGCATGAAAACTGCGATAAAAAAACACACCAAATATTAATTTCTGAACTCTTAAACTTCATTAATATGAACTTGTTTTCTTTGCATTATTTGAGGTCTGAAAGCTCTGCATTTTTTGTTTTTTCAGCCATTTCTCATTTTTGGCAAATACATGCTCTAAATGACAGTCTTTTATTTGGAATTTGGGAGAAATGTTGTCTGTACGTAGTTTCTAAAATAAAACAACAATGTTCATTTTACTCAAACATAAACCTATAAATAGCAAAATTAGAAAAAAACTTATTCAGTAATTGAAGTGGTCTCTTATTTTGTCCAAAGCTGTACAATAAATAATGCCATATAAAGTATGATATGAAGCACAAACTTATCTTGATAATTCTAAATACCTGATGATATGCAATGAGAATTAGCTTATTTTTAAATAAGGATTGATGAGATGTAACAGACAAAGACCTCTGAGAAAAAGCTGCAATAAATACCATGAGAAACACTCACAGAAAAAATCATATTGTGACAAAATTCATGAGAATAATACAATAATATTGTAATATCGCCCATCTCTAACTGTGAGCAGATGTTCTAGTTCTAATAGGTACTGGACATTGGTGATGTTGCAATGTTCTTCACTATCCTGGGGGGAGCCTAACTGGTCATCTCTCCATGATGTAAATGCAGATTAGGTCCAGGCTGTTCAGAACAGAGACCAGGACCTGAGTGGAACCAGCAGAGCAGAGCACAGGACGTGGAACGCTGATGGAAAAACAGGTGGCGGACTGTGTTTGCTCACACACACACACACACACACACACACACACACACACACACAGTAACCTGGCCTTACAACACTCCCCGTGACTCACGCTTCCTGGGTGGGCTTTTACGTCAGCATTCGTCCGTCAGCCGTCACAGATCTGAGGCTTCACATTTAAGCACAAACAGACACAGCAGATACAGCTCCAACAAACAAAGGCTTTTTTTAAGAGCAGCATCAGAGGAAATCAATTAAATACGTTTTAAAATAAATTACATTTATATACAGCACTTTCCATATATTCATTACTTATAATAAGCATAACATATGATACATTTGTTTGGGGTTATGAACTAAATTAATTTTATATAACTAAATAATATATTAAGTAATATCCAACCCCTTAAATTAAAGAGCCACTAAATTCTAAACCATACATTTTTCCATTTGAAGTAATAATACACACCAGTCCTGCTTAATTTTTTTAAAAACATTTCCCAAACTTTAAAAAATGCTTTTATTGTGCTAATTTCCGCCACAGGTATAACTGTGCTATAGGCGAGGATGATGATTCCGTGTACTTTGGTACGCACACACTTCACAATATGCAGATCAGTCTATCAATAATACCGGAGTATAATACCTAAATAATAATATCAGAGGCACACTGCTGCTGCTGCAGCTCAGCCAATCAGCTCTCCCTCCTGTCTCGCTTCTAAACCCATACATCACTCAGTGCCCCTCCCAAACTACCCCTCCCATTTTTTTTTAGCCTTTTTCAAATTTGAGCTGAGGGTGGAGTCAGCAAAAATCAGGCGGTTTAGTGTCCCCTTAAAGACAGCAATGTCTCCACTCAGCGGAGAAACACACTCAAACGCACACAGCAGAGAAAGAAAACAGCAAAGACACACTGATCTCAATCCCACCAATATATTATACTATAGGATTATTGAGAATACTTTGCATAACCTCCTACACAAATGTGGGGTCCACTTACACAATCAAAAATTATCAGGGAGTAATGCAGCTCAGAAAAACAGTTGGTATTGCAGCTAACACAATCCAAGCCTGCCAAGGCTATCTGTTACCATTGTGGCAAAACCACTCAAACACTACCAAGTACAGCTGTGTGTTAGCAACATAACTTCAATCAGGCAGGGGTCTGGCTGTTTGCAGAGGGGCTAATCGTTCTCTAGGCTTTGTAATGAAGTTTCAGAATAATCAACAGAAACAATACAAACATAACAGCAAACAGCAAGACTTATTCTATCTAACCAATGCTCAGCATGTCAGCAAGAATTTCCACAGGTTATATATATCTTAGTTTAAACCCAACAGGAGCCATTCACTGCATGTGTGCTTGTCTTTGAGTCACAATATGTAACATTAACAAATACTGTAAATACTGTTAATTATTATTCTGTTCTATTATTCTATTATTTACATGATACCGTGTAATTTTCTGAAATTGGTTCTTAAACTGTTAAAAGAACATTAAAATACAGTATGACGTAAAAGTAAAAGTTCACTAAAACAATTATTAATCATATTAATCCCTATTATTATTATTTTTACTACTACTAGTATCATTCTGATTGGTACAGGAGCAACAGCAGCAGTTTCTCTGGACTCAACCTCAGCCTCTTACATCTCACCCAGAGATGTAAACAGCTTGTTGTTATGTGAAGAGCCTATTTTAACATGTGAAATTAAATTATTATTTCTTTTTTTACAGCACAGCTGAAGATGACAGGGCATCCAGACGGCGTCTCTCACGATCACGTGACTCGGTCTGACCGCAGGGAAAGTGAGTGCCGATGTCAGTGATGGAAGTCGCAGTTATGGCCCTGGCTAAGCTCCCATTTCCTCTACTGCTCTTAGCTATCAGCGGCTGGATGCTGGGACAGGGCGGGGCTGCTGGGGGATTCATTACAGTGGTGGAAGTGGTGGGTAGCCAAACCGGTCCACCAGCATTCATGAGCTTATTTGTGTGCTACCCTTCTTGATTGATGGGACACAGATCCTCTGGATGAGATGGGAATGGGTGGGAATGATAGGACATGAGTGACGGTGGTAGGAAATGTGATGGGAATCACAGATATGATTATAGGATGTTATCTTGATACAGTGATTCTGCACACGCCAGTGTGACTTATAATCTGGTGCACGTTATGTATGAATTCTACCAATCAGGTTGTAAGGAGCAGTAAAGCCACTCTACTGAAGTACAGAGTTATACAGTAGTTTCAGTTTAGTAACTCAGCACCGAGACGGAAGCAGTATTAGCATTAGCCACTAACTGTGCTAAGTGCTAGCTCTTTCACTGTTCAGAGGTGAGTATTATCTGTCTTTAGCCTGCTGCTAGCCTCAGCTAGCACTGCTGGAGCAGCATTAGCATTAGCAGGGAAGAGCCGCTAGCTAATATCACCCTGGCTTACCGGAACACTCAGAAGGGTTCCTCAGTGTAGCACTCTCAGGCTAGTGCTAGTTTTTAGCCGCTAATGCTGCTGCACCCAGCCTTAGTGAAAATCTGAAAAAGTTTACTGTAAATAAACAGGAGCTCTTTATTCACCCAAATAATCTACACAGATGTCTCTCCTGAAAACTGTTTAACATCCAGTGCTTATTTGACTTTTTTAAGAAAGTTTTATTCACTTAGCTCAGCTTTACTTTACTTAAGTTACCCCACCACCACCACCCAGTGGCGAGACATGATGAATTAGAGGGAAAACACCCCTGTGCCTTACTAGTGTCGCATAATGTGCTTTATAATCAGGTGTATGAAAATAGATGTTCATTAATAGTGTGCCTTACAATCAGATGTACCTTATAGTGTGAAAAATACAGAATTAATGATATTTAACATCATGCATCAATGAAATAGAAATATATATGATATGATATAAAGCAATAATAATATTGTCCCACTCCTAATATGAAATGGGTCTCGTCTTATCTGGTATCATTAATATAGAAAAAATAAATATATAGTACTTGGCTACTGATTAATTGGATTTAATGACGCAAAAAGTGAGCACAGTCTCACACACGCGCACACACACACACACACACACACACACTATCTGATCATAAAATATGCAGGACGGCACACAGAGCTCTAATGAGGCTCTTCACCATCCAGCAGATGTTCAGCAGGTAAAATCATGAAGGATGAAGTTACTATAGAGCAGCTCATCTGTCAGTATGACCTCTTCAACACAGGGTCGGTCTATATATACACACACATGCACGCACAGGCACAGGCACAGGAAGTGAAGATAAAGGTTTAGATTATGTATAAGAGGTCACAATTGCAGTGAGTTGCTGTGGAGTTGTGTAACTGTAGCACTATTATATTGTCATATTTTCCGAAGAATAACTAAAAACATACGCAAATGTGGTACATCAAGCTACATATCGTTATCGTGATATTAAAGAATCCATATCATGATATATGGTTTTTCCCATATCGCCCAGCACTAGTCAGTTATATCGACTAATCGTTGCATCCCTATGTGATATGCACGACCCACTGCACCCAATTGCTGCTGTGATGATCTAGGAAGCATCTCGTATGACAGTCTCTACAGTCCAGACACTATCAGAGCTCTGAGATTGGTGAAGGACATCCTGCAGACACGTGTTGCCTCTCGTGGCAGTAGCAGCTTGATGCAGAAGTCTACAGCTGGCTCTATTCTCCAGAGTTTCATAACTTAGCCTCAGATCTAGCTGAACTGACTGACTCTCCAGGGTTGACTGAGGGAAGCGAATGCTATGCTACGCTAAGGGGCCCTCTGACAGGGTCTGGTACTGTAGGCCTGTAGCTTCGGCATGCGACGAGGCCGCTTTAAGCCTGCTATTTAAACTCACATCTGGCAGTGAACTGGCCTGGCAAACCTGCTGCTGCTGCTGCTGCGGTGGTTGGAACAAACCAGCCTTTGTCTCTGTCCATTCTCTCTCTCTCCCTCTCTCTCTCTCTCTCTCTCTCTCTCTCTCACTCTTTCTCTCTCCCTCTCTCTCAGTGTGTGTGTGTGTGTGTGTGTATACCATCCCACCAAGTGTAAAGATATATTGTTCACAGCGTTCCAGGACATAAAAGGAATGAGAGAAAGTTTTAAGGGAGCTGTGTAATTTTTCCCTGTAGTAAAATAACACTCAGCTCTTGCCTGTGGTGTGTTTTGTAGAATATAAAAGAAAGAGAAGCAATAAAAGAAAAAGGGGCTAAAAATAATGACTCCACTCACAGCCACAGAACATACAAGCCTTCAGAGATGACTAAAGATTACAGCAGGGCAATATGACCATATTTTATTGTATGAGGATATATTGACCTATTGAATACACTATAAGCTTTAATGAGCATATTGAGGAAATGATAAGTTTAAGTTGTTTAAAAACCTTGGGAACACATTTTATATAAAATATTTTATATAAAAATATAAAAGTTTTTGTATAATACTAAGCTTGGGAGACTTTAACAAAGTTTAAACATAAAAGACAAAGCAGAAATATGATATAACACTCCTCAAAAACAGAAAAATGTACTCTTTAGATCTCTTTGAGAACTGTGTGGGTGTGGTCATAATATTCTAATGAACGTACATGACATATGACAGCTGTCTATCACTGGCAATACACACAGCATTGAGACAGAAATGCTGCGCCAGAACCTGTGCTTTTTAGCTTTGTTCGATTTTTAAGCTTAAACGGTTGCAACGTAAAAACATATCTTGATATTGGGGGAAAAAAAAAATCACAATGCACAATATTTCAATGCACAAGGTCGCAGTCAAAATGCATCAGTAGTGACCGATCCTTAAAAACTATACAAATTCCATACAGACATTTAACTAAAATCATCCTGTCCATCTAATTACACTCCCTGTAATGAAATGTACAATTGGGTCAATGATATTTAAGATATATAAAAAAAAAAACTATATTATTGATACAATAAGCAGGGTTCATACACCTTTTAACCAATAAATTTCCATGACTTTTTTATGACTTTCCCATGTTTTAAAGGCAAATTTTCAAGACCATACAATCTTTAAAACATCAGTGCAGCAGACATTGACAATAAAACAAACAAACAACAAATTAAAACTATAACGATTAGAAACATTTTTAAGCAATGTTGACACAATCTTCAATAATCAAAATGTGTGTCAGGTCCCGAGAGCTTCATTATATAGGGATATACTACTGAAATAACTATGAGGTATTTGTTAGCTCAAGAAAGCTTTTCTTAGTCGATAAATAGAAACACATTTATAAATTGCAAATTTGTATGACTTTTCAAAAATTTTATATGTATTTTTATTTTTTCAACACTTATCCAGGCCTTGAAATTGCTATTTTCAAATTCTTGAGAGAGACTTACCCCAGGTCTTTCATGACCGTACAAACACTGAACAAGGAAAATTTATCACAAAACTACAAAATGTACATTTTTGCCCACCTTTAAATCCTCTAAAGTTCAAACACAGAGCACAGACAGAAAACCAGTTAAAGCTAAAAATGTGCCTCTACATTCATACAAACTTCTTAAAATAAATAAATAAAACAGTAAAAAATGGAAAAAGGGATAAACTGTGCCCTCAATCTTCACTTGTATAAAACATCATCTGATACCATCCAAAACCTTACTGTCCACAAATCAGAACCACCCAAAAATCCAAGATTACAGCAGATTAAGAGTGCGGAAGAGGGAAAGAGCTGAAAATCATAAAGTGCTTCTGTCTGACAGCAACTGAGCTGATAACGCTGAAGCTGCGTCTCTCTCTGTATTCAGGGATGCGCTTACAGTCCCACAGGAACAGGAGCACAGGCTGTGCTGCTCAGAGGAAAGGAAGCAGTCTGATAAAGCTGTAGGATATCGTGATGACCACAATCAGCAATACATTATCAATAACTGGGTTACCGGAGTGGATGTGCAGCAAGTAATCTAACATCCTATAAGAGATCAGCAAAAAAATACACAACTAAATGAGCATACTGTAGTGAAGTACTGTACGTTATTATAATACTGGAATATACATGAGAACACATGATACACTAGCACAGGGTTTGCTGAGCAGTCCTCCAAACAATTACTGGAAATCAACACAAAGAAAAGGAAATTAACTTAATAAACTAAAATTTGGCAATATTTACAGCTTTTTCAAATATTTCTTATGTTTTTCTTATATGGGTGTTTTGTTTAGTTTAGGCTATGTCCTGTAATCATCACCTACAGGAGCTGTGACTCCCTATACTTCACACTGACTTGCTTATAGAAGGCTGTGTGCCGAATGTCAACAGGTCAGTTGTCTTTCTAAGTGTTGTGCAGAATTCTGCCTCACTGCCAGAATCTGATTCCGTTCACGTGTGTCAAGCAGCAAAGTTAGCGTAAAAAAGATGCCCCTAAAATTATTTTTGTTTCTGTTTTCTGTTTATAAATAAGGACCAATCTACAGTTACAGTAGATACAAAGCATATCACAAATCACAAGCATAATCTGTGGTACCTAAGGTGTTGTTATGGTAACTGTGGTGGTTGCTAAGGTGTTGATAAGCAGTTGCTAGATCAAAGAAGCACACTGGCAGAGTTTGCTAACAAACGCTAGCCAGTTAGCTTAACAAGCCAACACACGGAGAGCTCAGCTCTGTGGAGTCAAACACGTGTCTTAATGTATCATACTGGGAGAGAAATAAGAAAAGCGCTTCATCTGAGGAGCTCCAGTGTTGCTATGGTGTCTGTGGTGGTTGCTAAGGTGTTGCAAAGCAGTTGCTAGGTGGTTGTTGAAGTGTTGCTATGGTATCCATGTTGGTTGCTATGTTGTTTCTAGGTGGTTGCTAAGGTGTTGCTATGGCATCTGTGGTGGCTGCTATAAAATGTTAGATATTGAGAACGGCCCATAAATGTAAATGTAATTTATTTAATTGTATTTATATGAAAGGTATAGTCATGACAATTAAAGTATAGACGTATTGCTTTTTGTGCAATATATACACGTTTGTAAACAGTAATTACGTCCAATTATGTTTTACTTAGCAAGAAAAAAAAGTTTAACATGACTTTAAAAACAGCAATTTATTTATTATTATGTTATTAAAGTACAGATACTGATATGTGATGTTGGCAAAACCATCGCCTGCCTGTGAGCTACCACATCATGTGGAAGACTGGGGTTCAATTCCCTGTCTGGGTGACTATACTGTGACACACCAATTAAGAGACCTTGGGCAAGACTCCTAACACTACACTGGCCCATTTCTGTAAGTCGTTTTGGACAAGAGAGTCAGTCCAATGCCATAGATTATAAATATAAAATGTAAATGTAAAACTAACCAGATCAAATTGATCAAAAAGACTTCGGTCTGGACGTTCAGGTGTGAAACTGCCCTAAAAGTGCAGAGGGTGAACATGTTAATGGATAACACACACTGGAAGTAAAATTACCTACTCTATAACTACCTCAATGTGGAATAGATAATGTAATGTAATGTAAAGAATCATAGTTGGATTAATTGCCAGTTTAACTACAATACAGTGGAATACAATAATTATTCTACAAATCTCAGCACAGACCTGCAGTCATGGGTCATCATGTGAATGGAGCATGTGGAAAAACTTATGTTATGTAAATACTGTGCCACAAGAAAGCCACATGACTGCAGCTATCATCTGTGTATCACTATCAGCCCATTTTACCCCAAACAGTGATTATTCCTACAGTAAACTCCAGCTTACCGCTCTCTCTGTACACAAGAGTTCACAGAGCTGCTCGGACCATGGCACTGATATTAAATTAGTCAGATTTATACGTTTGTATACAGTGAGCTATAAGCAACACAGCCTATATTCTATATAAACACGTCTATATTTCACCTGTGATGCTCTGTGCTGCATCACCATGACCTAAATTCCACAGCAGTATTAGCTAGGCCTCACCAAGCATTAGGCCTAGTTAGCATGTCAACTTAGCACAGCTAACACAGCACAGGGCTACCCAGTGGAGCACCGGGAGGCTTTATGGGTGGGTTTCTACTTTCCATATTAGCCTGGTGTCTGTATTTGGCCATTAAAGAAGAGAGGGAGAGAAAGAAATAGCAAAAGACGAGAGACCTAGAACAGTATGAGAGAAAGAGAGAGAAAAGGAGAGAAAAAAAAGACATAAAAGGAGTAGAGATGCACTAAATATTCCATAAATGTTCATCCAAAAATGGCAAAAAAGAAGCCATTTTAAGGTTCTACCAAATGAAAAATAAATAAAGTAAAATTGCAGTGTTTGCTAAAAAATCAGGATTTTTTAAGCTGCAGTGGCAGACCCACACTCCATAATGGCCTTACTGTGGCAAAGGCATGACTAAAAATGTATTTTAGAACTGAATTCACAATTAGAATAGCACTGCTGAGGTAAATGTTAAACAAATTCAATGATTAAGAGTATTTAAGTGGTAGTTGGGGGGAGAGACACATCTCTGAGAGAGTATGAGAGGAAAATTGGGTCAAAAAAGAGAGACTGACGAGAAAAGAAAAATAAAAAATGAAAAATGAAAAGAAAAAATAAAAAAACAGGTAGAAAGACTATAAAAGAAAGAGAACTAAAACAACAGAGAGACTGTAGGAGGAGAGACTGTGTGTGTGTGTGTGAGAGAGAGAGAGAGAGAGACTGTATATAAGAAAGACTGTGAGTGAGAGAGAGAGAGAGATAGAGAGAGAGAAAGAGAGAAAGAGACTGTAGGAGAGACTGTATATAAGAAAGACTGTAAGTGAGACAGAGAGAGTGAGAGAGAGAGAGAGGCTATAAGAGGGATAGACTAGAAGGAGAAATTGAAAGAGACAGACTGTAAAAGAGAGCGAGAGAGGGACCAAGAAAAAATAAAGTACACAGCAAAAAAGAGACAGAAAGAGAGAAACAGAGAGAGTGTAAGAGACTGACTATGTGAGTGAGTACCGGCTCAGTGACCACAGCCTGGCCGTAGAGACCGGCAGGTATAAACAGTCCTGGCTGCCCAGAGAGGAACGAGTGTGTGGTCACTGTGAGAGCGGTGAGGTCGAGACAGAACTGCACTTCCTCCTGCACTGTACAAAATATAACCTTATTAGAAATAATTTCACCCAAAAACTTAGAAATACCCACCCAAACCTAAAAACCCTGAGCGAATGTGAATTGGCAAAAATATTTCTTGGTGACGGAAAAATAGCACCTCTTGCGGCTAAATATGTGGCAACTTGTCACCGCCTGAAGGACAGTGAGTAACTACCCTAATAAACAACTGTTAATATTATTATACTTGATCATTATAATCACTATAATTTTTTTTTATTATTACTATTGTTATTATTATTGTTGTTTTTACTATTATCATCATTGTTATTATTATTATTATTGTGATTTTATTATTATTATTATTATTATTATTATTGTGATTTTTTTATTATTATTATTATTATTATTATTATTATTATTATTATTTCTTTAATTAATTGATGTTTATGTTTCATCGTTGTTTCACTATAGGTTCGGTTTTGATATTTGTGTGCTTTGGCAACATTGTTTTTTTTAAAACAGTCATGCTAATAAAGCCAATTTGAATTGAATTGAATTGAGTGAGAGAGAAAGAGTGTGAGAGAGAGAGAGAGAGAGAGAGAGAGAGAGAGAGAGAGAGAGAGAGAGAGAGAGAGAGAGACTTTTTCCTGCAGCTACAACCAGCTCAAAAATATAAAGGACCAAGGAAAAAAATAAGAAACAGCAAAAAAAATAGTGAGAGAGAGATGAACTGTAAGAGAAAGAGAGAGTGTAAGAGAGAGCGAGAGTCGGAGAATGACTGTAAGAGAGTGAGAGTGAGAGTGTAGCAGCAGCTGGTGTAAATAATGACGGCTGGCGCTGGACCTTCATACCTCCACCGAGCGGAAAATAAAAAGCCGGGAGAATTCGGCCGTCAGACTTTCCGACTGGATTTTACTGTAAAATCAATACAGCTCCCCTCAGCACTACAGCTCAGCTCGACTGCACACTCCACTGTACCATAACACTCAGTTTCAAACAGGTACAAACCTGTTTAGAGGTGCAGGGAATTCTCCAAACGTGCAGGGCATTGTGCCTCCGAGACCTGCAGTGAGAAACACAGCACTAGCTGCAGCCTGTGCGAGTGCCCTACGCAGCTGTGCACATTTACACTTATGCGTTGGTGTGTCTGCGACGCTCTGGATTTGAAACAGTAAAGGAGAAAGTATGAATTGGCATTTACAACAATGTTGGATACCAAAGCAACCACCCAGGACACGGTACACGGTAACCACCCAGCAACTCCAAAGAAATCAGGATTGCATAGAAATAGCAACCGAATGACAGTATATTTTGGCTCATGCCACAGTTTGTATTAGTTCAGATGGGGGAGAGGGTGGACCCCTGGCTATACATCATGGACCCCTGGGGGTCCCCGGAGACCACTCTGAGAAGCAGGTCCTTGTTTTATAAAACAGAGAGGAGGAGAAATGGCAATCACGTGAAGTGGCTTCAGTTTTCCCACCAAAACAAAGCTCCACTGTGCTGACGGGGTTAACGACGGCTCAGCCCTGAGCTGTTACACTTACACCCTTCCACCAAACCACAGCCTTCCACCCAACAGCCCTGCTCGCCCAATTAGAGAGACAAGGACACACACACACACACACACACACACACACACACACACACACGGTGGGAACTGGCCTAAGAAACAGCCGCAGTGACACATCAGCATGAATGGGACACCCCACACTGCCAGTCAGGGTCCAGAGGCACAAATTCTAACAGCATGAATTTCCTAAACCAATCTCAATCAGAACCCAGGGGTTGGTTTCCACAAAGGGTTTAAGCAAAGTCCTGGACTATACAGCACTGTAAATGAAAAATCTCCACTGAGAAAGTATATGATAGTGCATATGATGTTTTTTTCCCACTATAAGGCACACTTAAAATACTTAAATTTTTCCAGAAATCGACAGTCTACCTTATAATCCGGTGTAGGGGTGTGTCATACTGTTTCGAACACAATAATATCGCCAAGATTTTTGAATATCGAGAACAATATTATACCGTGAAATAATGTGCCATATCACCCACCCCGAATTATCAAATCAGGATACTACTTTTTTTTGCTGTTTTTAGCAAAAGAAAAATTCACACTGTTCTCATTTTTTCACATTATATATCTACTAGAGACATATCATATCTGTCCAGTATATATATGTTTTTACTTTAATCCTGGATATATGGACATACATGGAGTGCATTATTATTAGTATCATGACATTCTGGATCATTGATTTTTGTTACAAATCTGTAAAAACTCTTGTATTTTTTAATATCTCATTTAGAGGTGTGCCGTGCATATCATTTAAAATAATAAAACAAATTTTTCATTTTGTTGCAGTAGTGTATTATTAAAATCCTTTTTTTTTTAGTTCAGTGTTTTTTCATATCGCCAAGAGTATCGTTATCGCAAAAATACCATGAAATATCATAATATTATTTTAGGGCCATATCATCCACCCCTAATCCAGTGCTTCTTATGTATGAATTTTACCAGTCAGGATGTAAGGAGCAGTAAAGCCACTCCACTGAAGTACAGTGATATACAAGAGTTTCAGTGAGCAGTATTAGCATTAGCCGCTAACTGTAGCACTAGCTTTTTGGCCATTCAGAGGCGAGAATTATCGGATTGTTGTCTGCGTGTTGACCATGTTAAAACAAGCTATGTGGGACAAATTGCTGGCTGATGGTGTCCTGGCTTACCGGAACACTCAGGGTTCCATAGTGTAGCATGGCAATTACTAGCACTAAGCAGTGCTAACTGAGGCTAGCGCTGCGGCTAACCGAGGCTAGCGCTGCTGCTAAACGCATCTGTTGAAAATATTGGAAGTCTAAACTCACTGTAAATAAACACAAGAGCTTTACTCAACCAAATAAACAGTTTTCAAGAGGGAAATTTGTTAACAGAGCAGTGCAGTAGATGTTGCTAACTGACTGATGTGCCATAGAAGTATTCATATGTATATGTTACAAATACAGTTCTGTAAATTGAATAAGTGAATGTGTAAATACCCAATCATGGGTAAGTTTACTTGAATGTAAGTGAGGTTGGGGAAGTATTAGTGTAAATAAATAATTGGTTGAATAATGTCCATGTGGTGTGACTGAGTTAAACTCAGTCAGCAGCAGCATCCCGTCCCTGATGGGAGGAGTTAAAGAGTTAAAGAGTGATGGCTCTCGGAAAGAAGGATCTTCTGAGTCTGTCTGTTGTGCAGCTCTGTGACAGCAGTCTGCCACTGAACACACTATCCCCAGCTCTGAAAAACAGACTCTGGCTGCTGATGGAAAGCAGCATTATGAGATCTTAATGAGGGGACCTGTTAAGGACCTCAGTTCACTGGACTCCCAAACCAGCCTTAAGCCCGTGTTTGTTAGCAGCATTAGCCCAGCAGCATCTTCCTTACTGTAAAACTGAAGATGCACACATCAGATATCAAACAAACATGTATTTTATGATCAATTATGCTCATCTGACTGGTTCTCCTTCAAAGATAAGCAAAAACACTAACTGAGGAGGTACAAGAAATAAAACTAACAGTTTGGGTTTATATTTTAGATCGGTGGTAACCCACACAATCATCTAAAAAGCCTTTGCCGCACCCAAATATGACCCACGAGAGGTGTCCAGCCCTGCGCTGAAGAATGTGTATGCATTCCTCAAGAGAGATACACACACAGGGAGGGGGAGGTCTGAACACACTGCACTGCCTTCAAAGCGTGCCCTCAGAGTAAGTGTGCGGTTTCTATGTGTGTGTGTGTGTGTATATTTATGTGTGTGTTTATATATATGTGTGTGTGGGCCTGAGGCTGGGCTTTTTAAAAGCACAGAAAAGGGGAAGAAAAGAAAGAGGAGAAAAAAGGCCTGAGAGTTATCTATTTAAAAAGCTCCAGCTGGGAACGGAAGGAAACAGGCAGTTTATCCATGCTCTTTCACCAGTCACACACACACACACACACACACACACACACACACACACAGAGACAGAGACACAGAGAGACACAGAGAGACACAGAGAGACACAGAGAGACACAGAGAGACACAGAGAGACACACGTAATGTGTTCAATACAATACAAGCAAATTAACAATATGTATAGTATTTTATATACATATGTGATGATATTTCTTGTCAAGCTTAAACCTGTCTCGCAGGAAAAAAAAAACAGTTTAGTGTAGACTTTTTAAGAGGGATCGGGCAACACAGTAGTGGTAGCAGCGAGTGCGGTGGCTGAGCAGTGAGAGCAGCTCTCAGCAGAAGAGGAAAATTTAGGTATTTGTATAGAAGATGCTTCTGCTACTTTTAAGTTGTATGTCTGGCTGCATTTTGGCTCCAGTGGAAACAATAAACGGTAACAGAGTGACCAACAAGACACAAACCATATATAAATACTGTAAGTAAATCCTACACGTGACTGTTTCATAGGCAGCTGTACTAATCCCTTAGCTCTGTACTGTATTTAAGAAAAATGTTCTGTCTCTATTTGCACTTCAAGCATAGTCTTAATATGACTGGTTATGGTTATGCATAGTTAAATTTAGGAGAAAAAAAAACTCAAACCCTAGGCTTAATATAACTGGTTGTGGTTTGCACTTATTGTTTGCACTATATAAGACATAGTAAAGATTGATTTTAATTTTTTCTTCTTATCTCTATTTCTTATAAAAATCAGTGTGTGAGAGAAAACAGTCTGTTAAGTTTGCGTTTTAACAGACAAATTAAACTCTATTTTTCAAGCAATTTTTCATTTATTACCTTTTCTTAAAAATTTTATTTTTAAATCTCGTCTCGTCTCGTGAACCCAGTATCGTGTCTCATCTCGTCTCATGATATTAGTGTCTCGTCACACCCCTACCAGAATGAAGTTCTAATAGTACCCATATCCAGAATCATATCCAAACCTAGGCCTGGACAATAATTCGATATCGGTATTTATCGCGATAAGAAATGTTTCAATAACGGTGATATCAGTTTAGTGGTATATCGATATGTATTATTTACAGAATCAGGCGTTTTTTACTGGCGTCAGCTCGCCGCAGAGCTCAACACATTCAGCCCCCGTAGCTGGGCTACGTCAGTGCGTGATGACGTAACCACACAGGCACGTAGCCAAATAGGCTAGGCTAGGTTAAAATGGCTAGGCTCGGGTCCGCTTCGCTACGCAGCAAAAATGTTTCTCGCTGGAGCCAAACGGAGCCGGGACGAGCGGATCCAAGGCTAAGGTAGACTCGGTTCGGCCGGCCGCGGGTCCTCGAGGCCGGCCGCGGGTCCGCTCGCTCGGCCGTGGGTCCTTGAGGCCGGCCGCGGGTCCGCTCGCTCGGCCGCGGGTCCGCTCCCTTGCCGCTTTGCTGCAAATTGTGCCGGAGAGCGCAGCCGACCAGCAGCGGTAATGTTAATACATCTAATCTGTTCCACCACTTCAAGCAACTCCACTACATACAATATTTTTCTTATACTGACTGAAGCACTTTTACAGCTTATGTTGTAACTTGTAAGTTATTCATAGTTGATAAAGCCTGTAGGTTTGTTTATTTGACGGGAAAATCTTGTCGCTTTATTTATAAAGGCTTCTTGTATTCTATATCCTAGTTGAAACACGTTTGTTTTAATCTGTTAAATTTGTTCACAAAGAATAAGAAGCTCTGCCTCTGTTGTAATTTAAAGTTATTTTTATTGGTAATAGTTATATAGGCTTATGTTTGACAGGGATGTCATGTTATTATTTTGCTATATGCAAATAATATTGAGCATTGATTTATTTTGACTACTTTTATTTCTAAAGTATTAAAGTTTTTGTGAAAGGAGGTTTCAAAGGCTTAAATAAAATTTTCAGACAGTAGTAGGTACAGGTTTCGGATGGATGGATGGATGGATGTGCATATAATGAGGGTATCTGATGCCAGCTATACAAAAAGTGCAAATACACAGTTATATAATAATTTAAATTCGCAGTGCTGCAGGGATTGCAGGGCTTCTTAGCAGTTTTCTGAGGCCTTCAAAGTATTTATATCAATATCGAAATTATATCGTATCGACTGAAATTTAAGAAATATATCGTGATATAAATTTTGGCCATATCGTCCAGCACTATCCAAACCAAAATATCACAAGCATTGATTAGTTCAGGTACAGGTCTGACTCTATGGGAGTTATCTGTGCTATGATTTCAGTTATTGCACTCTTGGATGGGTGAATAATAAACAGATGGTATATCACTGGGGGAGGAGGGGGTAAGGTAGCCCACTGATATGATCTTTCAGAGAGATGAATCTAGGTCAGCTTTTATTTCATTTCAGCTGAACAATTTTTGAATCTATAGATATGTTTGCTTACACACATATACAATAGTAACACTATCATTTATGTGTATAATAAGCTTACATTTTAAAACTTGAAATTCTAACTTTTATTTAGCCCATATTTGGAACTCTAACCAGTTGTGCATATATTACCATTGATGTTCTAAATATTAATGATATTAGAATGTTATTCTGGACATTAATGCTTTTATTATTTCATTCTGAATATTAAAAACCATACGCAGGACTGTCCTGATGATTTTTTTGGCAATACACTGTCCCAGAAATTATTGCAAAAAACTATAGACAACATAGTTTGAGACCATTTAATGCCACTAATGTGATTATGGCATAATAAAGCATTTACACATTACTTCTGAAGCACAATAAACATTGAATTATCATAAAATATTATAAATGTTTAAATATCGTACTAATGTAAATCATAAAGCAGCAGCTTTTTCTTTTAAAGCTGATCTCCATAAGTTTTAGGATTTGGGGCCCTCTCTGGTGAGAATGGGTAATTGCACAGAGCATACAGAAGAATCATTTTAAACTGGGCGGGTGTGATGTGGTCTCCTTTCAGAGTAGATGAATCCGATTCCAGGTTATGTTCAGTCAGAGAGAGCGAGAGAGAGAGCGCTCAGTCAGAAACCTCACTCCTTCATTTCTTTGGTTTTACTATGAGTGAATGAGATACTGAGCTCTGAGTTTTCTCTTCTGAAGTCTCCATTGCTCCACCAGCCGCTCGCGTTCAGTAAAACTGAGCCGGATCCTCTTTTAGAGGCTGTATGTGTGACGTATGTACGTAAAGACACATGACGGGGCCAGAAAAACTCTCGCAAAAAGAGACCAGACACCCCAGTTTTTAGAATGAATATATTAGACTTAGCAGGGATGTTCGTTCCAGCACACTGGTACCATTAAACACAATATTTTGTTTCTTCTCCACTCAGAAATGCTTCTGCTTTCAGTTTAGAAACAAAATAATACGGACTGCAACTTTATATGGAAAGCATTAGTATTCCTGAGTGGGAGGAGGTCAAAATAATTGTAATTACGGTACTTGAAATCAGTGTGCTTCTGTGTTCTTAGATCATCATACTGGATATTAACATTATAGCATCTTTATTCTGGATTTTGATGTTATTACAGCTTATTTTGAATTATTAATGCTTTTACAACTTTATTCTGGCCATCAGAACATCAAGCACAGTTGTAAGCAATGGCTCTAAACAGGAGTGCAGTTCAGTCCTTCCCCAGCAAATCCCTACAGAGCAGCAGATCATCCCGCACATAAATTAGCTTCCCTCTTCCGGTACAAATCTCAGACCCCACCTCAGACACACCAGTCTTCTGTGTGGCATCCTCTCCCCTCCCCCCCAGAGGATCCATTTATCAGCTTCAGCAGAAGCTGAATCAATAACCTTCCTGACAGAGAGTGGAGAAGAGCTGAAGAGACACTTTCCAAAAATAACACTTTAAACGGAGTCGTGTGCGTTCACGTCTGAAGAGGAGCACCAACAGAGCTATCTAGTCTAATCTAATTTAATCCAATCCAACAAAAACACTATGTTCAAGAGAGCGCTAGTTCGAATCCCGGTCATGCAGCTTGCCACCAGCTCCCAGAACCCTGAAAGAGTACAATTGGCCTTGTTCTCTCTGGGTGGGTACAGTAGATGGCTCTCTTTCCTCTCATCACTCCTAGGGTGATGTCGACCAGAACAAGGCATCTGTGAGCTGAAGTATTGAAACAGAGTCGCCGCACTTTCCTCCGAGCACACTGTGATGCTACTCGGTAATGCTGCATCAGCAGCAGTTCTAAAGAGGCGGAGTCTGACTTCACATGTGTCAGAGATCGCATGAAATAGTGTTTTGGTATCACTAGTGATGGGGATTTACAGCTAAGTAGCAGCTGAATGTGTGGGAGAATTGGCCTAGCTAAATTGAGAGAAAAATGGGAGAAAATTAGAAACACTGAAAAGACACAAATCGAAACTATACGGTATACCATTATATTGTCCCACCCCTACTCAGTCACAATGTAGTCAGTTTTTTTTCCTTTGCAAGCATTTAGCCAAACAGCATGCATCTCTAGCTAAGAGTTATCAGAAAGAGAAAAAAACTAACAAAAAAAATCCTCTGTTCATACCACAATAAAAACCAGTATCAGAAGCTTAAAAAGAATCATCTAAACAAACCATTGGTAACAAGTCCTGCGGAGTGGTGAAGACACAACAGATAATTGCAGACAGAAAGATGTGTGGAGAGAAAAAAAACAAAAAAAAAAGAGTGCAGAAATTCATGAAAAGATCACTACTCCAGCTGTTAAATATGGGGGTGGATCCTGGCCCAGACCACCGCAGCAGTCTGGAGGCATAACTGGGCAGATTCAGAGGTGATAAGCACTTCCTCAGAAGAGCTGCGGCTCCTGCATTCGCTTGGATAATTCTAGCTGAGAGTTATTTCAGAGAGTGAGGTCAGCTGAGCACACAGTGACAACCCTCAGCTTTTGTAGGGAACTGGCACGAACGCTGGGGTTAGCTCATTAATTAACACCTGATTACAGTGCTACTCAACTGCACTCACGCTATTCCAGTCATCAAGTTGCAGTGACAGTGCAGTTATGTTTCCAAAAGTATCAGGAGGACAGCAGCCATTCTAATGAGTGAGCTCAGATGCTTTAAAGGAGAACTCTAGTGTAAAATAAGTATTTTTGGTGTAGTAAACCATGATAGAAAAGTACTTACCTTTGTTATATAGCACACCTCTGCTCTCCTACAGCATCCTGAGATACAGCACTCTGTACAACAGCCACATTGGGGCATATTTTGCCTCGATAAATCGCTTTTTACACTGTTATTCTGGGTCAAAGCATCTCCACGCCTCCTTGCTAAAATCCTGAGAGCCCAGACATTTAAAACAAAGCATTTATAACTTAAAGTGCACAAGAAGCTTATTAAAAACCCCTGTTTACATCCCATAACGCGAGCTTCAGCTCTTAGTGCCACCATCACTGTACTGATAATGACATATACATATACATATATACATAGACTCCAGGGGCAGTAGCCGCGACACCAGGAGGCAGGCTATGCAGAGTCTATGTATACATATCTATATTATTATCAGTACAGTGATGGCAGCTCCCGGAGCTGAAGCTAGCGTTTTAATGCTTGCTGAAGCTAGCATTAAGTTAGTAATGCCTTGATTTAAATGTCTCTTTGAAATCTACCAATGAGGTGTGGAGCTACTTTGAGGCTGGATAACGGTGTAAAAAGTGATTTATCATGGCAAAATTTGCCCTGATACGGCGTGCTGGGCAAAATGCACAAAATTACTGTATCTCAGGAAGCTGTAGGAGAGTAATGGTGGGCTATTTAACAAAGGTTAGTACTCTTTATTATGTTTACTCGACCAAAAGTCTATTTTACACCAAAGTTCTCCTTTATGGTGGCAGTCACAGGTGTTCTGCTACATGCACCTTCTATCTTATAACCTCCACAGAAATGCAATGACCAATGGAACATGGTTCTCCGGAACAGCCGCAAAAACATAAATCTCAGCAAATAATAAAGTTTAGTAAATTTGCCCCTTAAGAGTAAACAGCACCTCTGTAACCCCACTGAGGCTCTAATGAGGAGCAGTTCATAGATAATTAAAGCTGCTCAATTATCTTCCTTTGATGATCCAACCTTCTGCCTCAGGAGGAAATTCACAGACAAAGAAGAAGAGAAGAAAAGAGGTTCATAAAGACAAAACGAGAAACACTGGTTATATTTAAATGGCTTATTTAGGCTCAATTTCATCTGAATTTGTGCACATTTTAAAAAGCTTTTGGACACTGAACCGGAATTCTCCTTTAAAGTGGTTGTCACAGGTGTTCTGCTACATGCACCTTCTATCTTATAACCCCCACAGAAAAGCAATGACCAATGGCCGCATACAGCTGGAAAAACCACTGGAAGAGCACATTACACAGCCCAGTACAGTGAGTATCAGAACACTAACCAGATACCCCTCTTAGCCCATTAGTCAGCCCAGTACAGTGAGTATCAGAACACTAACCAGATAACCCTATTAGCCCATCAGTCGACCTAGTACAGTGAGCATCAGAACACTAACCAGATACCCCTCTTAGCCCATCAGTCAGCCTAGTACAGTGAGTATCAGAACACTAACCAGATACCCATCTTTTTTTATTTCTAATTCTTTTCCCATTTTCTCCCCAATTTACACAGCCAATTACCCATCCCACTCAGTAGGACTCCCCCTATCACTAGTGATGCCCCAATACCAGGAGGGTGAAGACTAACACATGCCTCCTTAGATACATGTAAAGCCATCCACTGAATCTTTTTGAACTGCTGCTGATGCAGCATTAACGAATAGCATCACAGTACGCTTGGAGGAAAGCGCAGCGACTCGGTTCTGATACATCAGCTCACAGACGCCTTGTACTGATCGACATCACTCTAGGAGTGATGATGGGAAAGAGTGATATTTACCCACCCAGAGAGAGCAAGGCCAATTGTGTCGTCTAAGGGCTCTGGTAGCCGATGGCAAGCTGCTGACCAGGATTCCACTCGAAGCCCCAGATACTAGGGGTGGGCGAAATGGCTCTAAAATAAAATCACGATATTTCAGGGTATTTTTGGGATAACGATATACTGGGCGATATAGGAAAACTAAAATAATTCATTCATTTCAGGAATATAGTATAATATTATACAGCATAATCATAACGTGGCAAAATAAATAATAGCACAAAATAATATAATGCAGCAAAAATATTGCAGAATATTTAGTGCATGCATATAAACTGCAAACTAAAACAATTATACAATAAATAAACTTAAAGCTTCACAGTAAATAATAGACTACCTTTAAGACAAAACAGCCCTATTATCACAATATGGATTTTTAATATCATGATATTTCTATGTTACGATATATTGTATACAATTTAATATTGCCCACCCCTACCAGATACCCCTTCTGAGAGCTCATCATTCAGCCCAGTACAGTAAGTATCAAAACACCAACCCAATATTCCTATAAATCAAGCAGCTTCAGTTAATACAGATAATAGTTTTACAGCATGGTAACATGTCCTATTCCAAAAAGTAAAGCACTGTTAATATTAAGAAACAAATATACAGCACATTGCATAAAGATGCATTATCAAGTTTGCCTGAAAAGGTTAACGTGGCATCAAAAACCACCCTCCATTACGATTCACAATCAGTACTATATGAAAAACAATAATCGGGTCACAAGTGTAGCATGCATCACCTAGTGCAAAATAGTGCAAACAGGCTTTAGGTGATAACACTTAACCATTAAACAGGTACACAGCAACCAGTCAGATTTCATGACCATAACAATCAATTAATCTATTAAATAAATCAATGAACATGTAGCAATGAAACACACCAAGTTTAAATTCCACAGAAAAATTATCACTAAAGAAGAAATTGATTATTTACAATTACTGAGGTTGTTTTCTAGCTAACGAACCAATCAGAGAACTAGTGTAGATGTTTGTCCTTAGTGTAGACCAATCTCATTAAACTGGAGCTGTGGATGCAGCTTCATGATTAGAGCTGAAGGTAAATCACAGCACACAGTGTTTGGTGTTTTGATTAGCTCAGCTGCTTAACCAATAAAAACAGCATCATTCACGTATGTAAAGTTTTCAGTTCAGCCTTTCCCAGCATTACATACTGCTCTAATCAGCATGTAAACATAATTAACTTTTAAAAACATCCCAACATAAAGAAACTGTTTATGTGAGGCCACAAAAAAGCAACAACCTCCTTGCATGTGCAGCAGTTTAGCCCCACCCACTCACACACATTTTAAAAAGAAGTTACAAGAAGTGTGTTAGATCAGACATTCAGCTTGTAATGCTTTCTGAAAACATAGCAGCCAATCAGGGCAAAGCTAATTGCATTTACACATACCAGCCCTAAAATATGGTCCCTTACGATCCCTGGAGATATCAGCCAACAGCATTCGCTGAGAGAGGCGATCCTGACCCCGCCCCCAAACTGTCAAATCCACCCCTTTCAAAACTTGAGCGCAAAAAACTGTAGCAGGTAATTAACACAGCACACGAAGAAAAAAAGCACCTAAGAGGAGAAAAATGAAGCTCAAGAGCAACATTTTCTTCAGCACGAACACGGTTCGCTTTTTTTTGCTTGCTAGTTTCACATTTGTTCTCACAAGAAGTTAATTTACACCTGCAAAATTTTAAAACACGCTGGTTAATTTTTTTCACCTGGTATTTTTGCGCCCTCGACTTTTGACATTGATGTGACGCCACACAATATTTCATGGCATTTTTGCAATAATGATACTGTTGGCAATGAGACAAAACACTGAATTTAAAAAAAAAATTAAAAGAATTAAACTGCAACAAAATGTGAGGTATAAAAAAATACAAGAATTTTATTAGATTTGTAACAGAAGTCAATAATCCAAAATGTCATGATACTAATAATAATGCACTCAAAATATCTCCATATACCCAGGATTAAAGTAAAATAAATAATACTGAACAGATATAATTTGTCTCTAGTAGATATATAATGAGAAATGAGAACAGTGTGAATTTTTCTTTTGCTAAAAACAGTAAAAAAAAGTAGTACCCTGATGTGATAATTAGGGGTGGGTGATATGGCACGATATTTCAGGGTATAATATTGTTCACAATATTCAGAAACGATCTACAAGGGATGATAAAAAGAGACTGATAATCGATAGTATAGAATATTGTATTGTACGATGTCCCATGATTTCCACCCATAATTGAAATGTTACTTGAATTAATGGATACATTACAACAATCAATCAAATCAGAAGGAGGTAAAAAAATTTGTGAAGTGTGATTAGAGCTTAACACTTAAACCCCTCTGCTGTACCTGAGCCGCCCCAAACACCAGACACTACATACTGCGCCTCAATCAGTATGGCCATCTGCTGAGTGGCAGAAAGAGTTACAGCCTCTTCCCTTTGATCCAGTGGCTTAAAGACAACCATACAGCTTACACCCCCCTGCCAGCCTAAACCTGACCAAGCTCCAGCAGCTCTCCTCTGACTATCCCCCTTTCACCCTGTTCTTCAATGGTCAGGACGCCACAGGACCACTACAGAGCAGCTAGTATTACGTATTATCTAAAAATGAACTTTAACCTGCCGTATGTCGGCTGTGTATCTGCCGATTTTGTCACAAAATGGCAATATATATATATTTTTTTCTGCTTGCCAAATGTTTGGTGCATCCCTAACATAACTCTGAGCTGACATATTTATTAGCTCAAAATATTTTTTCTCATTCGATAAACAGAAACACAAAGATTTGTAGACCAAATGTCCATGACTTTTCCAAAACTTTTGAGTATTTTTATTTTGCCAAAACTTATTCAGGCCTGGAAATTTATATTTTTAGATCAACTTTAGATCAAACTTTTCCAGTTTTTTATGACTGTATGAACCCTGTCTGTGTTTTAGAAAATTAGAATATTAGATAAGACAGATTGGTACTTTTGGCAGTGTAGGCAGTGTGCCAATTACTGCTGGAAAATAAAATCTGCATCTCCAGAAAACTGGACAAACACCAGCAGATGACATGTCTCTCCAAACCATCACTGATCATCAGTAAATTTTTCATTTCATTTGTAAATGAAGGGATCAGAATCTGGAGGAAGAGTGGAGAGACACACAGTCCAAACTGCTTGAGGTCTAGTGTGAAGTTTCCACCAATCAGTGATGGTTTGGAGAAACATGTCATCTGCTGGTGTTGATCCACTGTGTTTTATTATCAAGTCTAAAGTCAGTGCAGTTTTGTTTTCCCACAAAATCTTACAGCACTTCATGCTTCCCTCTGCTACTGACAACTTTTATAGAGATGCAGATTTCATTTTCCAGCAGGACTCGACACACTGCCCACACTGCCAAAAGTCCCAATTTGTCAATATTTTCTAAGACACTGACTTTTGACTTTTCATTAGCTAAATTACTGAAATAAAGTAACTTTTCAAAGACATTCTAATCGTTTGAGACGGACCTGTATGGTAAATGGTAAATTTACCGGATGGTAAATTTCCCCATTGTGGGATTAATAAAGGATTATCTTATCTCTTATCTTATCTTGTAGCTGTTGTGTTATATGTGGGCCCATGTGCCACAGGGCACTGGCTGTTCAAGTGTAAGTATGGGTGCAAGATAAATCATACTTATTTCATTACCGTGATGCAGCTTTTTCATGATATACACATATAGAAATAAGTGCAATAACATTGCATTACCAAGTTGCAGCAATAAGAGGTTTGACCTATGTGACCTAACCAGGCTGGAGGCAGAGCGAGGTAGAGGTCCACAGTGAATACATACACCAATCTATTTTTCTTTACCTGGGAAAGATTAAGTGCAGCCAAGTAAAGTGCTGAAAAACCTTCAAGAAGCTTATTTATTTAACTAATTTATTTAATTTAATTAATTTAGCGCATTTTTACAATTTACAGGGTTAACAGTTACA
Source organism: Astyanax mexicanus (assembly GCF_023375975.1). Classification (NCBI taxonomy): domain Eukaryota; kingdom Metazoa; phylum Chordata; class Actinopteri; order Characiformes; family Acestrorhamphidae; genus Astyanax; species Astyanax mexicanus. Next base: position 8,041,909 of record NC_064416.1, on the reverse strand, counting down.
TTGTGAACATAACTATAACAGAACTATTTTTTCAGATATATTGTGATATTAAGGAAACACTATGCTCACAGTTAGACTGTAAACATTTAAATAAACAAAATGATTACAGTTTACATTTAGGGTGTAAACCTTAAGTAAACATCTTTAACAAGCGTAAAGCAAACTCTGCATTTACAGTTAGGCTGAAACTCCAAAAGTGTACAAAATCCAGGCTTGAAGATGACCTTTTTAAACTAAACTATTCAACGTGCTTTTGAGCAAATTAACACAATAGTGTGTTATGCCTCTAAAGAATTTTATCCTCAAAAACACAGAAATCACAAAAACAGAAACTCAAGCCTCGGTTAGCAGCTCTTACCTGCGGGAGGGCGGAGTTTAGCTGTCTCTGGAGCGAGTCTCGCTCATGGCTGACCTCGTGCAGTTTGCCCTGCGTCAGCCCCAGGTTCTCCTGAGTTTCTCTTAAAGTGTCCAGCAGCCGGTCCCGCTCCTCCAGCATCGACACCATCAGAGACTCAAAGTGTCCTTCAGAGTCCGACTGCAGGGGTGATCCGGACCCCCGGCCGCCCCCGTTACTCCCCACCTCCGCCTCACTAATGGTGGGCATCACTTCACACATCATCTGGTAGACATGGAGAAAGTATAGAATTAGTGGAAAGTTCCTATTAAAGATCACACAATCAGTAAAAATTCATATTTCCACTTGTAACAACTCAATTCTTCAGGTTATTCACTCTTTAAATGTTTCTTAGGTTCTGTAAGAGAGCAAAACGGTCCTGTAAAAACACAACAACTCAAATAAACCAAAGGTATATTTGAATTTTTAAGTTCTTAAAGTGATAAAATTTGTACTTTACATTCTTTTATGTTCTTTATTATTACTACTATTCAAATGGCGATATGAAAAAACATTAAATAAAAAAAAATGACTGTAACAGAAGTCAATGATCCAGTCATGATACTAATAATGCAGTCCATTATCCAGGATTTAAGTGACGTAAATGAAACTGGACAGATAAAGCCTGTTTCTAGTAGATATTTAATGTAAAATAAAAACAGTGTAAATGTTCCTTTTGTTGAAAACAGCACAACACTCTACTCTTATGGACCATATGGCCCTAAAACTATATCACAATATTTTAGGGTATTTTTGCAAAAACAAAATTCAAAAATGTTGGCAACATTATTGCATACAATACAATCTGGCACAACCATACTTCAAAAATCATATTTGTCAATTAGATAGTTGCATATCATTGCTGTTCTTTAAAAAAAAAAAGTCCTTTAGAAGAGCGGTTCTTAGTTGGAGGCCCCCTTTGTGGATAGTAGGTTCCAGTGTGGCCCCCAAACCCCCACCATAGCTAAAGTAAAAAAAAAAAAAAAACAGCAAGCTTTGCAACATTTTTCTGTAACACTATTTAATAAGGATTTTTAAGATATGGTCAAGTTAATGATAGATGGACATAACAGAAAATCTCCAATTTTCCACAGCAAGCCATTGTGGTCCCCAGTTTGAGAACCGCTGCTTTAGAGAACCATAAACTAAAAGGTCCTTTAATTATCCTAAAAATCAACTGTGCACCTTATGTATGAATTTCACAAGTCAGGTGTTAAGAAGCAGTAAAGACACTCCACTGAAGTACAGTGTTATAAGTGAGAGTTTTTAGTGAAGTTTCTCCAGCACTAAGGCTGGAGCAGCATTAGCATTAGCCACTAACCGCAGTGCTAGCTCTTTCGCTGTTCAGAGGTGGGTATATCGGACTATAGCCTGCACGTTTACCATGTTAAAACAAGCTACATGGAGCGAAATGCTAGCTGATAGCGTCCTGGCTTACCAGAACACTCAAAACTCGTTTCTTTAGTGTAGCACTGTCAGGCGTCATTTACTAATCTGTGTAGATTAACATCCAGCACTCTTTAGACTTTAAAAGAAAATTATATTTTAAGAATAACAGTTTTGTTTGCTAAGGTGCCCCTCCCCCATCTTTATATTGCGTGAAATTTCATTTAGTTAAAGTTATTGAAGCTATGAGCTTTCCCAACATTTTGCCTACAGGCTGCGTTTGACAAGCAGTGTGAGCCTCAATGTAGCAATATGTCAGCCGGACCGTACAATGTGAGCATGTGAATCGCAGACATTGTTCGTACATGACAAATGATTCAAATGTGCTGTGTGATCTCTCCACAATGCACTCGATTAAAAATAAATAAATAAATAAAATAAATCTTACAGTGTCCGCCTGGTTTAAAAATGATGTTCTCATTGGTGAAAAATATATATATAAATAATGAACATGTTTGGTATTTAAAATCAGGGAAATCAGTAAACTGTGCTGAACTCCAGCCTCTGATGCCCACCCCTGTTCAGCGACATGGCTCACAGAACCCTCTGAAGCCCCGTTATTTGTAAGAGTGCAGAACCCGTTCTGCTGAGAGTGTAGTCATCAGTCAGCTGGCGTTTACGTAAGCTTTCCAACAAACAGAAAGGTCAACATTCTTTGCACTATGGATCTCAGCAGCATGTGACGTGGACAAGCAAATGACCCAACACCGGTGTTCCAAAGTACAGCAGCATTCCCGTGCTCTACCGCACGTTTTAGGAAAACTCACAGCTCAGAGACTGAAACCACCTCAGCAAGTCTGTTACAGATTACTTACAGTGCAGTGCCCAGACCAGGGAAACCTATCATTCCTCACCTGTACGTTTACACTATATTTCATATTACTATTACTATTTACAAAATGTGTATCACAAACATTTTAATAAACACACGAAATATTTTAAATTCCATTTAACTATATTAAATTTATGAAACTATAAATAATGTAAAAACTCATTTTTAACTACTGGACTACTGTTTTTTATAAAATATAAAGTGCACTATCAATGAACGTCTATTTTCTGGTCATTTTTCATACATAAGGTGCATTTTAAGTGACAGTAATAAAGAACATGGGTGTCACGCCATGTTTCCCTTCTAATAGGGAAGCTGGGGAAAGCGCCGAAGTAGATTAATCTGTAATTCTTGAAAAAAATAAATAAAAGTAAAACGAGCACTGGATGTTAATCTACACAGATTTCTCACCTCTGAACACCGAAAAAGTTAGCGCTGTGGTTAGGAGCTAATGCTAATACTGCTCCAGCCTTGGTGCTGGAGAAACTTCACTAAAACACTGTTATAACGCTGTACTTCAGCAGAGTGGCTTTACTGCTCCTTAAAACCTGACTGATAGAATTCATACATAAAGCGCACCAGATTATAAGGTGGACTGTCGATTTTTGGGAAAAGTAAAGGATTTTAAGTGCGTCTTATAGTCCAAAAAATGTGGTAATTATACATTTAATGAAACAGGCAGTTGGTCCGAGTCCTTCAATCACTGACTAGAGAGGAGTGTAACATTACTACATCACGATATGGCAAATATACAGTTTATAAATAAACTTAAATATACTTAAAATACAATACAATAAAAATAAAAGGAGGAATGCAGTTAGCCACATCTCTTGTACATATACTTTCATTACTTGTTAGCCACATTAGCTTCAGTGTAAAACTTTATATATAAAGCACTGAACTTGTCCTGGCCAATTGAGTGTATTTGAGTTAATTGTATAAATGAGATGTTTGACGGGTCTTCTTTCAAAGCTGCAGTGAGCTTCTGAAACGCTGCTCCCACTACAGTTTAAGATCATGTGAGGTGGATTTGTGCAGATTTGAAGGTGCGGGGAACCACTGAAACCAGCCAATTAGAGCATTCGCACTCTCAGCCTGGTGACAGAGATACACCATATATCAGCAGCCTTACACCAAAGCCACTTCCCTTCACAAACCACTGCATCCTGCATATTACAGCTCAACTGCTCTAGAGAGCGTGAATCCTCAGGCCATTCTTTATATTACTGAAAAACAGAGACAGTGCACAATTATTTGGAATAAAACTCATCACTGAACTGAAGGGTTCCTCAAGTGTTCTTCACAGTATTAACCCCATATAGACCAATGGAATGCATACATGACTCCAAGAGCCTGCATCTGTTTGAATGGGGAGAGACCAAAATACTGAAAAACGTGCCTGTCAATGTTTAAACCTTAACTCACACTATTAATTTAGAATCGTAACACGTTATTATTTTAACGCCACCAAGTTTGACCTCAACTTCCAGTGTAATCTGCCCCGCCTCCACCCAACGTGCAGAATTTTATTTCTGGAGCGATTCGCTTGTAATGAGAACGTGATCCGGTCTCGATCTGACCCAGCTATCAAAAATAATTATTTTTAATTAAGCTAAACTGCTGATAAGGAGCAGTTTAATCTGATATATTAGCCAGATAATATATTGCTATGAACAAACGCTGTTTCTGCTGCTCCATGCTGTTTACACACTAAGACCGCATTATGTGCAGCGTTCACTGCTCGCAGCCTCTACACTCCGTATAACACATCTGTGCTTCACATCCCATTAAAAACACTGTGTTTAAAATTTCCAGCTTTCTGTATTAAAGCAGCTTCACACTGCACAGATATACACGCTGGAACACAGAATCTCCCACCCCAGACAGCTCTGACCAATCAGAGGAGACAATGTGCTCCCGTGGTTTATTGGTGCACATTTTGGTGTGTTTAGGTTTACGCCTGTGTGAAACCAAACCAAACAAAAGGGAGAAAAAGCTCCAAGTAAACAAACTTATTAACTGATCCGGACCAAAGAAACTATAACACAACTACAAGTGTAAAAACGCTCTTTTATACTCAGCTAATTACGTCCTAATTTAGAAATCCTTACAACCCAGCTGAGATGTGTGCAATAAAATAAAAAAGGTTTTCTCTATCCATACAAGTATATACACTAGTATTTTAACTGACAACACTAATATAAATATAATTGCATTTAACATTTCTTACATTCCTTCTTTTATTTATGTTATTTAACAAGTGCGTTTAATTGCAGATAATCACAGAATATTGTTGTGTGTTTATATATTTTATATCTTACTTTTTTAATATGGATAGAATTCCACTTTAAAAATGGATTGAATGTGTGCAAAATGTGGCTTTACGACCAAATTCCTGACACACATTAACATGTGAGGCAAATTCCCGAATTCTCAGGAGAAAGATGCCGTTTACAGCCCCCTCCCCACCACCACCATCAAATCCTGCACATCTAACAGAGATACAGATTTAATGGCCTGCGGGGGGAAGGGGGAGAATTTAACCTCATTTTGCCTTGGCAAATGGACTGCGATGCTTCTGCGTACTCATAAGGAGGTCAAACGCAGAGAGCTTTACAATAGTGATGCGTGGGGGGTGGGGCTTTAATTTTAGCTCCAGTTCACGTGAGCCGGACTGACAGATGGTACCTGCGGGATACCTGGACGTCATGTGACTTCAGGGCATGAAAGCAGCCAATCGGCATAGTGCCACACTTACCTTTCTAGTACCTACTCCAGCCGGACTGATGCCCTCGAGGGGTAATGTGCATTATTTCTTTACAATGACATTAATAAAAACATTTAAATGCTAAAATATTCATTTGAGGTGGGGAAAAATGAAAACTATTATTAAATGCAAATTCTTCATAAACATTGTTAGTTAAAGTTAAAGCGGAATTCCACCTTTTTTGTTGTTTATAAACCATATTTAAACACTTAAAACAAAGAAAGAGTTCCAATTAAGAGTGAGTTTGGTGTAAAACACTTGTTTATAAGGGTGGTAAATGGAACACTACCTTTCAAAGGTTTAATGCTTCTAAAAGCTTATATGAATTATTCTATAAACACATGTCCTGATGCCTGATGCACTTTTGTTAGAGATTTAAGAAGAAGATTTTGGGTCTAAAGCATATCTCAAACGTCCTAAATCATTAAACTGATGGAGGGATACATGCACAGAGCTGTGCAGCAAAAAAAAAAACTAAATGTGTAAAATATTATTACTGATATAATGTATAATCAGTCCACATTAAGACAGGTCATTATAAATTCAGATTTGTTTATCTACCATTATTAACATTCCACACATATTTGGAAGACACCTGTAGGTAGGGGTGGGCAATTTGACACTGCATTACCTTATTATGAAGACAACACACTTTTCTAAGCATATTGAGGATGTAATCAGTGCTTAACATGGACCTTTCCCTACAAAAAATGTGATTAGACCTAAATTCTGAATTAATATCACTGTACTAAGTAAGTAACAGATTAGGCCTGTAAAAATAATTACATTATAAACTTCTTTCACAATAAATGGACAAAAGTCCCCACTACAATTTCTGTTTGTTTACATTTACTGTATCTGATGCCTGTCTGACTGATTAAATCTAATCTAATAACTTAGATCAGGAGATTTAAAGATAAATACATTATTAAAGCATAGAAGTGCTGAATCCAGGCTGTATTCACACAGCAAATCATGAAAATGCCTTCACATATACACAGCTCCTGAAAAAAAAGGATGATCACTTAAAAAGGATTAGGTTCCTTGATTTTAGCAAATTGAAGACATCTAAAATATAAATCAAGAGGAAAATGGATGATCACAAGCCATCAAACCAAGCTGAACTGCTTGAATTTTTGCACCAGGAGTAAAGGCATAAAGTTATCCAAAAGCAGTGTGTAAGACTGGTGGAGGAGAACATGCCAAGATGCATGAAAACTGTGATTTAAAAAACAGGGTTATTCCACCAACAACTGGTTTCTAAACTCTTAAAACTTTATGAATTTAAACTGCTTTTCTTTACATTATTTAGCCATTTCCCATTTTCTGCACATAAACGCTCTAAATGACAATAGTTTTATTTGGAATTTGGGATACATTATGTCTGTAGTTTATAGAATAAAACAACAAATGGTTATTTTTGTTTTAGTGTAGCCATAGCAACTGACACCTGGTTCTGTTCACCACCACAGTAAAGAAATGTTTGGCTTTCCTTTTCTTTAAGAATTAAACCCAATTTCGCAGGAACTTCACTCTGAATGTGCTCATCTCATATTTCGAAATGTACAGAGGATTTTGCACTACTGCAGTTAAAAACAGTGATAGCTAGTTACAGTTTGTTTACCTTTGCAGATCTGGTGTGGGTCTGTATCTGATGCCTGTCTGATTGATTAAATCCGATCTAATAACTTAGATCAGGAGCTTTTGAGGAGTTTTAATGATTAATAAATCATTAAAGCATTTAAGCACTGTATCCAGGCTGGATTCACACAGCAAATCCAGCAAAGTCAGTCAGTTTGTTGGGCAGCGGCAGCAGCAGCAATAGTTCCAGTGGTCTCAGTCAGTCTGAGGCATTTTTCTCTTCATTTACTTCCAGAGAAGGGCATCTGTGTGCCTAAAACTCGGGTATAAACACAGCAATGATACTATCTACAGTCTAAAATCATTTCCACGCGTTTTATCTTCATTTAAAGTGAATTAAACGGAATTAACTTAGTTTAGAACTGAGGTCAGATCCGAACACAAGGCTTAACAAGGCTGTGTAAAAGTGCTCCTACTCCACTTCTGGGCGTCCAAACTGGAGTTTAAGGCAGTAAAATCCATGGAAAACATGTAAAAAGCAGGTTTAAATCCTCCACTGGAGTTAGCTGGGTTAGTTGTTTAGCTGGTGCTGATCCGAGCCGCCATCCTCCTCCTCCTCCTCAGATTTCCAGGAGAATAGCAGAGCCGCAGCTGAAGGAGGGGGTCCGAAAAGCGTCAAAAAAACGCACAAAGACGCCGGTTACACACCCCAAACCTCACTTTCCCCCTCCGCCCGGGTCTCGCCCCGACTTCAGGCCGGTAAATCCCGCGAACGGAGCCGGAATCCCCGCTTTTTGTCGGCCTTTATAACTCGCCCCGCTCCCGCTGCTCCTCCAGTTTCCTGCTCTCCCGAAAAGTCCGTGCGTGATGACGCGGCGGCCGTGCGGAGCCGTGACGTCAGCGCGTCGGTTCTACGTGGCCTGCTGGGGAAAATGGCTTCCAGCAGGGCCCAAAACACAAACAGCTGACTGACAGCACAAGGCCTGTTTATCCCCAAATTACTAGTTCCAGTGTTTTAATATTAATATTTATTTTTTTAACCCCTTACTAAGTTCCTTCCCAAGCTCTTTATGAGGCTGAGCAGTGAAAGAACACTGAAACAGGATCAGGAAGCTTGTGAAAGTTTGGGCACCCCTGTTCTAATAGCAGTAAACACCAGTATCTGCACCTCAGTACTCAGTAGTGACCTTTAAATGATTGAAGAACAATAAGCAATCATTACCATCTCATTCATATGCCTTATTAAATCGTGGCCACAAATTAGGATCTCACTCCCACGCTTTAGTAAGTCATGACCACGCATTAGGATATAGTTCCCACGCTTTAGTAAGTCGTAGCCATGCATTAGTATCTCATTCCCACGAGATCCTTATGCCACACATTAGAATTCAGTAAAATCTTGTTTCCATGTCTTAATAAGTCATGATAACACATTAAGATATCTTTCCATGACTTTCCATAAATCAACGTTTTGTTCAAAGTAGCTCCATACTTCAATGGTAGAATTTCAAGGGCCCGGATATTTAAAACAAAGCAATAAGAACTTTGAAAATCCACAGGTAGTTTTTTAAAAACACTGTTTATACATACAGTAACTTCAGGTAGTTTTTTGGCACAAACACCTTAAAGGAGGTCACGATAATTTGACTGTTGATCACAAACAAATAAGTACTATAATTGAACAGATTAATTGAACACAAAATGAATTCTGTGTAAATGCATACAAATTTCATATATTTTAGCAACAGCTGGAAATCTAGCATTTCCACATAAAAGCAAAAATATATATTATTTTCAGTAACTAAGCAACTAATATTTTTCTTTACATCAAGGTGCCAAAGTCCAGCCCTAGGGCCAAATGTGGCCCATGGACAGAATTTAATCCGTCCAATATTTCCTTTCACCTGATAGTAGGGCTGGATAATATATGACAAAATATTTCTTAATTTCCATTGATGATTCAACATTAACTCAACATTATAGTTTTATGTATGGTTTATATTAAACTTAAATTACAGTAAATATGAATATCTTGTTTCTTATTATGAATTGTTTACAGCCTGTTTTGTGGGCAGTGTATAAAGAGACATTTAAATAATAATTACTAATATTAATAGTATTTTCTTTTTATCCTAAGAGTGTAGATTCAGAGCCCCAGCCATTTAAAACCTTCAAATGAAAGTTGCTTCAATGTCAGAATTTCAACATTAACTGATAATGCCTATGAAAAAATAATCAACCTTAAAAAAATAATCAACCTTAAAAAAATGTATTGCATCCAAAAAATATATATGTTTATTCATTGTTCTTAGCTTTCAGAGTAGCCTATACTGTATAAGTCTCTTTGTTATGCTATGTAACAGTGATTAAAGCTCTGTTGAAAATTTGTGGACAGTGTATATCATTAAACTGAATTAATTTGAATATTTATACATTCCTGCAACATATTTCTAACACAATGTTACATATTATGTAAAAGATGAGATTAGTATATTTAAATAGTATATTTTGGACAGTTTTCATCCACTGAAAAGCAAACATACAAACAAAGCACAATACATTTCCCTCAGCATCTGCTATGCAAACAGGGTAATTTAAATAATAGTTATTTATAATATTTTTATTTGTGGGAAGCAGTTTTGAAAAAAAAAAAACATTGTGAGTGTTGATTCAGAGCCCCAACCATTCAAAACCTTTAAATGAACGTTGATTTAATGTCAGAATTTTAACATTTACCAATAATGCCTATGAGAAAATGTTAAATAAAGGTTGTTTTTCCATAATCAACCTCAAAAAATGTAATGCTTTCAAAAAAATTACGATTATTCAGCTTAGCTTTCAGGGTACCCTATATAGTCCAAATCTCTTTGTTATTCTATGTATCGGTGATTAAAGCTCTGTTGAAAAATTTTGGACATTGTATATCATTAAACTGAATTATTATGAATATTTATGCATTCCTGCAACATATCTCTAACAGAATGTTACATATTAAGTGAACAACAAAATTATGGGAAAACACATAGTATAATTTGGACAGTTTCCATCCACTCCATCCATCCACAGTGTCTGGCTAAAAGCTGAATTATTTCATGGGTTGTTTTATTAGACAGTGCTTAAGGAAAAGAGAGTGATTGGGAACAGAATACCTATAGTGTAATCCTGGGCCTTCATGTAAACCAGTTGTGTTGTCATATTTACAGTGTAATTGCCAGTATCCGTTATCCTTTGCTTCCTGTTTGGTGTGAATAATTTATGCTGCAGGGACTCAGAGAAACTCCCCAGTCAATCAGCTGTGGTTTTGTTGCTCTAGATAGCCCACTCCTCATATCTCAGCGGCTGGTGAACATCATCAGCTGTGTAGTCTTACAAGCATTTATCACAGCTGCACTACTAACACTGTTTAACAGGGTATTAAACCTTTACCAGATCATTAGAACTCCTAGAATGCCTAGCCCTTTTATGTTATTACACTTGCTGGTATTAAATGTCTGAGGTTTAAATAATACAGGCTCCTCCAAAATCCTCTCTAGCCATGCTCTAATCATCTGCAGCAGATGTGGATCACATGATTCTAATTTTACACATATGAGAAAGTAATAAATTTGTGTTGTTCTAACTTTTTAACAGGATAATTGCATTTCTGTTAATTTCCTTTTACAAAAGCTGTTTAAAAGTAATATAGTTATATTACCTCCATCTTTTATTACTGTTCAAATGAAAAATAAATGTCCATATGCTTACATAATGTACGTTAAGGAAGACTTTTAGCGATTTCACTTTTTTCATTGTATGTCACTGTGAAGAATCTATCAGAACTTTACGGTATCTACCATGTTATTTTTATTAATTCATTCATTTATTCATCATCAAACCCACTTAATCCATTCTGGGTCGAAGAGAGTCAGAGTCAGTTCCAGAAGACATCCAGCAGACTCCGTCGCCAATCCATCACGCAGATGTTGTTTTTATTATTGTATAGAAGATAAATGAGGCTTTCGTTTTTGCTGGATGCACTATGTTTTTTTACAAGGTGAGCTAATTCAGAGCACAGTTTGGATCAGTACGAGCTTATTATGGTTAGAAATACACTAAAATGAACAAATTGGTCAGAAACTGAAACAAACAAAATAAAAAAATTGTCAACAAATTACTCACTATTGTATAAATTAAACAGCCTAAACGTATTTAAGGAAAAGAAGCAATTACAAAATTACAACAGGGCCAATTCAAACGGTGCATTCCTATACTCTCCTTTTCTGTGCGTACTTTCATAAACACTTTGGCTGGTGGCAGCTCTTTACTATTTTTACTGGATAAAACTACTTGAGCAGTGAGGAACAGAGCTTTTGGTGTGCGTGACATTTGACATTTGTGTATAAGAAGATTATTATCCATGCCAGGCAGCGCAAGAGTCCTCAGAGGTGAGAGTACCCTCGCTTCTAACTTATGTATAGATTTATTAGGTATTAAGCATTGTTACCTAATTGTAAAGGAAATAACGTGACAAGCTGAAACATCATGTTACAAACTTAACCAATTACACAAGTCCACCACATGGACGCATGGCTTTCATATCTGGAGCATACCGAACCCTCAGAGAAAGCACATTCGTGTGAAAACGCCTATAAAACATTAATTGAACACAATCCCAGCAAACATACAAACAAAGCACAATACATTTACCGATACCTCAGCATGTGCTATTCTACTCATACCTTTACCTTAGCATGCGCTATTCTAATCAGACATTTACCTCAGCACTGCTGTGCTAATCATGAATTTAACTCAGCAGTGCTATTCTAATCATACATTTACCTCAGCAGTGCTATTCCAATCATACATTTACCTCAGCAGTGCTACTACAGGCCTGTGATAATCATGAATTTACCTAAGCAGTGCTGTGCTAATCAAAAATTTACCTCAGTAGTGCCACTAAAGTCTTATAAGAAAAAATACACAAAGAGTAAAATTTACACAGAGAAAGGTATCCAGTCTTTTGGTAAACAAATGCTAAGGCTAAGCTGGCTCAGCTATCGTAACTATTCCTAACTCTGCAAAGCTTTTTTTTTTTGAGTAGTACAAAAATTGACATAAACCTGGAGTTTCTTGGCTATTTCTGACTTCCTGTATAAAATAAACAAATAATTTTGATGGCCAAATACTCAAAGCATCCCTAATTATTGTGTTTATGTCTGACTACCTTCACTAAATACAATTAATAAAATAATTTCAGTTGATCAAATACTCAAAGCATCCCTAATTATTGTGTTTATTTCATCAGAAAGAAGATAAAACAGGAGTGATTTGAGACTAGAATTTTGACACTGACTGAATAAACATTGTGAATGTTTTTCTGACCCTGTACCACAGAGTGTCCTCTCTGACGCCTGCCCTGTGACCCCTCACGCCCGCTCCTGTCTCCATGCTGGATAAACTGGGCCTCCTCTCACTTCCTCGCTGACTGACAGCTTGCAGGGAGGTCAGGAATGTTCTGGGGCTCAGACCCGTCGCTCTGACGAAACGCAAACAGTAAGACAGCTCAGCTTACAGTTACTGTGCTGAATAAGCTCTGGAATTCCCTAGTAGAAACCTGCTAACACACTAATGCTAAATATTCTGAGAATGCACTTATTTAAAGGGGCCTATATTAACTTATATTCCACTTATAACACTGGCGTAGGCACATTTGTGTGAGTGGATATTTCTGGACACCCCCCTCTTTCAAATCAGGCATTAAATTCTTCTGTCTTAATGAGAGAATGTCTGGAATCTGCAGAATTTGACTCAGCTCAGACTGATAAATTACTGTTACTGTGGGCCAATTCATTGCCTTTATACTTCTAAAGCTCTGAAAAAAAATAAAAGACCACTTGTGTTGTTGTTTTATTCTATAATCTACAGACAACATTTCTCCAAATTCCAAATAAAAATATTGTCATTTAGAGCATTTATTTGCAGAAAATGAGAAATGGCTTAAATAACAAAAAAGATGCAGAGCTTTTAGACCTCAAATAATGCAAAGAAAACAAGTTCATATTCATAAAGTTTTAAGAGTTCAGAAATCAATATTTGGTGGAATAACCCTGGTGTTCATGCATCTTGGCATGTTCTCCTCCACCAGTCTTACACACTGCTTTTGGATAACTTTTTGCCACTCCTGGTGCAAAAATTCAAGCAGTTCAGCTTTGTTTGGTGGCTTGTGATCATCCATCTTCCTCTTAATTATATTACAGAGGTTTTTAATTTGGTAAAATCAAAGAAACAAATTTTTTTTAGAGCTGTATATTAAACACACACAAATTATAAACTTAAAAAAAATCAATAGCTTGACAACTGAATAGGACTTTGTAATGTTTTTCACTACATACATTTTAAGATATTAATTTCCACCATAGACTTATAATGGGCTGTCTGTCGATCTACCTTCCTCCCCCTTAAGTAAGAATATGTCTGTCTGTTTAACTGTCAATTTATGTGTCTATAATTTTTCTAGCCACCTAGCGACACCTTAAAAACACCACATCCACACATCCATCCTTCTGTCAGTAAGACTGTCTGACTGACTATACAGGTGCATCTCAAAAATTTTGAATATCATTGAAAAGTTACTTTACTTCAGTAATTCAGTTCAAAATGTGAAACTCATATATATTAGTTTTTTTAAGCATTTATGTTTCATTGTTGGTGATTTTGGCTTACAGCCAATGAAAACCCAAAAAACTGTATCTTAGTAAATAAGAATATTATATAAGACCAAGTCCTGCTGGAAAACCCTCAGCAGAGGGAAGCATGAAGTGCTGTAAGATTTTGTGGGAAAACAAAACTGCACTGACTTTAGACTTGATAATAAAACACAGTGGATCAATACCAGCAGATGACATGTCTCTCCAAACCATCACTGATTGTAGAAACTTCACACTAGACCTCAAGCAGCTTGAACTGTGTGCCTCTCCACTCTTCCTCCAGACTCTGCTCCCTTGATTTACAAATAAAATGTAAAATCTACTGATGATCAGTGATGGTTTGGAGAGACATGTCATCTGCTGGTGTTGGTCCACTGTATTTTATTATTAAGTCCAAAGTCAGTGCAGCTGACTATATTATATCTATATAATATATGAGTTTCATATTTTGAACTGAGTTACTGAAATTAAGTAACTTTTCAATGATATTCTAATTATTTGAGATGCACTAGTACAATGTCTGTCTAATTTATATTACATGTCATTCTAAATATTTACTTTTCCTGTTTTTATTGCACTTGTATTTCCCAAATAATCACAATAAAATAGCTAATAAGACAACATTTGTACAAAACATACATAGCCACATTTATAATGCAAGCTGAATAAATGTATTGTGGTTTACAGGTGAAATGAACTCCAGCTTCTGAAATAAAAAAAGGCCTCTTCAGTACACTGTAGTTACCGTACATCAATCATCAAAATCATATGATTAAACAGTACCATCTACTGGACACACACATGTGTTGCAGGTATAGTGATAGCAGTTTTATTGCTAGTTAGTGTTAATAAGTGAGGCAAATGTTGTTATACAATGCAAGAAGTGAAAGAAGAAGATTAGTATACAATTTATAATACTGTTTATATATATTTTTTATATAAGGGGATTCATGCAGAGTGGAATATACAAAATACAGCTCTGGAAAAAAATAAGAGACCACTTCAGTTTCTGAATCAGTTTCTCTGATTTTGCTATTTATAGGTTATATATATTTGAGTAAAATGAACATTGTTGTTTTATTCTATAAACTACAGACAACATTTCTCCCCAATTTCAAATTAAAATATTGTCATTTAGAGCATGTTCATTTCACTCAAACATATAACTATAAATAGGAAAATCAGAGAAACTGATTCAGAAACTGAAGTGGTCTCTTAATTTTTCCATAGCTGTATATTCCTGTATTATGAAGTATTATAAAGTATTAATACAGTATTAATACTGTATTAACATGAGCCTCTTTTCTACTGCAGAACCGAATGGTTACTAAGGCCGTGCTGTTTCATAAAACCCAGTAAATATAGCAAACATAAATTTGACATTTGATAATAAGCTGATCAAGGCAACCAATAAAAAAAACACAATGCAGTTTTAGTAAGTTTACAACAAGAATCTAAGAATATAAACAGTCAAATATACTTCTTTACATATTATTGCACATATACATAATTTTATATTTGACCCACTTGTATGCCTCACTGTACTGGACGTAGATATTCCATGTAACAGTATATAAAAAGAAAGGTAAGTAAGTAAATAAGTAAATAAATAGATAAATGGCCATACAGGGTTAGCATGCCAGTGACTGGTCTCATCAACATACAGTTAGGTCCACTAATATTTGCACAGTGACACAATCTTCATTATTTGGGCTCTGCATGCCACCACACTGGATTTAAAATATTAAAATATAGATGTAATTGAACTGTAGACTTTCAGGTTTAATTTAAAGGGTTAAACACAAATATCCTTTAAAGTGCTTAGAAATTGCAATTATTATTCCACAAAACCTCCTCATTTCAAAAGTAATCAGACAAATTATCTCAAAAGATAAACCCATTAAAAACCCTTTAAAATCCAGTGTGGTGGCATGCAGTGTGCAAATCAGGAAAGATTTGGTCACTGTCCAAATATGTTTGAGCACTTTGTTACACTATATTGCCAAAACTATCCATACAGCTTTTTATGCTTATCTGAAGGCCACATGAAGTTTGCAGTTCTGTAGTGATGTAGTGATTCTGCAGAAAGCAGGTAACCTCTGTGCATCCGCTGACCCTGATCTGTTATTTTACTCTGACAGAGCACAGAGTTGCTGTCACTTCCACTGTGTTAGATTTTCACTGACAGGTGTGAAATATTTGGTAGTGAGGAAATTTCACAACTTTGCACAGTTGGAGTTCACTGAGGTCCTGAAAGCGAGCCCTTCTTTTACTAATGTTTGTAGAAGCAGTCTGCATGGCAAGGTTCTTGGTTTTATGCATATATGGACATAGAAATGATTGGAACTTGAGTTCAATGATTTGGATAAGTGAGGGAATACTTTTGGAAATATAGTGTAGCCACTACAGCTTTAGCAATACAGCAACCAGACTTATCTGACATCGCTAACACAGCATTAGCAATCCGGCTAACAGGCTTGTCCCACATGTCTAGCGAAGTGTTTGCATGGCTAGGGGCCTTGTGCAACATTACTACTGAAGTGTAATCCCTCAGCCTATAAGCCTTACCAATGAACAGTTCTATGGCCCCATGTATGGTTAGCTAACTGCGCTGAGACATCGGGCCCAGCTCAGTTATTAAACACACTTTGTGTATGCTTATGTATTTCCACTTGGTTCTCAAATATATAAATATACACTCCAAGCACGTGAAATACATGCATCCATTTACTGGAAGTCAGCTGAAAGAGTTTGGTGTCAGGAGTCATGTGCTTCTATAAGCATTACCCATCAACCCCCACCAGAGCCCCACCCACTAGATCAGTTGAAGAAACGACATTTTGCTCTGCTGGTTTTACCAGCAACATGCTTCATCTGAGGGAGGCATCTATACCTACTGTCTGTGCCAAGTCAGCAGATGAGGAAGATGTAAGTACTTACAAATAATAAGTTTGGAGCTTCTATTGCAGATGAGCATAAACTAGCTTGTTTGAGTTTTGGCCAATAAGTGTATTTGCATAAAAATGACAGAGCCTTTAAACGGCTCATTCTGGCAAGAATAGAACTGGTGAGATCTCTATCTTTACTGCAAAGAACTTCACAAACGTGTTTTCTATAGACCAGAGGTCGGGGATCCCTATCTCCTTATAAAGGCATTTTTTCCAGGCCATGTCCCAATTCACTAGCCGGGGCAGCGGTAGTGTATTGGACCGCGACCCTGACGGCACGGGTTAGATCCTGTGTGAGAAGCAGTGTGTTTATTTATTTATTTTTTGTTTCCTTTCTTCTTGGGTTTACCTGCTTTGAATTCAACTGTTCTGCAATTGGGTTCAACAACTCTCTGGGCTGGAGAGCTACTAGTCTGTAGCACTCCATTCCATTACACTTCATTTTCCAAAACAGAATATGTTTTCATTGTGGCTTGTCATATAATGGCTTGGAAAATATCTGGCCCGCGGCCAAACTTAATTGTCGACCCCTGGTATAGACCATAGACCTATTTTAACTTTTAACGTGTAAAAACAGGTATAATACATTGTCTTTAAGCAGAACTTTTATCATCTGTGCTTAGAAACATTCGGCTCTACAGTGGAAAAGTGGCTCAGGGTAATTCACAATATAGGTGACCAACATTTGCACAAGCTAAAGCTTCTTCTGGCCAAGATGAAGCTTTGCCCAGCTTACTGCTGCTGCATCCAAGAGACATAAGCCTATTTTAATGCAGTATATATTTTTTTAACACTTTGCTGGATCAGTTAATCACAAGTTCCTCGCCTGTGTGACTGCACTGGTGTCTCTGGAAACTGCTCTGCAGAGTAAAGCTCTTCCCACACTCTGAGCAGAAGTACGGTCTCTCTCCGGTGTGAACTCGCTCGTGCTTCCGGAGGGATCCTCGCTCTCTGAAGCTGCGTCCACAGACGGCGCAGTCGAACGGCTTCTCTCCGGTGTGGATGCGCTGGTGCACCTGGAAGGTAATCTGCTGGTTGAAGCTCATCCCGCAGATCCCACAGGAATAGGGTTTCTCTCCGGTGTGAATGCGCTCGTGTTTAATGAGGGTTGCTCGCTCTCTGAAGCTGCGTCTGCACACCGTGCAGTCGTACGGCTTCTCTCCGGTGTGGATACGCTGGTGCACCTTGAAGCTCCTGTGCTGGTTGAAGCTCCGGCCGCACTCCGAGCACTGGTACGGCCTCTCTCCCGTGTGAATGCGCTGGTGAGCTCGGAGATGACTCTGTGTGGTGAAGCCCTTCCCGCACTCTGAGCACAGGTACGGCCTCTCACCTGTATGTGAGCGCAGGTGTGTTTGTAGGTTGCTAAGCTGGCTGAAGCTCTTGCCGCACTCTGAGCAGGGGTAGGTTCTTCTGTTACCCGTAGTTTTAGCAGTTTGTTTTTGAGGAGTGCTGGAAGAGGTTTCCTGAGCACAGGAGCTTACGCTAAACTCCACCTCCTCTACTTTAAACTCGTCTTGTATCAGAACTGTGATGTATGCCCCATGTGGATCATGTCCTCCAGACATCTCTGTAGATGTTTCGAGCAGTGTAGGGGAAGGAGAAGACTCAGACCAGGAGGACATCGTTTTCTGGAGGAGAGAGAAATAAATTAAGGATGCTTAGATATAGCCATTGATTGCACTGATCATGCAAACAATGCAGAAAAATAATTAATTAAGATACCTTTTAAACATATTTCTTCTTCCAAAAGCAGTAAAACAGTAAGGCAAACTACGTAAAGTAAAGCTTAACTAAGTAAACAAAACTGAGATTCTTAAAAAAAAAAACCTTTTGAAGTCAAACAAGAGTTGGATGTTAAACTACTGAGATTTCTCTCCTAAAAACTGTTTATTTGGGTGAGTAAAAAGCGTTTCCATTTATTTACAGCAAGCTTAGATTTCCAGATTTCCACTAAGGCTGGGTGCAGCAGCATTAGCATTAGTGGCTAACTGCTACCGCTAGCGTATTTCAGGCCTGTTTTTATACGTACATACCCCTTACTCACTTCCTGGCCAAAAGAAACAAAAAAAAAAGTTGCCACCAAAAATGGTCTCACACTAATATTTGGTTGGACCGTCTTTAGTTTTGATTGCATAACGGATTCACTGTGGCATTGTTTCAATAAGCTTCTGCAATGTTACAAGATTTATTTCAATCCAGTGTTGCATTAATTTTTCTCCAAGATCTTGCAGCAGCATTGATGATGGTAGAGTCTGACCACTGCACAAAGCAGCTCTTCTCCATCCAGCACATCCCAAAGATTCTCAATGAGGTTAAGATCTGGACTCTGTGGTGAACTCTCTCAATCCATGTGTGAAAATGATGATCTCATGCTCCCTGAACCCTGAACTCTTTCACAATTCCAGCCCCATAAATCCTGACATTGTCATCTTGGAAAATGCTTGTGTCATCAGGGAAGAAAAAAATGCATTGATGGAATAACCTGCTCTATATTCAGTATATTCAGGTAGTCAGCTGACTTCATTCTTTCAGCACATACTGTTGCTGAACCTAAACCTGCAGACCAACTGCAGCATCAACCCCACATCATTTACTTACTTAAATCCAGGCGGCAACATTTTTTTTTTTGGTCAGGCAGTTTATATGAGGCCCTAGGTCAGTCAACTGTGGAACTTCAAAAGTGGCAATGGTCACTGGAAGAACTGCACATTTGCACTTTTAAGACACTTAAAGAAAATCATCTGATACCATGGCAGAAGAAAAGAATGTTGTGAAAGTCTAGAATTCAAAATAGTCCTAAATTAAACTAATTACATTAACTACACTTCATTTTTATATAATAACCTAATCTCAGGTACAACAAAACAGCAAAGTGACATTAAAGTGATCATTTACCTGAACATAAAAAGAGATCTGCACACAACAACGTGACAACACAGAGCTTTATACCTCACTGTATCTCGTATAAACACAGACAGGAGTATTTTATAAGAGTTTACAGGAGATATATGATCTAAAATCATGTTTAAAAACCTTAAACCCTCCGTATTAATAATCAGACTGAGCTCCAGCAGACAGAGCTAACATTAGCTGCTCAGCTAACGCTATGTTTCTGAGCTGGAGTTCAGTTTAAACAGTGAAAGTCTCTCATGTTTTAATCTGGACTAAATAAACCGGTTTAAACAGTGTAAACAGTGTAAAGAGGAGCTGGGAGAAACTCTACCTTCAGCAGCAGCTCCTGATCTTCTGATTCAGACTCCAGCAGCTCTGCTTTTGATCACAGCTGCACCTCCTGCTTCTGCTCCTCTCATTCTGGAGCTTCACCACACAAAATACAGATATACACACCCCAGCTGGACACCAGGGGTATTACAGCCCTTGTAATAAAGTACAATATGAGATTTTAGCACTAAGAGTCCTAATAAATCTGTGTATCATTTGTTCTTTTAATTTTCTTTTTCAAAAATTATATTTAAAATTTTTCTCCCCAATTTCCACAGCCAATAACCCAACCCAATCATGTAGACCAACACATGCCTCCTCCGGCTTCTTTTCGAACTGCTGCTGATGAATCATTCGCCAAGTAGCAACATAGCGCACTCGGAGGAAAGCGCAGTGACTCGGTTCTGATACATCAGCTCACAGACGCAGCCTTGTGCTGATCAGCATCACCCTAGGAGTGATGAGAGAAAAGAGTAACTTCTACCCACCCACAGAGAGCAAGACCAATTGTGCTCTCTCAGGGCTCCAGCAGCTGGTGGCAAGCTGCATGAACAGGATTCGACCCGGCGATCTCCTGATCATAGTGGCAGTGCTTTATCCTGCTGGATCACTCAGAGCCCCTTGTTCTTTTATTTTTTTTTATTTAGAATCTGTTTTTATATATATATATACAGTGAGTCCAAGAAGTATTTGATCCCTTGCTGATTTTCTTTGTTTGCCCACTAATAAAGACACTATCCTTCTGCACTTTTAATGGTAGATATATTCTAACATGGAGAGACAGAATATCAAGACAAAAATCCAGAATATAATTTTAAAGAATATATTTTAATTAATTTGTATTTCAATGAGGAAAATAAGTATTTGATCCCTCTTGCCAAACACACTCAATACTTAGTGGCAAAGCCTTTGTTTGCAAGCACAGCGGTGAGACGTTTGTTGTAGTTAACCACAAGTTTAGCACACACACCAGGGGGAGTTTTGGCCCACTCTTCTTTGCAGATCCTCTCTAAATCATGAAGGTTGGTGGGCTGTCGCTTGGCATCTCTGACCTTCAGCTCCCTCCATAGATTTTCGATCGGATTGAGGTCTGGCGACTGGCTGGGCCACTCCATGACCTTAATGTGATTTTTCTTGAGCCAATCCTTTGTTGCCTTTGCTGTATGTTTAGGGTCGTTATCATGTTGGAAGACCCAACCACGGCCCATTTTCAGATCCCTGGCAGAGGGGAGGAGGTTGTCCCTCAGGATTGTGCGGTACATGGCTCCATCCATCTTCCCAGTGATGCGGTGAAGTAGCCCTGTACCCTTGGCAGAGAAACACCCCTAAAACTTTATGCTTCCACCTCCATGCTTGACGGTGGGCACAGTGTTCTTGGGGTCATAGGCAGCATTTTTCTTCCTCCACACATGGCGGGTGGAGTTGAGGCCAAAAAGTTCAATTTTGGTCTCGTCTGACCACAAAACCTTCTCCCAATAACTTGGTTCATCTTTCAAATGATCATTGGCATACTTGAGGCGCGCCTCCACATGTGCTCTCTTCAGCAGGGGTACCTTTCGGGCACTGCAGGATGTGAATCCATTGTTGCGCAAAGTGTTGCCAATTGTTTCCTTGCAAACTGTGGTCCCAGCTGCCTTCAGGTCATTTGCTAACTCCTGCCGAGTGGTTGCAGGACGATTTCTGACCGTTCTCAGCATCATTGCCACCCCACGAGGCGAAATCTTCTTTGGAGCACCGGGCCGAGGTCTGTTGATTGTCATGTTATACTCTTTAAACTTTCTGATAATTGCACCAATAGTTGTTACTTTCACATCCAACACCTTACTAATCTTTTTGTAGCCCATTCCAGCTTTGTGAAGGTCAACAATTCTGACTCTGAGGTCCTGTGACAGCTCTTTGGTTTTACCCATGTTGGAGACTTGAAATCTGTGTGATCTGTCTGATTCTGTGGACAGGTGTTTTTCACACAAGTGATTAGTGAGAACAGGTGGCTTCAGGTCAGGTAAGTTGATTGGGAGTGTCTAACTGGTCTGTAAAAGCCAGAACTGCTAATGAATACTAAGGGATCAAATACTTATTTCACTCCATGAAATACAAATCAATTAATATATCTTCCTTAGATTTATTTTCTGGATTTTCTTTTTAATATTCTGTCTCTCCATGTAAGAATACATCTACCATTAAAAGTATAGAATGATCATGTCTTTATTAGTGGGCCAACGAAGAAATTCAGCAAGGGATCAAATACTTCTTGGACTCACTGTATATATATATATATATATATATATATATATATATATATATATATATATATATATATATATATATATATATATAAACTAAAAACGGCTTGTATTTTCTGTTTTTCATTTGATGATCCAACAAAAATGGCAAATAAAAAAAAGGACTAGAAGCAGTACTTATTTTAGATTTTTCACCAGCATTTCCCCTTAAATGCTTTCTGCAGTAACACACAGACAGTCATCCTTCATAAAAGTTTTATTTCCTTTATTCATGACTGGAATTGACGGTGTTTATGAAAATATGTCTGTCTACAGAGACACACTTCTGCACACTTTAACCACAGTTTATTTACTGAATTTTTTAAAAGTTTGTAATACATTAACAAAACAAAAATACAAAATGTTTAAATTGAAACATTATTCACCGGTTTGTGAAGCATAGCACTAAAAACTTCTGAAAAAAATTAAAAAGCCTGCCCAGCTCATTCAGGTCAAGGGTGCTTTTGTTCAAGTGTAATAGTTTAGCTGGTCGAACAGCTTGATCAATCTGAGCAGTTTTCAACCTCCTTGACCAGTAAAAGATCAGCTTAGGCCATCTGAAGCTGGTTTTGAGCTGGATTTTCAGCAGGACAATACTGGTTCCAATGGTGGGGGTACACTACAAGAGTTTTGCCCCGATTTTAACCCTGATTCTTAATGTGGCCAATTATGTGCTAGTTGGCTGTAGTTTGCAGATTTTTCTTGCTTCTTATTGGCTAATGGCTATTATTATTTCAGTTCTATCTTAAATGGTACTGTGGCCAAAATGTATCTGCTGCATCATTTAAGGTGGAATAAAAAATTTTATCAAACATGTCTGATACAGTATAACCCCAGGTCATGCTGCTTTGGCATCAGCAGCCAGAGTCCGAGAAAGTGATCCAACTAATTATTACGGTGTGTGATTATTTTTTTGGCCAGGCAGTGTATATAAATATATATGAATCTGATTTGCAAACATAAGGCCAAAATTCTTAACTCCACCTTTCAAACACGGCTCCATTCTCTATCCAATTGTCGATTGGTTGTAGTAAACAAATGGCCTCGAAAGCTGTGCACAGTCCAGCACAGTTGTGTGCAGATATTTCCAGTTACAGCTGAATTCACACTTTTAATCACAGAAAACGCTCTTAGTTACCTTTCAAACAGTCGTTTAAATGCCTGATTAAAGGGGCGATTACTGTTGTTTTGCTGTTTTCCTTGGTATGCATTTTTTGTCTTACATCACTACAGTATTCTTAGCATGATGGCTATGAGTGAGATATTATTACGCCGGCAATGGGCCCTGCTTTACATTACTTCCAACATGGTCCAACATCGCTACTGAGGCTTTGGCATGCCAGCCACCAGTTTCCTGGCATTAGCACAGCCCGGTGCTAGCTAATAGACAGATCCCTGAGTCTATAAGCCCTCCTACTAAACGGTTCTGTGGCCCCAGGTACCGTAAGCTAACCACGCTGTAAGTATTCTGTGCCAAACTAAAAACCATGTCCCTGTGGAAAAGCCACCGGATTGGTTATCCTCCATGTTCAAAACCATTCATTGTGGGTAATTCACAATACAGCTGACTGTATTTTACATTTTCCCAAGCTAAAGCTTTTTAAGATGTAGCTGAAGCTTCTCTACCCAGCCAGGTACTTCATCTGCACGACTGCAGCTGCATTACTCAACAGGTCTTAATTTTCTGGAAACTTCCCACACTCTGCTGGATCAGTTGTAGAGCTCCTCGCCTGTGTGACTGCGCTGGTGTCTCTGTAGGCTGCTCTGCAGAGTAAAGCTCCTTCCACAGTCTGCACAGCAGTACGGTTTATCGCCTGTGTGACTGTGCAGGTGCAGCTGGAGGTTACTGTGCTGTTTGAAGTTCTTCCCGCAGTAGGAGCAGTAGTACGGCTTCTCTCCAGTATGAACGCGTTGGTGTCTCTGGAGACTGCTCTGCAGGGAGAAGTTCTTCCCACACTCTGAGCAGAAGTACGGCCTCTCTCCGGTGTGAACTCGCTCGTGCTTCCGGAGCGTTCCTCGCTCTCTGAAGCTACGTCCGCAGACCTCACAGTCGAACGGCTTCTCTCCGGTGTGGATGCGCTGGTGCACCTGGAAGGTGCTCTGCTGGTTGAAGCTCATCCCGCAGACGGAGCAGATGTAGGGCTTCTCTCCAGTGTGAACACGCTCATGTTTAATGAGGGTTCCTCGCTCTCTAAAGCTGCGTCCGCACACCGTGCAGTCGTACGGCTTCTCTCCGGTGTGAATGCGCTGGTGCACCTTGAAGCTCCTGTGCTGGTTGAAGCTCCGGCCGCACTCCGAGCACTGGTACGGCTTCTCTCCGGTGTGAATGCGCTGGTGAGCTTGGAGGTGACTCTGTGTGGTGAAGCCCTTCCCGCACTCTGAGCACAGGTACGGCCTCTCTCCTGTGTGGATGCGCTGGTGCGTTTGGAGGTTGCTCAGTTGGGCAAAGTTTTTGCCGCACTCTGAGCAGTGGTAGGATCTCACCTTGCCTGTAATTTTCTCTGTTTGTTTTTGAGGAGAGCTGGAAGATGTTTCCTGGGCGCTTTCACTGAGCTCCACATCCTCTACTTTAATCTCATCTTGTATCAGAACCGTGATGAATTCCTCTTGTGGAACATCTCCAGACATCTCTTTGGACGTCTGGAGATGTGTAGGGGAAGGAGGGGAAGATTCAGAAGAGGAGGTCATTGTTTTCTGGAAGTGAGACAGAGGAAAAATTAATTCCTATAAATAAATATTGAGTGCACTGATTAAATTAATGTTACATTTAGGCCTGTCACAATAATTAGATTATCGATGTATCGTTCAATAAAATGCACATTACATCATTTTTATCATTTTAATAATCGTGATATTGACCATTGCACTTACAAAATGCTCTTACATATATTACATATGACTGTGGGGGAGGCCACCATGACCCGGTAGTGCAGAAGCACATAGAGACACAGACACAGGGAGTGAATGAACTCAAAACTTACTTTAATTAGAAAAAAATGCCCTCCATCCACACCCAAAACAAACTTAAAGAAACATATTAACATGCCAAGTGTGGCTCTAGTCTCTTAACTTTAGTGTCTCTTAGGTTTGTGTTGCCTCAGTTCTTTAAGGTTCTTTATGCCGGTCCAACGCAGGCCAGCTGGGACAGACCGGGGCTGCACGTCATGATGTGAGGCCCATGGTTCCCCGGCTCCACACTTCACACTTCATATGAGTATAACTTTCATTGATTCAAGCTAGGAACTTTTAGGGTTCCAAAATTAGGTGTGTGAAAGAAATGGAAATTTTCATGTCTTCAAAAGAGTGTAATTTCTTTGTTATTATATTATGTTATCATTATATGGTAGAGCATTGGTACAAAGAACTGAATTAAGAACTTCATTTTTTCCCTCTGCTGACAACTTTTATAGAGATGTGGATTTCATTTTCCAGCAGGACTTGGCACACTGCCCACACTGCCAAAAGTACCAATTGGTCTTACATACTATTCTATTTTTTTGAGACACTGAATTTTGGGTTTTCATTGTCTTTAAGCCATAATAATCATCAACAATAAAAGAAATAAACACTTAAAATAGATCTCTCTGTGTGTAATACATCTATATAATATAGTTTCACATTTGAACTATTTCATATAAAATTATATTATGAATTCTAACTAAAAGAGCTATTGTTAAATTTTTTCTCTGCTGGATTAGAGCTATAAATTATGATATTTGGAGATAAATCATGTTTATGAAGCTTAAATCTCTCTATAGGATCATATAGACCCAGCAGACAGAGCTAACATTAGCTTTAAACAAAGACAGGGGTATTTTATAAGAGTTTAGAGGAGATATATGGAGATAAATCATGTTTATAAAGATTAAATCTCTCTATAGAATCAGAGCTAACATTAGCTGCTCAGCTAACGCTCTGTTTCTGAGCTGTAGTTCAGTTTAAACAGTGAAATTGTCTCCATGTTTTAATCCGGACTGAATAAACCGGTTTAAACAGTGTGAACAGGGTAAACAGTGTAAAGAGGAGCTGGGAGAAACTCTACCTTCAGCAGCAGCTCCTGATCTTCTGATTCAGACACAGCTGCACCACAGAATCTCTGATACAGAGGAGAATTCACACTTGAGAAGCTGCACTGGGTTTATTCCACCACTAGATGGCGCTCACGAGGGAGTCCAAATTACTCACAATTAAGAGAGCACTTAAGTTTCTGACTCAGTTTCTTCAATTTTGCTATCTATAGGTTTATGTTTGAGTAAAATGGACATTGTTGTTTTATTCTATAAACTACAGACAACATTATTTCCAAATATAATTCCATATAAGTTGCAAATAAAAATATTGTCATTTAGAGCATTTATTTGCAGAAAATGTGAAATGGCTGAAATAACAAAAAAAACATCCAGAGCGTTCAGACCTCAAATAACGCATATAAAACAAGTTCATATTCATAACGTTTTCAGAGTTTAGAAATCAAAATTGGGTGGAATAGCCTTTCTAATCACAATTTCCATGCATCTTGGAATGTTCTCCTCCACCAGTCTTACACACTGCTTTTGGATAACTTTATGCCTTTATTCCTGGTGCAAAAATTCATGTGATTCATGTCATTAATGTGATCATCCATCTTACTCTTGATTATATTCCAGAGATTTTCAATTTGGTAAAATAAATTTAAAAATCATTTTAAGGGGTCTCTTATATATATTTTTCTTTGTTTGGCAAACTGACAATGATTCAATCTTCTAAAATGGCCATGTATTTAACCTGGATCTAACTGATTACTGTAATTACTGTCTGAAATAATATTATTTTTAATATTAGAGATATGAAATGGGTAATCTCCCTAAAAACTATCTCTGGCTGCTCCCACCCACCTCCTGTTTCTGCTCTTCACTGGAGCTGCTGCAGAACCACAGATACACACACAGCGCCCCCAGCTGGACTGTAAAGGAGTTACAGAGTAGCGTTTTACAAATAACCCTTATAATAATAATAATAGTATAATTACCATGTAAAGTCTGTTCTATAATAACTCTAAACTAGGGTTTACGATACGGCAGAAATCTATGCCATAATATAGTTCTGAATTTTAGTCGAAAACGTACAATATCGATATTAAAAACTGTATAAAAGCCACCACTCGTGGTATTACTAATGCATCTCAAAAAATTTGAATATCATTGAAAAGTTACTTCATTTCAGTAATTCAGTTCAAAATGTGAAACTATATTACATACATGTATTACACACAGAGTGAACTATTTTGTGTTTATTTATTTGATTGTTGATGATTATAGCTTACAGCCAATAAAAACCCAAAAATCTGTATCTCAAAAAAATTAAATATTTCAGATGTAATGAAAATGATCCAACCCCTACTGCAGCAAAGTGTTTAAGCCAGCTTAACAATTATTTTTATATTGTTCACAATCAGATCAAATAGGCTGTTATTTCTGCAAAAGGAGGATCCACTAAATATCGATGTAATTTTTTTCTGTTGGGGTGCTTAAATTTATGTACCTGCCTATTTTAGTTTAAATAATTATGGCAAACTTTCTGTAAATCCTATAAATATCACATATATCACTGTGTTCGTTTACTATATGATATATTGATATATAACTGAAATTGCTGATCGGAACAACCAATGATTTATAAAGGAAAATCATGAAAATTATCAGGGGTGCCCAAACTTTTTCATATCAGTGTACATGTTGAAATATTTAAATATTTTCAAAAATGCATCAAGGAAAACCTCTGCTTTTAAAATACTGTATATGCACACATGTGTATGGGAGCCCATCACACAATCTTTGTCTTAGAAGGGATCTGTTTAAACATCTGGTAAATTATCTGTATTAGGTGTGCTGGAAGCAGGGAAAACATCAAAAACATCAAAAGGTGCAGAAATGGAGTTATTTCAGTACCAGTGATGGAAACCACAACTCTAGAAGAGAATGTCTATGCTATATGAACCTCAACAATTCCCTCCTCAGTCTTAATGCACTTGTGCTTCTTCAGCGTATACGGGTGCCTGAAGTTGCGGCCGCAGTCTGCGCAGTAATACGGCTTCTCTCCGGTGTGGATGCGCTGGTGCAGCCGGAGATTACCCTGGTGTTTAAAACCCTTCCCACAGTACAGGCAGTCGTAGGGCTTCTCTCCGGTGTGGATGCGCTGGTGTCTCTGCAGGCTGCTCTGTAGAGTAAAGCTCTTCCCGCACGCCGAGCAGAGATACGATTTCTCTGCGCTGTGGCTGTGCAGGTGCAGCTGGAGGTTACTGTACTGTTTAAAGCCTTTCCCGCACTCCGAGCAGACGTACGGCTTCTCTCCGGTGTGGATGCGCTGGTGGACCTGGAGGTTACTCTGCTGGATGAAGCTCTTGCCGCACTCCGAGCACTGGTACGGCTTCTCTCCGGTGTGAATGCGCTGGTGAGCTCGGAGATGACTGTGTGTGGTGAAGCCCTTCCCACACTCTGAGCACAGGTACGGCCTCTCACCTGTGTGTGAGCGCAGGTGTGTTTGGAGGTTGCTCAGCTGGGTGAAGCTTTTGCCGCACTCTGAGCAGGGGTAGGATCTTCTGTTGCTTGTGGTTTTCAGGGTCTTTATGTGTAGAGAGCTGGAAGATGTTTCCTGAGCGCTGGAGCTTTCACTGAAATCCACATTCTCTACTTTAATCTCATCTTGTATCAGAACCGTGATGTACTTCTCTTCTGGAACATCTCCAGACATTTGTGTGGACATCTTAAGATGTGTAAGGGAAGGAGGAGAAGACTCATTGTTTTCTAGAAGAGAGACAGAAAAAATAAACAGTTAGGTGATGATATCTGCTTGAAATCATGTTTATGAAGCTTAAATTTCTCTATAGGATTATATAGATCCAGCAGACAGAGATAGTATCAGCTCTAAACAAAGACAGGGGTATTTTATAAGAGTTTAAAGGAGATATATGAAGATAAATCATGTTTATAAAGCTTAAATCCCTCTGTAGGATCATACAGATCCAGCAGACAGAGCTAAAATTAGCTCTGAACACAGGCAGGAGTATTTTATAAGAGTTTAAAGGAGATATATGGTCATAAATCATGTTTATGAAGCTTAAATCTCTCTGTACGGTCATATAAATACAGCAGACAGACCTAACATTAGCTCTAAACACAGACAGGAGTATTTTATAAGAGTTTAGAGGAGATATATGGAGATAAATCATGTTTATAAAGCTTAAATTTCTCTATAGGATCATATAGATGCAGCAGACATGGCTAACATTAGCTCTAAACACAGGCAGGAGTATTTTATAAGAGTTTAAAGGAGAAATATGGTGATGAATCATGCTTATAAACCTTAAATCTCTCTATAGGGTCATATATATATAGCAGACAGAGCTAACATTAGCTCTAAACACAGACAGGAGTATTTATAAGAGTTTAGAGGAGATACATGAAGATAAATCATGTTTATTAAGATTAAATCTATCTATAGGATCAGAGCTAACATTAGCTGCTCAGCTAACGCTCTGTTTCTGGGTGAAATTGTCTCCATGTTTTAATCCGGACTGAATAAACCGGTTTAAACAGTGTAAACAGTGTAAAGAGGAGCTGGGAGAAACTCTACCTTCAGCAGCAGCTCCTGATCTTCTGATTCAGACTCCAGCAGCTCTGCTTTTGATCACAGCTGCACCTCCTGCTTCTGCTCCTCTCATTCTGGAGCTTCACCACCTCAAACACACACACACAGCGCCCCTAGCGGATTTTATTATTCATACAGTACCAATTAAAAGTTTGGACATAACTCCTTATTCTACGGAGCCCGGGAGGGGCCGTGGATAAAAAAAACAATTAAATCGAGTGAACGATGTAGCAGTTCGTGCTCACGTTTTCTTTAATTCGAGTGAACGATTTGCAATTCGTGCTCACGATTTCTTTAATTGGTGCTCACGATTTCTGTAATTCGTGCGCACGATTTCTGTAATTCGAGTGAACGATTTCTGTAATTCCTGCTCACGTTTTTATGCAATAAGACAATAAGCTGGGAGGGAAAGGAGCATTTTCTCTCTTGATCTGTTACAGGGGTGCAGTGATGATAATCAGTTATCTACCTTTATAACCTGCTGATATTAATGCACTAGTGTTACAGTTAGATGTACAGTACAGTGAGCAGATTTTGCCTGGTGGTGGAATCTCTACAGCGCGTGGGGGAGAGCCGTCCGCGGCACGGGTTCCCTGGCCGCGAGCGCAGGTCTTCACGGAGCTTATTTACCAACAATATAGACAAATATAGTCAATTCCAGTCATGATTAAAGGAAACAAACATTACTAATGCATACGGAGCCCGGGAGGGGCCGTGGATAAAAAAATAATTAAATCGAGTGAACGATGTAGCAGTTCGTGCTCACGTTTTCTTTAATTCGAGTGAACGATTTGCAATTCGTGCTCACGATTTCTTTAATTCGTGCTCACGATTTCTGTAATTCGTGCGCACGATTTCTGTAATTCGAGTGAACGATTTCTGTAATTCGTGCTCACGTTTTTATGCGCAATAAGACAAGAAGCTCGGAGGGAAAGGAGCATTTTCTCTCTTGATCTGTTACAGGGGTGCAGTAATGATAATCAGTTATCTACCTTTATAACCTGCTGTTATTAATGCACTAGTGTTACAGTTAGATGTACAGTACAGTGAGCAGATTTTGCCTGGTGGTGGAATCTCTACAGCGCGTGGGGGAGAGCCGTCCGCGGCATCGGTTCCCCCGCCGCCAGACACCTGCCGCGCGCGCAGGTCTTCACGGAGCTTATTTACCAACAATGTAGACAAATACAGTCAATTCCAGTCATGATTAAAGGAAACGAACATTTTACTGATGCAGGACAACTGTGTGTTATTAAAACCAGATCAAAATAAAGTTAATGCAATGTGCAAATGTGTTTATTAATTTCTAAATAACATTCAGCCAGCCTCCAAGGAAATGCACACCTTCTTAAATCTGGTTACATCATTATTACTTTTATGATAGATTTAATCTATATTTTAATAATTTGTATAATAAATAAACACATAATTCAGAAAATATACATTTAAGAAGTTTATAATTATTATATTTTTTTATTTGAAGCTTGTGGCATGTTTCTGGGCAGGACACTGTGATTTGAGAATAAGCAGATATTCAGGACATTTCATCAGATATAGAAACTTAATTATTTTAGGAAACATATTGGAATAAATTATCAAATTGATCCAAATTATTATATGAAATGCCTATTTACTAAATATCTTAATACATTGTATTAATAGTATTTTAGACCAGCTATTTTGATTTTATATAGTCTTATATGAGCCATTCATAGACAACTGTCACACCTTGCATTAATTTTGTATTATCTTTATTAACTTTTACAGTGTACATTTGGACCTAAGTCTTATAGCTGTATATTTATAAAATTATACTTCTTTACGTTATACTATTGTTGAAAATAAGAAATTATAAACAGTTCCACATTGCATTATAACTTTGTTTTGATCTGGTTTTAATAACACACAGTTATCCTGCATTAGTAATGTTTGTTTCCTTTAATCATGACTGGAATTGACTATATTTGTCTATATTGTTGGTAAATAAGCTCCGTGAAGACCTGCGCGCGCGGCAGGTGTCTGGCGGCGGGGGAACCGATGCCGCGGACGGCTCTCCCCCACGCGCTGTAGAGATTCCACCACCAGGCAAAATCTGCTCACTGTACTGTACATCTAACTGTAACACTAGTGCATTAATAACAGCAGGTTATAAAGGTAGATAACTGATTATCATTACTGCACCCCTGTAACAGATCAAGAGAGAAAATGCTCCTTTCCCTCCGAGCTTCTTGTCTTATTGCGCATAAAAACGTGAGCACGAATTACAGAAATCGTTCACTCGAATTACAGAAATCGTGCGCACGAATTACAGAAATCGTGAGCACGAATTAAAGAAATCGTGAGCACGAATTGCAAATCGTTCACTCGAATTAAAGAAAACGTGAGCACGAACTGCTACATCGTTCACTCGATTTAATTGTTTTTTTTTATCCACGGCCCCTCCCGGGCTCCGTAGTGTAAAGTCGTGATAAGATGAAATTAAAGTCGCAATATTACGAGATTAAAGTTATAATATTACAAGAATAAAGTTGTGATAATACAAGGTTAAAATCACAATATTACAAGATCAAATTCGTAATATTAGGAGAATAAGGTTGAAATATTACGAGTTTAAAGTCATAATACTATAAGATTAAAGTTGTAATATTACAAAATGAAAGATGCAAAATTTAAAATTTTACATTTTACGACAGTAAAGTCATAATATTATGACTTTAATCTTGTAAAATTTAAATTTTTAATCTTGTAATATTACAACTTTAATCTTGTAATATTAACAAGATTAAGCAATATTACAAGATTGTAGTCGCAATATTACAAGATTAAAAGTTGTAATAATACAATAATAAAGTTGTAATATTCTAAGATTAAAGACACAATATTACAATATTAATGTTGCAATATTACAAGATAAAAGTGTTAATATTATGAGATTAAAGTCGCAATTTTAGGTGAATAAAGTTGTAAAATTACAAGATTAAAGTCTCAATATTACAAGATTTAAGTTGTAAAATCACAAGAATAAAGTCATGAATGGAGGTGGCCTATTTTATAAAAGTTTGTACCCGTTATCATGTTTTACTACAACCCAATTCCATTTTCATTCCAGATTTCTGTTAATTAAGCACCATTTCTGTTGAAGAGGGCAAACATAAAAGAGGATTCACTAATACACTGTATGAAGCTTCTCTGCTCTACAGGATATATCATCACTTTTTATCTATCTCCATTTCTTTAAGTTATATTATATGTTTTAATATGAGTGTACAGCATGTTTAACAGGCTAGTCTGTGATTTAGATTGATTCCTCTCTTCACAGCCTGGAGACTCTTTAATCTGTGTGAATCCTGTGGTTCTGGTGGGAGGGATAAGTCAGTAATGTTCATGCCTGATTGTTTAAAGAGTTAAATGAAAGACCTCACTGTCTGAAGATCACAGAGACAGAGATGTGCTTTCAGGAGTGGCTGACATGATTTACATCTTCTCCTGCCTCACCCACACTTATACAGTACTGTATAAGACAGGACAAGAACACATAGTGACCTTATAAACCGGTATATTCACTTTAACACGCTGCATGGAGAACAAGTTTCATCAGATAACACAGGCCAAAACCATTTACAAAAAACTGCCCAAATTAAAACAGATACTCCTGTAACCTCTTTAGAGCCCCCCTGCCTCCCGTTTTATACACCCTAGAGTGAGAACCACAGTAATAATCTATGGGCTCTATCTTATACCCTGTACAAGGCACTTTGCAATGCTCATTGCTATCTTTTACCCCATGCTGTTAAAAATCGACTTATTTTACAAACACACTGATGGGTTTGGTGGGCTGAAAACGAGGTGTGTTTAGGTACATTTCTGGCATATCGCTATCTTGGCAGCAGATAACTCAGGTGCACCACTGGCTGAATGAACCCTTACAACAGTCAACTTTAACATCAACAATAAACAAAATGCTACATGAAATAACATTGCTCTTCCCCCTTCACAGTGTGAACAAGCAGGTAATTTTCCTCTGCTGAGAAGCGCAGAAGTGCTACACCATTAAAATAGCAATCTGCCAAGGTCAGAGCGCATCTGGCTCTTAAAGGCAATGGCAAGGTGGCACGCTGATTGATTTATTTCACGTTATGCCCAAAACACACCCATAATTTATTAAGAAAATTAGTACATGTTTTTTTCATGTTTTGAGCTGCACAATGCATACTTTTCCTGTCGTTATGATAGCAAAGACACACTGACATGCCCTAAATCAAGCTGCATGGTGCACGGTTGATGGCTTGACTATCAATTGCTAAAATAAGGCCCTAGGAGATGTAATCAGTAGTGTACTGTGAGTAAAGTTGATGCTGGGATACATCTGAGATTAACTTATAGAAAGACGGGCTAAAAGAGAGAGAGAGAGAGAGAGAAAGAGAGAGAGAGAGAGAGGGAAATAGAGAGAGAGATGAAGGAGATTTGATGTATCAGAGATTAATGTGAAACAGAAGACGGAAACAATGGCGGTTTGTGCAGAGTGTAATAAAACCCGTTCCATCAGACTCCTGCTGAGTTTCACTACAGTCACTGTATTGTCTTATTCACTCTGATCCACAGATGACTCTCTAACATTCTCTCTTTCTCTCTCTCTGTTTCTCTCTCTCTCTACGTCTGAAATTCACATTTTTTCACAGTTTTTAACAGAAATGGCCTGAAGCCTCTGACATTATAGTATAGAGGAACAGCTCATACGGTCTCTATTATCATCATTAAAATAATCACCATCAGCATCACTGTTGTAATCATCCTCACCATCTTCAGTATGTCAGTTATTGCATCACTATTATCACTATTACATCATCATCATCATCATTACTATTATAATCATTATCACTTCCATTATCATTTATATAATTTTTTTCTATGAATGTATATATTTTTTTATTTTTATCCCAATTTAGCTAATGATGCCACCAGTACCAGTGATGCCACAACACCAGGAGGGTGAAGACTAGCACACACCTCCTCCGATACATGTAAAGTCAGACTCCGCCTCTTTTTAGACTGCTGCTGATGCAGCATTACCGAATAGCATCACAGCGCACTCGGAGGAAAGCGCAGCGACTCGGTTCTGATACATCAGCTCACAGACGAAGCCTTGCGCTGATCAACATCACCCTAGGAGTGATGAGGGGAAAGAGCGCCATCTTCTGTACCCACGAGAGAGAGTAAGGCCAATTGTGCTCTCTCAGGGCTCTGGCAGCTGATCTCCTGATGATAGTGGCAGTGCTTTAGACCTCTGGACACACCATTACAATCACCATTACATTTACCATCTCTATTATCAACAGCATAACTAATATCTTCACAATCATCCTCACCACTATTTACACTATTATTCTCAGCATCACTGTCACTGCTATTATAATCACCATTTCTATTATCAACTCCACAATCAATATCTACACTTTCATTATCACCATCACTATTACAATTTACATCATCGCCATTATCCTCAGCATCACTGTCCTGCCACCACTATAATCACATCATCACCATCATCACAACTCCTCCACATTACCAACATCTCCACTATAATAATCCCTATTAATTTAATCACCCTCACCATTGTCATCATCACTTACATCATCCCTATTCTTCTCACATCATTATCCACTTCATTATCAACATACAACATCCTGGGAGGGCGCTGAGTGGTCAAGCGGTCTAATGCGCTGCCGCTATGAGCGGGAAGTCGCAGGTTCGAATCCCGTTCATGTAAATCTGCCATCAGCTGCCGGCACTCAGAAGGAGCACAATTGGCCTGGCTCCCTCTGGTGGGTAGATGCCGCTCTCTTTCTATCACACTCAAATGTCGCGCCGGGCGGCGCGAGGCGTCTGTGAGCGGATGTATCGGAACCGAGTTGCTGCGCTTTCGTCCAAGCACGCTAGCACTCAGGCAATGATTCATCAGCAGCAGCTCAACCCCACCCCAGCCGGGAATCAAACTCAGGCCATCTTGCTACCCACTGCACCACCGTGCCACCCTTCTTATTAACATCCCTACTATAATTACCCTCCTATATTTTTCTCCACTAAAATTATTACCATCATCATCATAATCATCAACATCACCATCACCAATATTACATTTGTTGTACTTTGGAGCTGTGAGAGATGATCAGTTCTCCTCAGATTTACAATTTTAGACATTGGATTTGTTGGGCTTGATCTCTGGTTTTACTCCCGTTTTTAATTTAGATTAATATTAAATCCCTCGGGTCATCTCTCTTAATGTTGTCTATAATTTCTATTATTTGTAATTCATTAAAAATTATTCTGAAAAAATTACAGACTGTTAGATGTGTAGTCATACCACGTTTACGTTTATAAGTAGAAGATATATTTATATAATTACAGATTATGAGTGATTACCTGATTGTATATAATAAATACTGTAATTACACGTTAGTGTGAATGTAATGCCAGATGAATGTATTATAAATAAGACATCAGTAAATGTAGATGTTGGGTTAAAATGGGATTATTCTGTATGTGGATTATATGCTTATTCTAACACAGTCTGCAGTATTATTATCCTGAAGGCATCACACTCTGATTTATCTCTCAGTGACTGAGTCTGGTGGAACGGCTCAGTTCCTTATCACATACTGAATCAACCCAGCAGGCCCGGCACATTCATCTACATTCAGATCAGATTACCCAGATTTACTACAATAGAAAACATCTCAGTGCTGCCCAGAGGAGCTAAAACACAATAGCATGCAGCACCACTGCCTTAAGATACAGCGCAGCTTACAAAAACATCACAGTACTGCAGTGTTTACAGATTCCCAACCCCTCCATCAGCACACGCTTCTGAACACATCTGGAGGAAATATTACAACATTCTGGAATCTGCCCTCCAGATTAATTCAGTCATTTTACATCATTACATTTGGGTGGATCACTTCTAAAAGTCCAGCGGGTCCCTAAAAAAACAGCTGAAAGAAATCAGGCCCCTGTTTATATTTGTTTACCCATTTATAAAGAATTAATTCAATTATATATAGTGTTCCTTGACTTGTAAGAATAATAAAACTATTTTTTTAGTTCTACAGTAAATAGAAACATATACGTAAAAAGTTACAAAAGTGACAAAAAGGGAAAATGCAACTGAAAATGGGGTGTTTCTTACTTTAATTTGGCTTTTATTTGATTGTAAAAAGTGTCCCGTCTAACAGTAAACATTCCCACAACCTTGGCTTATGTTACCAAAAAGTTCTCCCACTGTAACCTTAATGGAACATTCTAGAAACAATACACAAACTTGGTTAATGTTCTCCCAACGTAATGAAAAAAAGATGTTTATGTTGTAACGTTCCAAAAATGTTGCACAACCTTGTTCAAAGTTGCCCCAATGTTACAAAATATCGTTCCCACAACAACTTTAATATAACGGACTAAAAATGTTACAGAACCCCGTTCAAAGTTCCTTCAATGTAAAGAAATATCCTTCCCACAATAACTTAAATTTACTGCTCTAAAAATTAACACAACCTCATTCAAAGTTCTTTCAATGTTTCCGTGAGAAAACATTTCCACATAACGTTAATGTAACCTTCTTAAAATGTTACACAACATGGTACAACTTTTTTTCCCATTGTTAGGTAAAAAAGTTTCCACAAAAACATGAATGTAACGTTTTAAAAGGCTGCACAATTTGTTCAAAGTTCCTTCAATGTTCCCAACAAAAAAAAACATTCCCAACAATAACTTTAATGTGCAGTACAATTTTTTGTATTTTATTATGTATGAGCAACAAAAATGTATATTTTGGTAGCAAATTTTACTGAAGTTCTAAGTTTTACTGCAGAAATATAGGTCACATTTAGTAAAAGTATAGTTTTATCATAAAAAGCACATTTTAAAAATTAATACTAAGTATATATTTATATTAAGAACCAGTACATCACCAGTACAAACATAGCACACCCAAATAAAGTGTTTTTTTTAATGATACATGAAATGCAGATTAAGTAAGTCAAAATTTAAACATATAAGGATAAAAAGTACACTATTATTATTAATATATTTACATACACGACTTTTTTTTTTTACAAGGAAACCAATGCCTTTAGAGATTTAGTTTTCCACCCGTATTCAGCCAAACCCCGCCTCCTGCGTTATGATTGGCTCCTAGTTTGGCTTGTCCTGCGTTGTGATTGGTTGATAATCGTCCTACCCTTTTTTGCAAGCCTGGAGGGGGTGCACTAGCTCTCTCCACAGCCCCAGTCAGGACTGTCCCAGCCTGAGAAGGGGTGGGGGGTATAAGGGGAGGGACTTCCTGCTCTCCTTCAGGTCCGCTGTTGGATGGCAGGCGCAACTGCAACTTAGGTGACACGTAAACTAAAAAAGTGCAGACGGTGTGAAGAGCTCGGGCCTGTGGCGCGTGAGAATGACTTTAGAGTTATTGGTTATAGATTATTTATTAGTTTAATGGGTGGAGAAGTTGCTGTGGGCCTGGGTTTATCTTTTTCTGGATCTGAATCTGGATTTTAGGGAAGTTCTGAGAGTTCTGGAAGTTCTTGGAGTTCTGGGAGTTCTGGACTGGGCTGGACTTGGCTGGAGTGGGCTGTGGGACCCCCAGGAATGACCCTCTCATGCAGGCTGAGGATGATCTCCAGCTCTTAGCTCCAGAAACTGGTGGTTTTATGAGTGCAGGGAGCTCCTCAGCTCTTTACAGAAGTCAGGAGGGGAAGTTGGGTGGAGGTTTCTACAGCAGGAGAAGCTGCAGCAGCAGGAGCCTGGGCCAGGCCACCACCATGGCTAACGGGGTTTGCTCCAGGAGGCAGAGGAAGATCCTGCAGACCCTCCTGGTGCTCACCCTGGTGTGTGGGGGGCTCTATGGGGCTATGGTGGCTTATGAGACCCACAGGCAGCTGAAGAGGACCGAGGCCATGTCCCTGAAGTACCAGCAGCACCAGGAGGCTCTCTCAGCTCAGCTGCAGGGTAAGAAAAGCTACACTGTGAACCCTGTATTGGTTTAACCATAAATAAATTAATCCTGTCTTATGTAACAATTGGATATTTCCAAAAATTACTTTGAGTTCAACTATTTTGAGTTAACCCATTCATACCTGACTTCTTAGTTCTACTAATATAAAACATATACGAATGCTGTATGTTTATATACAGCTCTGGAAAAAATCAGAGACCACTTAAAAAAGATGAGTTTCTTTTTTTTCGATTTTACCAAATTAAAAAACAACTCAGAAATAAAATCAAGAGGAAGATAGATGACCACAAGCCATCAAACCAAGCTGAACTGCTTGAATAAATTTTTGCTCTAGGAGTACAAGGCACAAAGTTACCCAAAAGCAGTGTGTAAGACTGGTGGATGAGAACATGCCAAGATGCATTAAAACTGTGATTAAAAACCAGGGTAGTTTTCTTTACAATATTTGAGGTCTGAAAACTCTAAATCTTTTTTGTTATTTCAGCCATTTCTCATTTTCTGCAAAATAAAATAAATAAAATAAAATAAACGCTCTAAATGACAATATTTTTATTTGGAATTTGGGAGAAATGTTGTCTGTAGTTTATAGAATAAAACAACAATGTTCATTTTACTTATTACATAAACATAAACCTATAAATAGCAATTTTTTTAGAGCTGTATTTATATCCACAAATTATTTTTAAGCAGTAAAAACCTTATAACATAACGGGAAAAGGTATTAACTCTGCCACCTTAGGTGGAATGCTATCATGCTTTACTTCAGTGTGGAGATTTTTAATTTTCCAATGCAGTGGATGTGGCTAATCTGCTGTTACTAATTGGCTAATAAATGTCTATTCTGGTGAATAATAGGTCTCAATCTGTGTGAAGTGAAAGAATACAAAAGAATTTAGTAGAATTTAGTACCAATTTAGTATATAGTTTTTGAGTTCAGGAAAATCTTTATTAAAATTATATATGTATACAGCTCTGAAAAAATAAGAGACCACTTAAAAATGATGAGATTATTTGATTCTACCAAATTGGAAACCTCTGGAATATAATCAAGAGGAAGACGAGTAAACACAAGCCATCAAACCAAACTAAACTGCTTGAATTTTTGCACCAGGAGTGTAAATCATAAAGTTATTCAAAAGCAGTGTGCAAGACTAGTGGAGGAGAACATGATGCCTGAAAACTGTAATTAAAAACCAGGGTTATTCCACCAAATATTGATTTCTGAACTCTTAAAACTTTATGAATATGAACTTGTTTTCTTTGCATTATTGGAGGTCTAAATTTGTTATTTCAGCCATTTCTAATTTTCTGCAAATAAATGCTCTAAATGACAATATTTTTATTTGGAATTTGGGAGAAATGTTGTCCGTAGTTTATAGAACAACAATGTTTATTTTACTGAAACATAAACCTATAAATAGCAAAATCAGAGAGACTGGTTCCTAATTTTTTCCTTTATCAACTTAAAATTTAGATTTTTTAAAAATAGAATTTAAAATAGGTAATCGGTTACAACAAAAGTTTTGAGTTTAATGATAGTTAGTATTACAGTGTATTTCCTTACTGCTCTACTGTGTTCATTACAGACCATAATAGACCATGCTGGAATGCTGGGAGCTTTGTTTTTTAACCCTGCTTCTACCCTACAGCTGGAGGCTTACTCTAAAAGAAGGTTGCTCTACAGGTTTACCTGCGTTCTGGTCAGTGTGAGGGAGGGAGCAGCATAGTTAGAATACTGAATTAATGCAGTTTTGAACCATGTGCTCATTTTTGTACCAGAACATGGATCTGATCAAACAAATAAATTTTATTGCTTTCTTGTATTTTTGTGCATTCATATACTCATAGTTCATAGTCATGTCATGTCATGTCATTTTTTATCTTGTAAGACAAGATAAAAAATGACATGACATGACATGACTATGAACTATGAGTATATGAATGCACAAAAATACAAGAAAGCAATAAAATAGACAATATTGCATTGTTTTAAAATCTTCTGCTGTTTGGGTGAGACTGCAGACAAGCCAATAATATTTAAAGGACCCAAATCATGGAAATATATTGTATATATTAAAATATTATTTACAATAATAGACCTATAACTTTAAATAAATATAACCTTATCCATTCTTCCACAGTTTAGAATGCAAGAAAACTATAAAAATGGCTATAAGTATTAAATAAAGCAGGGAAATTTGCAATATCACTTCAGTACAAACATGATACAAGGCAGTACAAAATCTAGTCAGTGTTTGTGTGAGACTCTAGACAAGCCCATATTAATTAAAGGACCCATGTCATGGAAAATAAGATGGCATGGAGAATGAGAGTTTGGTGTAGTGTACAAACAAGTAAATAAATACAAGACTTTTGCCTTAAATTTCTATGTCCTCTGTTGCTAAAATACATAATTATTTGTAAGTTGCTTTGCAGTGTAATGTAATGTTTTTAAAACTGTTAAACTTTCAACATGCAGGCAGCAAAAGCAGCCTGAATTCCATTCACTGTTTTTGTGATGACACAAAAAAACACAGTGTATTTTTAACATCCACAATTCTACAAGATTAAAGGAGAAGTTAGATAGTTGGTTCATTTCTATAAACATTACATCCAGTATGAAGTTCTAATATCCTGGTTTGGTGAATGGAAAAGAGAATTTAAGAAAACTATGAGCTGTAGCTGTATTGGAGACAGCAAAATTGTAATTGCAAACAGTAATTATTCACTTATAAAGAGATGAATGGAATTACACAATCGATCCACAGCCGGAAGAAAAGTTCCTCTCATCCCACAGACAAACCAAGAATCTGTCCAGAGTACAGAATCATTTATTCAGCACAAGTTAAAAAACTCCCTAAAACTTTGGAGACGAGGTGCAAAAAAAAAACGTCAAGAGCAGTAACTATAGCCCTTTTAAATATAGTGATATTGTAGCTTGAAGGATAATTTTGATTTGCACACTGAACTGAATAAACTTGTCAACTGGAGAAAAAAGGGAATTGTGGCTAATTTTAATAATAATAATAATAATAAGTCTTTAATGGCTTCAATTATAACATGTTGTAAATTGATATTAAACTTGTGTCTTACTCGTGCAGTAGAGCTTTTTAGAAATATCTCTCTTTAGGTTCATTATACTGTTTATGGAACTATTTAAAATATGTAGTCTTGTAAAGGAAGTTGTGTTAATGTTGTGGGCGTATCTCTTTTTAAGGTCTATAGTTTACATTCTTCAGCTGTTTTTTTTCTGATAATGAAATCTGATTTCTTCATTTTGTGGTAATTAATGCCTTAATTTAAAGCCTTAGTGTTGTATATTATATGTTAGGCACAGACCTATATAAAAATAATGATAATAATAATGAAATTACTGTTATATACAGAGAAATCGACAGAATATACATGTTTGGTCATACTGCCCAACACTAATCTGAAGGTTTTTAAGCATTAAACAGAGTTTATAAGGCACTGTGTATTGTGTAGTGTTGCTTTTCAGTTCAGCATGTGTGTATAAACACACTGCTGCATTTTTTGCTGTGCAGAAGCTTCCTGTCTCTGCAGTGTGTTAACTGATACGCAGACCTCATTATTATTCCTCAGGCACTGTGTCACACACACACACACACACACACACACACACACACACACACACCGCTGC
Organism: Astyanax mexicanus; assembly: GCF_023375975.1. Lineage (NCBI taxonomy): Eukaryota > Metazoa > Chordata > Actinopteri > Characiformes > Acestrorhamphidae > Astyanax > Astyanax mexicanus. The sequence continues at coordinate 7,999,463 of NC_064416.1, read as the reverse complement.
CTCCTCATTCTTTAGATGTGTCTTACCTGAGCGTACGGGCTGGAGCTGCTGGGAAAGGGCACTGGACAGTCAGTCCTCTGTGGGAAGATCTATCAGAGGTATTAAGAGGGGGTTTGCCTCTTTTTACTGCAGTAAAGGTCTTTACTCTTCTGATAAGACTTTACACTTGATGGTGGATTTGATTGCATTCAGCCACGTGATAGCTAGAGCATCAGTGAGGGCAGGAACTGATGTTGGTAGATTAGTTCTTGCACATTAATGTTGGGGACCCTATATAAATAAAAAAATAATGCATCAAGAAGTTCATTGTTGGAATGGGACAAGGCCTTTTTTGTGTGAATGTAATGAGGACACTGTATATAAGTGATTGACCAAGGATTAGTTTGTTGGGGAAAACTGTTTGCTGCATCTAACCTGAATACAAGATGAGTTACAGTTGAGCATGGGAGCATACAATTTATTTGAATTAGTTCTCTGATTTTGCTATTTATAGGTTTATGTTTGAGTAAATTGAACATTGTTGTTTTATTCTATAAACTCCCAAATTCCAAATACAAATATTGTCATTTAGAGCATTTATTTGCAGAAAATGAGAAATGGCTGAAGTAACAAAAAAGTGCAGAGCTTTCAGACCTCAAATAATGCGAAGAAAACAAGTTCATATTCATATTTAGGTTTTAAGAGGTCAGAAATCAATATTTGGTGGAATAACCCTGCTTTTTAATCACAGTTTTCAAACATCTTGGCATCATGTTCTTCTCCACCAGTCTTACACACTGTTTTTGGATAACTTTATGCCTGCCCTCTTGGTGCAAAAATTCAAGCAGTTCAGTTTGGTTTGATGGCTTGTGATCATCCATCTTCCTCTTGATTATATTCCAGAGGTTTTCAATGAAGTAAAATCAAAGAAACTCATCATTTCTAAGTGGTGTCTTATTTTTTCTCAGAGCTGTATATAGTGCAGTGTGAGAAAGCACTTTTACACCCTCTTGTTGCAAGACCCACTGTCCAGTCAGATCACACATGTAATAATTCACATATCTTCCCGAGATATAACTTTATGCTAAATTTTGCAACAATCATTTATGCCCTGTGCTGCTGTAGGATAAGAACTGAGTAATAAGTGTGTTATTAATGTTTTGCATCGTTTCTGAACCTGTCTTTAATCTCCGCACTGATAATCTGTGGATCTTATCCTGTTGAAATGTGTGAAATGTGGCTTCAGGCTAATGGATTTAAATTAGAGAAGAATGCACGTCCTCAGCAGGTCACCTGACTCAGGGCACGTGTTGATGCTGGAATGTGTCCAGATTTCAGAGCCGTGCTGTTAGATATGCCCTTCATTGGGCATCATTTCATTTTAGTGATTAACTTGTTTGCTTTATTTCAGTTACACTGCTGAGAGCATTCAGCTAAATTCCTGCTTTATCAGAATGAGGATACACATCTGTTTAACCCTCCTGTTTTTCAAGGATTCAAGAAGATTTTATTGTCATTCGCATCACATGTGTACATGAGGTGGAACGAAATTGTGATCTCACGATCCAGTTTATACCCAAGAGCTGTTGTTAAAATAGATATATAGATAAAATAAGATAACAAAATGAAATAATACAATAAAAGAGAATATACAAAATAGATAAAGATAAATACCCCTTAAAAAATAAAAATAAATAAAGAGAGTATGTTCATTTGTCAGGAACAGCAATGGTGTTCCCAGGTCAGTTAGACCAGGTGCATGTATAATTATCCAAAAGATGCCTGAAACCCCCCAAAAATCCTAATAAACAGTGTGAATATTTCATTACTAACAATATTTAGTGCAATGGTGTTCCTTAACTCTAACAGGTAATGGTTCAGTTAGGCTAATTTACTCGTTTTACATAAAGAAAATACATGTTAAGGACATTTTTTTAACATTTCCCTACGTTATTACTTTTGAAAGACCAACATATAAAACACATTAGTTTTAGATAACATTAAAACATAACAAACATTGCAGTTTTGTTGTAGTTTTAGTTTTTGCAGGGGGTGTTCGCAAATATGTAAGATGAACTATTTTCACTAATTTCACTACTTAGTTAGATAGATTTAAGTGGTTGAATAATGTCCATGTGGTGTGACTGGATTAAACTCAGTCAGCAGCAGCATCCCGTCCCCGATGGGAGGAGTTAAAGAGTCTGATGGCTCTCGGAATGAAGGATCTTCTGAGTCTGTCTGTTGTGCAGCTCTGTGACAGCAGTCTGCCACTGAACACACTCCTCTGCTTCATGATGGTGGTGTGAAGTGGGGGACTATCATTGTTCATGATAGAAAGCAGTTTATCCAAAGTCCTTCTCTCATTAAGGCAAGCAGAAGAAGTTTCATACTGAAAAAATACTTTTATCGATTTTTCCTAGATCTTCAAACTTTAATACAGGTCAATTTGACCCCATAACATACCAGGAGCATTAACTTATCTATATGTTTTAATAATTAAATAAGGTGCATGCAGATTTAAAGGGCCCATATTCTAATATATATATTTTTAATTTATTCATTTCCACACAAGTGTAGTATTCATTTTTCTGGTGTTTTGTGCACAAAAACATGAGTCGGCCTTCAATTTCTCTTTCTTTAGAATATAAAAGTCTGTGTTTGTAACTGTATCTGTATTAAAACATATTTTTGTAGTGTTCTTACTATAGAATATCAGCTAATGCTACATTGACAGTATATTAGGGAGAATGGCGTCCTTATCATTCATATTACGGGCTGTAATAATGCTACTGCACTATGTAGCTTTGTTGGAGCTGATGCACACGATGTATAACCTGAGTCATATTACATTTATATATACAGCTCTGGAAAAAATAAGAGACCACTTAAACATTATAATTTTTTTTGGTTTTACCATATTGAAAATCTTTGGAATATATCCAAGAGGAAGATGGATGATCAAAAGCCATCAAACCAAACTGAACTGCTTGAATTTTTGCACCAGGAGTAAAGGCATAAAGTTATCCAAAAGCAGTGTGTAAGACTGGTGGAGGATAACATGCCAAGATGCATGAAAACTGTGATTAAAACCAGGGTTATTCCACCAAATATTGATTTCTGACCTCTTAAAACTTCATGAATATGAACTTGTTTTCTTTGCATTATTTGAGGTCTGAAAGCTCTGCAAATTCTTTTTGTAGTCTCAGCCATTTCTCATTTTCTGCAAAAAATATATTATTTGGAATTTGGGAGAAATAGTGCCAGTAGTTTATAGAATAAAGAACAGTGTTAATTGTACTCATAGATCTATAAACATATACCTATAAATAGCAAAATCAGAGAAACTGATTCAAAAACTGAAGTGGTCTCTTATTTTTTTCCAGAACTGTATATTCCTGTATTATATAGGGATTTGGTCACTTGTATTTAACTAATCAATTAGGTAATGTTACTGCATGGGTGATTATGTTTCAGCTGGCAACAAGTTATTTAACCCTAACTGATGCAGGGAGTAGCTTCTCATTTGTTAAATGCTAGTGCTAGTGATAGTGGGAGTTTTAATGAATGGGTTGAGTAATTGGGGAAAAAATGGGATTGAAAAAAATAACCCTTCTGAACTTTATTTATTAAGGACTAAACTAACTCAGTTAAACTGTTTCCTGTTCCAGCAGCAGTTGATCTGTACAGTGACACTTCTTCCTCCTCCATATCGACCCCTCTGCAGCAGGAAGTGTAGCACTCTGAATGTGTTAGTGACTGCAGATTGGTGATCAGCAGCTGTCCAGTGTTCACTCTGTGTTTAGGAGGCTCTGTGAACCACGCCCCTCCAGTAGTAAGGGAGCTTGTGCTAAAGAATGTGCTAAAGGGGGCGGAGGCTGCAGGACAACTTTAAGACAAGGCCTCAGTGTTTTTCCTGCTCTAACACACCTAATTCACCTTCCCCTTGGCCAATCACTGACCCCGCTTTATCAGATCAGAGTGATAGTAGCGAGAGATAAAGTCAGCAACATGCAAATAAAGCACTTAAGCAGTTATACTGTGTGTTATGAGCGTCCTGACCGATCACATATATGTTTATGTGGAGGTTTGGATAAGTGAAGCAAAGCTTTGAGTTTTATTTGAATTATTTAATTTATTAATTTATTGTCAAATCATGAGATACGTTTATCACATACTATGAATAAATACGGTATGACTACTGTACAACTAGCAGTAAAATAATTTATATAGTATAATATGTTAAATAAAGAATATTTAATCATTAAAATACTGTGGTAAAAAAAGAATAATATATAAGTAGGAAATGATCTGACACACCGTGGAATGTCATGTGATAGCACTTTCAGTGCAGGAAGCCCCATAAGCACACACTACAGGTGCAGTATGGCAGCATTCTTTTTATTTATCATGAAATATGCCAAAAATCATGGGCCAAAACAATACAAAGTCATTTCTAAAGCTTTGTCACTCCAGCAAACAACAGTGAGAGCTATCATTCACAAACAGAGAAAACATGGAACACTGGTGAACCTTCCCACCCAGCAGTGGCCGGCTGACCAAAATTACTCCAAAAGGGCATAAACAACTCATCCAGGAGGTCACAAAATAACCCAGAACAACATTTAAAGAACAACAGGTCTCCATGGGAGAGTTCCAAGGCAAAAAAACACTACATTCTGCATCTTACATTAAAAAAAAAAACATTTTGATGATCCCCATCCCCTTTGGATACATATTGCTTGGATTGATGTGACCAAAGTGGAACTTTTTGAAAGCTTTGTGTCCTGTTACATCTGGCGTAACATTTAAAAGGTGTTTTTTATATTTACTCAGGTTATTTTGTTTGATAATTGGAAAAATATCAGTATGACAAAAAAGCAAAAACAAAAGAAATCTGTAGGGGGGCAAATTCTTTTTCACACCACTGTATATGTAGGAATTGGATTGGCAGAATTAGAAGTAGAATTAGTCATGGAGCTGAGAGAAAGCTGTAAAGTTGAGACAGGTGTGAGGAAGAGCAGTAAAAAACACTAATGTTTGCACAAACCTGCTGCTGCTGTGAAGCTTGTATATATTACAGCAGGGGTGTCCAAACCTTTTTTGTTGGGGCCAGATGGAAAATATATTTGAAGTCACGGGCCACAGACTCTATAATAAAACAAATAATGAAATATACCACTTTAAATAATACATTTTCCTGATTACTTTCATTTACACACCATTTTACTTTATCTTTCTTTGACAGTGTTGTGTAAACTAAGATTTTTCAAATTGGTGTTTAATTTCATGTTGTCTCTTAATATTAAACTCCTTAATTACGGCAACTTTTTGGCCCGTTTTTCTGCGCTAGAAATGCGCACCCTCTCCACTTTTAGACTCTTTGGCCTGTTTTTCTGCGCTAAAACTGTGCACTCTCTCCGCTTTTAGACTCTTTCGTCCCGTTTTTCTGCACTAGAAATGCGCACTCCGGTTTATACTCTTTTGTCACGTTTTTCTGCTCTAGAAATGCGCACTCCGGTTTAGACTCTTTTGTCACGTTTTTCTGCACTAGAAATGCGCACTCTCTCCGCTTTTAGACTCTTTCGTCCCGTTTTTCTGCACTAGAAATGCGCACTCCGGTTTATACTCTTTTGTCACGTTTTTCTGCTCTAGAAATGCGCACTCCGGTTTAGACTCTTTTGTCACGTTTTTCTGCACTAGAAATGCGCACTCTCTCCGCTTTTAGATTCTTTGGCCCGTTTTTCTGCTCTAGAAATGCGCACTCCGGTTTAGACTCTTTTGTCACGTTTTTCTGCACTAGAAATGCGCACCCTCTCCGCTTTTAGACTCTTTTGTCCCATTTTTCTGCACTAGAAATGCGCACCCTCTCCGCTTTTAGACTCTTTTGTCCCGTTTTTCTGCGCTAGAAATGCGCACCCTCTCCGCTTTTAGACTCTTTTGTCCCGTTTTTCTGCGCTAGAAATGCGCACCCTCTCCGCTTTTAGACTCTTTTGTCCCATTTTTCTGCACTAGAAATGCGCACCCTCTCCGCTTTTAGACTCTTTTGTCCCATTTTTCTGCACTAGAAATGCGCACCCTCTCCGCTTTTAGACTCTTTCGTCCCGTTTTTCTGCGCTAGAAATGCTCACCCTCTCTGCTTTTAGACTCTTTTGTCCCATTTTTCTGCACTAGAAATGCGCACCCTCTCCGCTTTTAGACTCTTTGCCCCGTTTTTCTGCACTAGAAATGCGCACCCTCTCCGCTTTTAGACTCTTTGCCCCGTTTTTCTGCACTAGAAATGCGCACCCTCTCCGCTTTTAGACTCTTTCGTCCCATTTTTCTGCGCTAGAAATGCGCACCCTCTCCGCTTTTAGACTCTTTGGCCCGTTTCTGACACCTAGCGTTCAAACTTTGAATCTCACATTATAAAAACCTGCTTAACAGCGGGCCAACTTTCATTCTATTTCTAAAATACCTCGCGGGGCGCTCCAAAAAAGGAAACGAGCCGCAAATGGCCCGCCGGCCGTAGTTTGGACACCCCTGTATTACAGGATTAAGGTACACATCTGCAGCTCATTACACACTGTGATGGCACTGTGGGTGGCATGTTGGCTAGTTCATCTACCGGTGCTGGGGTCTTGGGTTCAAGTCGCTATCTGGGTGGAGTTTTTCCATGTTTCCATGTTTCTCGTGTCTATGTGGGTTTCCTCTGATTTGGATCAATCCCATAGTGCCCGATGCAGTTCTCCAGGTAGATGGTTATTTCCGGTTGAGAGTATGCTGTATACGCCATATAAGTGTAATATATTTTTCCTAAAAAACATACAGAACTTCTAAATACCAAAGTTAAAAAGAATCTGTATTTATATGTTTGTATTTCAGCAATTGGATTTGTATGAAAGGTGCTATACAAATAAGCTTGCCTTTCTTTGCCTTGCTGTAGTCTGTATAAAGTGTATTACAGCTTCTGGATTACAGGATCTGCACACTCGAACACCCTGGTTGCTCAATACACACATGTTCTCTTGTTCTCTTCTCAGTGCATGGGATACATTTTTGCAGAACACCACCAGGAACCTCTACACTACAGGGGTTGGACAAAAAAACTGAAACACTTGTCATTTTAGTGTTGGAGGTTTCATGGCTAAATTGGAGCAGCCTGGTGGCCAATCTTCATTAATTGCACATTACACCAGTAAGAGCAGAGTGTGAAGGTTCAATTAGCAGGGTAAGAGCACAGTTCTGCTCAAAATATTGCAATGCACACAACATTATGGGTGACATACCAGAGTCCAAAAGAGGACAAATTGTTGGTGCACGTCTTGCTGGAGCATCTGTGACCAAGACAGCAAGTCTTTGTGATGCATCAAGAGCCACGGTATCCAGGGTAATGTCAGCATACCATCAAGAAGAACCAGCCACATCCAACAGGATTAACTGTGGATGCTGTAAGAGGAAGCTGTCTGAAAGGAATGTTTGGGTGCTAACCCGGATTGTATAAAAAAAAACATAAAACCACGGCTGATCAAATCACGGTAGAATTCAATGTACACCTCAACTCTCCTGTTTCCACCAGAACTGTCCGTCACCACAATAAATTATTGTGGTCTAAAACCAGGTGTTTCAGTTTCATTGTCCAACCCCTGTACGTTACACACTACTTCTGTATGTGTAGCTTCATCAATTGGAACAGGAGTTCCTGGTAACCTTTATCCTTCTTTTAAATAACATTGCAATCCAACACTTTCTTCTGGGTACAACTATTTTTGCAGCCATTTTTTTGATGAACATGCAGCACTGGTTCCCTGCTGGCCAGTGTAATCTGTAGACGAGTCCTGGAGCTGTGATAGATTGTGTGTGATAGTGGCTCTGTGCTGTTTAGTGCTGCTGTTTGTTGTGCAATCTGAGGGCAAATCAGGGTGGTGGTTTATTTCTCTGAAGTTGTGATGAAGAGCTGATGATGTCTTTCCAACACTTCAAAAATTAGCTAATTAAGATGTGCAGACTATGTGTGTGTGTCTGTGTGTGTGTGTGTGTGTGTGTGTGTGTTTGTGTGTGTGTTTTCGATTAGCAGTTCATTTATTTAGCTCAGTTTACACAGGAAAAGTCAGTGCACATTTTGGTTGTGCCATTAGACCTTTATATATGGGGCCTGCACTGTTATTCTGGATATGGTAAATTTCCTTAAATCAGTTGAAGTAATTTGTTGCCTCAAACTCCGGTGTAAAATGTAATTTTGGTGTAGTAAAACATGATAGAGAACTAACCTTTGTTGAATAGCCCACCTCTGCTCTCCCGCAGCTTTCTGAGATCCAGTCATTTTTTTTACAGTTTCTCCAAACCTGCTTTAAATTGGATAATATGGGGCATATTCTTGCCCCTACAGATAAATTGCTTTTTACACTGCTATCCAGCCTCAAACACCTCATTGGAAGAATCTGGAGAGCCCCGACATTTAAAACGATAAATAACTTAAATAATAAATCTAAAGATTATGTTACGCTACAGCAATTTATTTGCAGGGGCAAATTATGCCCCATATCATCCATTCTAAAGCCTGTTTGAAGAAACTTAAAAAAAATTACTGGATCTCAGAAAGCTGCGGGAGAGTGGAGGTGGGCTATTCAACAAAGGATAGCACTCTTTATCATGTTTTACTACACCATGCACTTTTGGAGTTATTTCACTCCTGGGAAGGTTCACCAGTGTTCCATGTTTTCTCCAATAGTGAATAATAGCTCTCACTGCGGTTCTCTGGAGTCTCAAAGCTTTAGAAATGACTTTGTAACCTTTTCCAGACTGATAGATTAATGGCTGTTTTCTGAATCTGATCTGATCTGATTTTGAATTCCTTCAGATAAAATGGGCATTTGTTGGTTTTTGAGAACTTTTATCTGCTTCATGTTGTCGGACAGGTTCTATTTATGTGATTTCTTGATTCTACAGGTCTGGCAGTAATCAGGTCTGGTTGTGGTTAGTATAGTAGTGAAACTGAACTTAGCTTTCCAAAAAATGTGGTTAATCACAGTTAATTCATTTCTTCTCTTAATAAATGAAATCATCATCTGAAAACTGCTTTTTAAATTTATTCAGGTTATCTTTGTCTGATAGAAAAGTTTATGTAGGTATGATAAAAAAAAAAGCAAAAACAAAAGAAGGGGACAAAAACTTCTTCACGGCAATGTATATTGTTCAGCCTTATTTATTTCTTCAACAAACAGAATTAGCTAACTAATTGGCAAAAACTAAGCAGAAAATTAAAATAAATTGTATGAAATAGATATGAAGGAGCCACCAGTTTCCACAAATTTGATTGTTATTGTTTTCTTCTCTCTCTAGTTGTGTACGAGCATCGATCCAGGCTGGAGAAATCTCTGCAGAAGGAACGTCTGGAGCACAAGAAAGCCAAAGAAGGCAAGTATAATATTTTATAATATCTTACTACTATTCTTAAAGCTACATACAATAATTATACATACGATTAACAGACTGTTGTTCTGTGTCTGTTTCTTTGTATACTTTATTATTATCCTCCTTCTTTCACCCTGTGCTTCAATATTCAGAACCCCACAGAGAGAGAGACTACCACAGAGTAGCTATTATTATTATTTGGGTGGTGTCATTACTATTCTCAGCACTGCAGTCAGTGATTAGCACTGATTAGCATAGTTTTGGTGTATGAGGTTGTTTTGTGTATTGTGCTGATGGTACAGTCAGTGGATCAGATACAGCAGTGCTGCTGGAGTTTTTAAACACTGTGTTTAATCACCCATTGTCCTCCACTCTATTAGGTTGTTTTCAAACCAGCACTATTTGGTCCGGTTATAATGGTCTTTGGTTCTTTTGTTGTACCCTTAATGCAGTTTGATTGAGCAGGAGTGAAAACAGGAATCGCACTCGGGTGCAGATAAAAACAACCTGACCGAGACCAGCTCGTGGTGGTGATCTCGGTCTGGTCTCAAACGAACTCTGAAGCGGTTCCCTGGTGGTGAGAATGTGATCCAATTTTGATCCGACCCATCAGATATACTCCTTTTATTTGAGCTAAACTGCTAATAAGGCGCAGTTTAATCTAATATATTAGACAGATAACACGGTACCACTTTAAAATAAGACTACCTTTATAAAGGGTTTATAAATGGTTTACAATTTAAATTTATTAATGGTTACTAATTAGGTTGTAAATGCCTTAAAAATCATTAAAAATCAGTAATAATATATATGTAGAAAGGGCAAAAATATAGATGGCTGTGGGACACTATTTGGCAAACAACAGGTCATTGTTGCCCTTTCTACGTATGTGTTATAACTGATAATTAATGCTTTTTAAGGCATTTGCAACCTTATTAGTAACCATTAATAAACTAATTGTAAACCATTTATAAACCCTTTATAAAGGTAGTCTTATTTTAAAATGGTACCGATAACACTAATTACCACAGCTATGAACAAACGCTGTCTCTACCCCTGCTCCATGCTGTTTACACATGTGTTATGTGCTGCATTCACTGCTCACAGTCGCTCTACTCTGTTAACAACATGTACATCTGCACTTCACATCCTATTAAATACACTGTTTAAAAGCACAGCAGAGACTTTGTAGCATTCTGTGTTAAAGCAGCTTCACACTGCACAGATATACAGATATACACACTGAAACACAGAATCTTCTCACTATATTTACTTTCTTGCTCCCACGCCAGACAGCTCTGACCAATCAGAGGAGATGATGTGCTCGCATAGTTTATTGGTGCACAGTTTGGTGCATTTAGGTTTATGCCTGTGTGAAACCAAACCAAACAAAGGGAGAAAATGCTGTCAGTAAACTAATTTATTACCTCATCCAGAACATAGAAAACATACTACAGGAGTGAAAACGCCTCTAGACTCATACCTATAGCTGCTCCACTTTGTAGATAAGGTAAAGTCAGAGACATAAGCTTTGAATCTGTTGCTGCACAGTTTACAGTGTTCGTTATCCTCTAGTCCTTCATCAGTGATCACGAGATGTTGCACACAGGATGCTGTTGGCTGGATATTTCTTGTTGGAGGACTATTCTCAGTCCAGCAGTGACACTGATGTGTTTAGTACCTTTTCACAGTGGCCAAAAAATAAAATTTTCACCTATTTTGAGGGTCCTTCTGTTCCCTGGTGGATAATGGCTCATGTGAAAGTAGATACTTTGGCTCCAAAAATCTATCCATTTTTTTTACTATTTGGTAAATTAAATAACCTCTTATTGATGATGTATTTTGATCATTTTTTTAAATTGACTACTTATCTATAAGCAGGCTAAATTTTTTATTGAGCTACCTTTAATTATTTGAGTTTTATTAAAGATTAACCAAAAAGTGGCAAAAATGTCTCTAAGTGTCCCAAACTGTATCCAAATAGCACTAAAGTTTCCCAATGGCCAAAAACTTTTCCATATTGCAACAAACCTCTGTAAATGACGCAAAAGTAAAAAGAAAATAATAATAGAACATATTTTATATCTGTTTTGCTAGTATTGACCCACGCCCTTGATTGGGCAGAGAAGAAGAAAGAGGGGGAGCGAACTCAGAGTATTTGGGATGGAGTTCGGGGCAGCTTCGCTGTAAAGCGTGAAGCCGAAGCCCCCCCTCTCATGAAGAGAAACATGAGAAGAGAATAAAATTAAAGAAGGAGGAAGATGGGGAGGAGGTGGGTGCGAGGTTTGTTCAATGAGTAGGTAGAGAGGAAGTGACTGTTTAAATAGGGATGGAAGTGGGAGGAGTGAGGGCGTGGCTCACTCCCAAAACTTAGTTATGACACATAACTCCACTTATATATATATATGACACTAGTGCCTAGTGTCCCCCGTCATATCAGATCGATTTCACCACAAAAACAATATTTATTTGTTTACAATTATTCAAAATGTCTGCCGAGTCGATTTCCATTCCCCCGGTGGAATAGCCACTAAGGGGATTACAGAAAGGGGTTAAAAACTCCAGCAGCACTGCTGTATCTAATCCGCTTGTACAAGCACAAATAAAAGCTGCTCCTTGGTGTTTTTTTTTTATCCTTTTGGGTCCTGAGCATTAAAGAACAGGCTGAAAAGAGGATACTAATAAAGGATGCAGAGAAACAGTTTGAAGGTCTAGTAGAAACAGGATTAGCATGTGATTGACAGCTGCTGTGTGCTTATTCTGTACATAAATTGCCAAAATAAACATCAGGTGATAATTCCGTGTATGCCTGGGGTGATCCCGGATATTCCTGATGAGTTTTCTGATGTATTTGTGTGTGAAGTTGTTCTGTTCTGCTGTTTCAGATTACCTGGTCTATAAACTCGAGGCCCAGCAGTCCTTAAACAAGGAGAAGGTGAGGCTAGTAATGAGAGGAAGTGTGTGTGTGTGTGTTTTTTCTGCTGAAACCGCAGCAGCTGGGTTGTTGATGTGTGTGTACACAATGCATGGGCACGTGTGTGTGTGTGTGTGTGTTTATGTCTATATTGGCCTGAGGGCAGCACATCCGGTTCATTCAGCTGTGTGAAAAATAAATAGGACACTTAAAAACCTTTTTAAAAACATATTTAAATAAATGATCACAATAATTACATTATTACTTATCATACAAAACTTGGACATGACCTCATTATTGCCCATTTTTTGTTAACTCAGAAAGTAACAAGAATGATTCATTGTGTATGAATTTACAGTGGTTTTATTATAATGGTGTTTTATTTGTTTAAGATACCGGTATTTAAGCATTTCAACATTCCAGTTTTAATTTCTAAACATTTTTAATAATTTCGTGCTCTTTATAAGTGTATTTTAACTGCATTAATATCGATTATTATCGCCTTTGAATTATCATTATATCAGTGGCATAAATATCCTTAAAATTAAATAAACATAGTTTATTGCAATTATTAAAAATTATTGTTTTTACATCAATGCCATATTTTTCGCATTATAAGACACACCAGATTATAAGGCACACTATCAATAAATGTCTATTTTCATAAATAAGGCACACTATGCGACACTAGTAAGGAATGGAGGTGTCGCCTGTAAGTCACCTGTAAAGCTAATACAAAAAATATGTAAAGCTAAATATTTTCACAGACGTTCCCCTGAGAAAAGAATCCTGTCCAGTTTGGTCTTTAGGCAAACTTCAGAAGCGCCTCTCTTCTTCAGCTGAAGTATCTTCTATAGGTCTTCTGCTGTTACACTTTGGTTCTATCTCATCTCTTTCATGGTGGCTTTTTGAGTGATCTTAAGAGGACGCCTATTCCTGGGGCCATTAGCTACAGCTCTGATTTCCCTTCCTTTGTAGACAGTTATGGTTAGCAGGGCACAGTAAACACCCAGGCCTTTAGCAGTTTCTTCTATAGTAGTAGTCTATACTACATTTTCTGAGCTCTTCTGAGAGATGTGTGCATAAAAACATGTTTGGATACCTTATTTAACAACCTTCCTAGAGTAAAACAGGCTTTATTTACATGTATTTAAAGGACAAAGCACATGATCTCACCTTCTTAACTAAAACGCCCGTTAACAATTTGTTCTTGGGAAGGTAATAAACATGTAGTGTTAACATTTAACACTTTTCCAGATTTCCTTTTTAACTCACATTTGTGTTTGTTCAATTCCCTAAATTGTTACGCTAACACTGAAAGGAGTTAAAAATAAATTAGAAGAAGATTAGTCAATTAATATGACTATTTATTACTGAATTACTATTAAGGGGAGGTTAGCGGGTGTTTTTGATTCCTTGCTTACATCCTGTATTTTTTCCATTATATGGGAATTCTAATCCTGGATTGCCAGCACTTTGTCACACTTCATAGTACAGTAGAGGGTAACTTGCTCTTATAACCTACAACACATTCACTACCCTTGTAAAAGAAAAGTGTATTAAGCATATTTTTTAAAAGTATACTTAAATGAAAAAAGTATATACTTTTTAAAATTAAAATATGTACTTAAATACATACGAAATGTACTATTTTGGAACAATTTATGGCAACTTCATTATTTTTTTTAGTTGTAATTAAGCAATATTTAAATACAATGTGAAAGCAATAATTGTGTTTTTTTCATATAATTTCTGTTAAAAATGTTTAACTTTTTTTAAAGTGTTGATTTAACTCCAATCTGTGTAGAGCTACAGCATTTAAACCCTAGGAAATGGTTAAATCAACTCTGTGGGAGTTAATTCAACACTTGACTTTTTGCTGTGTGACTCCTGTTTGATCATCTACATTGAGAAAAGAGTTAAAACAGTAAATGTAAATTTTCCTGCAGATGTTGTGCTGCGTCTGTGAGTGTGTGTGATGTGAGGTATGCACACACACTCTCTCCTGCAGGCATGGGCATGTCTGTGTATTCAGCTTTATGGAGTTTCAGGGCCTGTGACTCTACATGGCCTGTGATTGGCTTTTATAAAGGAGCACAATGGTGTGTTTATCAGCTTGTTTTTGTTGATGTTTCTCCACAGCAAGATGCCAGCAGCAGGTTCGGCTCTCTGCATTCACAGCACCAGATGCTGAAGGTCAGTGTGGCACTTTTAAACCCTGTGTTTTTTATTCTTTCTGAGTACTTTTGGTTAAAAATGACTATAATTGCAGATTAAGGGTTGAGAACATGATGTGCCTGAAACTGAAATCTGTAGTGACCAGACAGGGTACATTCAATCTGAGCTAAATACCTGTAACAGGTGTAGCTGGAGTCCCAAAAACACATTTTTTTAAAAGCCATAAATGACTATAGTATTATATTTTAAATTTGGGATGCACTAGGCTGCTCCCTGTTTCAGCTGCATATACAGTATGCTCATTAAAAATGAATGTATTTTAGTACAATGTAAATATATTAAAGATAAAACTTAGTTGGACGTTTGTCTGGAGTTCTCTTGATGCTCTGCACAATTTGGCAATTTGTAGGTCCCTAGAAAGTCAAGGAGCCATGGTAAACGACTTCTATGAAAGTCAAGGGCCACATGTCAGAGGCCCTCGTTATCAAGGGCCATCTAATGGTATGTCCTGCTCTTCTCTAAGGCCCCCTGGTTGGGGCTCTCATAACCAGGGCCCTATAAAATATGCCCCCCTCTTTTCATAGGACCGCTAATAGCCAGAAGTCAAAGTCAGAGCAGTGCTGCAACGCCTTATCCATTTTCATAAAGAGCCCAAAAGCATGGCTAGGGCACCCACAAGGTTGGCTAGTGCCCCCAAAAGCATGGCTAGGGCCCCCAAGAGCCCCTATGGTCTAAGTCCTTAATAGTCAGAGGATTCTTAAAATGGAGGGCCCTCAGAAATACAAATATACTGTATCATAAATGTTGATAGGTATCGCAAAATGTTTTGGGCCAGGGCCCCCCCTGACCTCAAGGGCCCCTGGGCGCTGGCCCCACTGGCCCGGTCAGTAATCCACCAATGATACTAGGCTACATACGTTCGCTATGTTCTTGATGGAGTGTGTGGGGCGTGAGGTGTGCAGGTTTGATGGATAACAGTTTAAACCAATAGGGAGTCGGAATGGTATATGTTTATACTTCTCTACATCCAATCACAATCAGATTCACTTTATCTGGATGGAGAGATTTATCTGGATAGGGGGTTTATTGAACGATGAGAAGCCGGAATGAAAACGAGCTGAAATAAAATAGCAGTAATGAAGTTATTTTTAAATGTAAGGAGGAGAAAGTTCAGATAACTGTGTGAAAAATAATAATTACTGCAGTAAATTATAGATAACCAACATTTCAAAGTATTCATACCTTTATTTCTTTAGCAGCTCTGTTCATAAATGGGGTAAATGTTTGCTGTGTCTCTGCAGTCGCAACATGAGGATCTGAAGAAGCAGTTCTATGAGCTGCAGGAGCAGCACCAGGCTCAGGGTGATGACCACAGTAAGGTTGTGGACCAGCACCGCCAGAGATACGATCAGCTCCAGCAGGCCAAAGAGCACGAGATCTCCAAACTGAAAGGTGCAGCATTCATCTAATCCTGTTTACCTGAGTTTATTACTGTGCTGCCATCTAGTGGCTATGAACTGTTCTTGCCTGGCCACTTTATTGAAAACACCTACCAACCTTGTGCTTCCAGTCATTGGCCTAATTGTTTCTAATAAACTGGCCAGTGAGTTCATGCAGAAATGTCTCTCTGTCCTGTAGAAAGTGTTTATAATCTGCGGGAGGAGAACAGGCAGCTGAGGAAGGCCCATCAGGAGATTCATGTGCAGCTTCAGGATACACGGGTAAGGCCCAGAGGGATTGTGGGTAATGTAGTTTATCAGATTGGGTTTCAACAGAATGATTCACAATGATTCAATGGGTCCTATTATAGCGCAAGGCCCATCACAATGCTCATTGCTATCTTACACCCTTAACATCGTCAACAGTCTAATTTTATGGCTTGAGTTTAGGAATATATCTACACTGATGAGTGTGGTGGTCTGGAAGTGAGGTGTGTACAAGTAAATTTCTGGCGTGTGTCTTTGATGGTGGAAAACACAGGTGCGCCACTGACTGATTAAAACCCTGACATCAGTCAATCATCAGAGTCCATTCCTATAGGTGCTCCCAGTGCACGTATACCCCCTGCTCATTAAACAAAATCACACAAACCCAACTTTTGACTCAACAATAAACAGAATAAAGAATAAAATTATATTACTGTTCCATTAAATGAGCTGCTGGTGTATCTTCACAGTGTGAATGAGCAGGTCAGTATCCTCTGCTGAGAAACACAAAAGTGCTGCGCTGTTAAAATACGAACGTGCCAAAGTCAGAGCTCACCTGCCTCTTAAAGGGAATGATAACTGACACACTGATTGTTTTTCATTTCAAATTACACCAAAAACACACCCATGATTAATTAAGAGAATAAGTACATGCCTTTTGTGCGTTTAGAGCCACGCATGGTGTATTTTTTGTGCCCTCACAATACCAAAGACACACTGACGCCCTAAATCCAGCTGCATGACTGGATTGGAGTAAAATAGACAGATATATAATTGGAAAAAAAAGAATAAGAACCAAGTAATTTTTTTTGTATTTCCAGCCAATTTTGCAATTCCAGTCCCAAAGTTGTAACATTTAAATTAAATGTTTATCTTACATAATTGTTAAATTGCGCACGCCCGCAATGCAATGATAGTAATATATTGAAGAATGTCTTGTGAAGCCCTACGCCTTACCACACTTTAATTATTATCAAAGACCTTCATTAGGAACCTCTACAACTCTTTAAATGTTGAGATGTCTGGCATGTTACCTTATACTTTACTGTATGTTTAGATTAGTTTAATAAAAAACTAAAAAAGTCTAAATGTTTAACCTAGTCATTGTTCCACATTTCCTTCTGAGTATAACTATTTTTTTGCAGCTATTTTTTGTGTGTGTATATAACAGAACAATAAAATACTGCTTATAAATCTGATAAAAAAATCCTAAAAACATTTATACGTAGAGATTCATCCATAACTTTCTTTGGTTTTCATTGGTGTTGTTTTCTCTCATTTCTGTCATTTTAATGTTTCCATATGTATCTTTATTCATTTCACGCTGACATATCCTTGCTGATGAATCAAAACCTTGTATCTCCATCGTTTTTTAAATATATATACAGTTCTAAAATGATGTAATAAAACTAAAACTGTAATAAAAGTAAAAGTAATCACTAAAATATTCAAATAAATTAGAATTCCACTCATGTAAAGCTGCTGTTTTAGAGATACGAGGCTTTGTTTCATCAGTAACGATATTAAAACCATAATGTGCTGTTATGTAATGTTCAGAATGTGTGTGTGTGTGTGTGTGTGTGAGAGAGAGCTCTATGTGCTAACTGCACTTGAGATGAGGTGATGCTTTAATCAGAAGCTGCTAAATGTTGAGCTTTGCCTGTGATGACCCCCCCCCCCCCCCCCCCCGGCCCCCCTTTAGCTGCAGCACAAGGATTTAAAAGCAGCCCACGATCAGCTTGTGTTGACTCTGGAGGACCACAAGAGTGCGCTAGCAGCGGCCCAGGTCAGGGCGTGTGTGTGTGTGTGCATGCTGCTGTGCTCTGAGCTGTGACCGCTCTCCTGCACGTTATCTACTGATGCATGTACTGAACAATACACACCTACAGCTCTCATTCGTTCTGCTCTATCTATCTATCTATCTATCTATCTATCTATCTATCTATCTATCTATCTATCTATCTATCTATCTATCTATCCTCTCTGTCTTTCAGTCTTTCTCTTTTCTGTCTCTTTCTCTTTCTTTCTCTCTTTCTCTATTGATCTCTCTCTATTAATCTATTATTATATTCTCTCTGTCTCTCAGTCTGTTGTATTTCTTTCTCTTCTTTCTCTCTTTCTATCTCTCACTCCAGTTTTGTGCCCAGTTTAATGATTGTCAGGATAGTCAGGTTTTCTGATGGTCTGTAGTTCTTGTCGTGTGCATGTTCATGCATGATCCGTCTGTACAGAATGCTCTAATTCTTAAACAGCTTCCTCTTGACTATATTATATGTATCTGTCTGGTGTGATGCATGATGCTGTGGCTGACTCTTCCTCCTCTGGTCTGACGTGCTAATCTTGGTTTTCTTGGCTACTAACTTTCCATAAATGTCCGTCATTAATGTGATCATGTGTATCCATTGTCTAATCACCGCATCCCTTATTATTATGAGTAATTATTGTTTTTTTTTTATTAAAACATTATTTACAACTCAGTTTTACAGATTTGTGTTCATATATATTGTATTTGATGTCATTGATATGGATCTAAGTGTGTATTCTTCAACAGCACACAGTAATTTGCCCCTAATTCTCTAGGTGTGTGAAAGTATCAGAGTTTAAGGTGTAGCTGTGTGGGTTGTAGGTCCAGGTGGATGAGTATAAGCAGCTGAAGGAGACTCTGAAGGAGAAGCCCCCTGCAGCCGGTCTGCAGGTTCAACCAGCTCATATCAAACAGCCTGAGGAGCATCAGGACACGCAGTCACGGGTACCATCACTACACACCTAATACACCATCATATAACTTCATTTATTCCCCAGAAAGATGTTCACTATTTAGTGGTGAACTGACTGAGGGATATTCCTTTTGGATAGTTTTCATCTTTAGGTTTATCTTAACTGGTTAACTTAGATGCCCTGCTTTGTGGAATACATATCCCAGCATCCACTTTTAAAACCTTGCATCATCCAGAGAACACCATCAACATTCACTCAACATTCTTCAAAAAAAACAAGAAAAAAAAAACAACAAAACCCAAAAATCTTCAGCAAGCATCAACACATTTCAACACTCTCTAACTGAACATGAACAAAATCCATCTTTCCACAGCAAACGCACAATAAAATTTAACAATTTCCAGAAAACTATAAAAAAGAGCATTCTACAACCAACACCAGCAAACCCCAAATTTTTCAACAAACACAATCAAAATCTATAATTCAGCAATCGCTGAAAAACAAGCATTTCCCATCAAAACCCAATTATCCCATAGACTTTATTAATATGAAGACAGGACACTGACCGATGTGTGAATGGTGTTTCATGGTAATCATGGCATCTGTTCAAGGATTTTTTTTTTTCCAACAAAAAGAGCCAATCGGCTTGATGCTTATGGAGAGAGAGGAGGAGAGTCAGCATGCTGGTAGGGAAGCTCTTCTTTGCTGTGGAGATCTGTGCAAGCGCAGTAACCATAACAAGCCGAGTTTTCTATAAGGACTTTGCCTCTTTCCAGCAAACACTAACAAAATCAATATTGTTTAAACACCAGCAAACTGTAACGCCAGGTAGAGAGGAGTGACGCGAGCCGAGTTAAAAATACAAACAGGTTTATTAGCAGGAAGGCTAACAGATACTGCTAACAGAATAGCCAGGCAAACAATGATCTCACCGATAACAGAAGACGTAGTCAAAAATACAGTCCGAGTTCGAAACCGAGAAACAGTCCATCCATACATCAAATCCAGTAAGGGCAAAACAAAAGACATAAACCGATAATCCGAAAACAGGGTCGTAACGAGAAAGGCAAACACAGTACACAAAACGAAAGGTTGTTATTGACGTCATAATCAGGGGAATTCTGGGAAATGGAGTCTGGTAGTGTGGAAGGAGAACAAGGCTGCATGACACAAACAATAATACACCAAAAAAATCTGAATTCTCTAATATAAAGTTCAACATTCTCCAATAAATCCCTGCATATTCCACTAAAACCAACTCCAACAAATACCAAACATTTTCCAAACACAACCCTGTACCCTCCAACTTCAACAAATTCCAAACCTTTAAAAAACAATTCAGTACTCTCTAACAATCACCAAAAATTGAACAATTCTGCAACTTCCTTTTAAATTTTTTTTTAATAAATATGCTTTTTAGAGTAACTTAGTGTTGATTCGATTTCACCAGCAAACAATAATACACCAAAAAAAAATCAGAATTCTTCAATATACACCAATAACGTCCCACATTCTCCAATAAATCCCTGCATTCTCCACCTGAACCCTCCAGCAAACCCAATTGTCTTCAACAGAACCCATCATTATTCTACAATCATTCACCAGCAAACACCAACATTCTCCAACTCCAACAAGTACAAACCCTTTCCTACAAAATTCAGTACTCTCCAGCAGTCACCAAACACCATAAAACTAGACATTCTCCAACACCAGTAACCTTAGTATTCTCCAACAATCACAAAAAAAAACAGCAATCACCAACAAAACCTAAAACTTCCTAATGAACACAGAATTCTCCAAGACTATTCTCTTCCAACAAACCCAGCATCATCATCATACTCACCTGCAAAACCTGCAGAACTATCTTTAACAGACATCTAACCTGCTGACTCTTTTTTTCCCTCAGCTGGAGCATCAGGAGAACAGTCCAGTAAAGGCAGAACTTGATGCAGTACAGGAGGAGGAGGAGAGGAGGCGGGATCAGATAGATCAGGACCTTCACAAACCTGAAGAGCCTGAACACCAAGACCCTGAAGCAGAACAGAACCAGCCTGATGAGAACGCCATAGATCTGCAGCAGCATGCAGTACATCTGGTGAGATCACCAACCATTCTGTCACTGATATCATATTAACAACATATACTGATTGTACTATATGGGACTATACGACTGTAATATTTTGTTTGTCCGTTTGTCCACAGGTCCGTCCCACTCAGAAGTCTCTGTTGGAGCAGCAGCAGGAGCAGCAGCGTCTGGCTTTGCGGCTGGCCGGCGAGCGGCGGCAGCTCCACCAGCGGCAGGAGGAGCTCCAGCGGCAGCAGCTCCAGCAGCAGAGAGAGAGAGAGGAGAGGGTGAAGCAGGAGAAGGAGAGAGAGGAACGGCAGCACAGGGAGGCTGATCTCAGAGAACAGCGGCTACGGGAGGAACAGCTCAGGTTGATATGTGATGCTGAGCGTTTTATTTACATGAATTTATGAAAGTAAAATGTGAAATTGTACCTAAACCTGCTTTTTAGCGGTTAGCTCTTCCTGACGGCTCTCCCCCAAACTCCATGCCAGCCCTGTATGCAGCAGCGCTCTTATCTTATGAGGTTTGAAGTGTGAGCTGGACACTGCTGTTAAAAAAATGCTAACATTAGAAAAAAAACACAATATTGTTTTTTTTTTTTTTTCATTATAAATTATTCAGTCTCTTCACTTTTTCACCAAAATGATTATGTTTTTTGCTGTTCTACTGTGTTATCTACTGGGCAATAAAAAGTAGTGCAGAACTACCACTTGGTTCAAATCAGAAATGAGGATTAAGTGGGATAAAGTGATTATTTCCTAAATAAGTTTTTAGAGCAACTTAGTGTTGATTATCAATATTAGAAGGGCTGCATACAGAAACAACATACCAATAGTGGTCAGGCAGTCCAGGGTCGCACACAGAAAATCCAAAATACAGGGAGTAGGCAAAGGCGAAGTCAAAAATAAAAAAAGGTAAAACAAGGTAATCAATAGACAAAAGAACAAAAGGCAAAAGATTAGTCAAAAAATAAAGTAGATCGATAACAGATGGCAAAACAAGAAACGCATTGTATAAGAGCTACAAACTAGAACCAAAACTTGGTAAGGAACAAACAGTAATAAGGGGTATATATACACATATATGTAAACAGGTGGGAGCAATCAGTAGCTGGGTGAGTGGGAATGCCGTAGCATCACGTGATCAGTGGAGTGTGAGAGTTCCTGTGAATGCTGGGAATTGGAGTCCTGAGTGAGCAATTTCAGAGTCTGGAGTACAGGACTGACAGATGCCAGATACTTATGTTATCCATACGTCTGATTTCAGGAAGAAGGAACACTATGAAAACTTAGATGCTGCTGCTGTCCAGGATGAGGACGATGCACGGGTTGATCTTGAGGACGGTGAGAAACTATTGTTAATCAAACTGTCTGATGGATTAAACTGGCTTTTAGACTTAGTCAGTAAGTGTAAGTATGAGGAAGAGCTTAAATTGTGCCAACAACAGCATTCAAGTTCATGTTAATGTGCATTAATGCGATAGAGCAGTGTAAATACAGCGTTAGTATTACTTACTATTACTGAGTAACACGTTAATGAATCACTGTGGTTCTGATATATAATTTCATTTTTCTGCAGAGAATAATCTGCATCAAGATGAAGAGCCCAGGCATGAGGAGGAGCAGCAGCTCCATCATGAAGAGGTAATTATCTCCCTGCATTAGATTTCTGACTGAAGCATCTTTATAGCTTCTTCTAGTCCGCTGTGTTATACTGTAATTAAACAGCTCTCTGTTACTCCACTCAGCAACCCATCGAGGCCGAGATCGACCCAGCCGACGACCCCAACAACCAGGGAGAGGATGAGTTTGAGGAGGCGGAGCAACAGGTTCATGAGGAGGAGGAGCATGAGGAGCCTGTGCTTCCAGGCCACGCTGATACACATTTACACGCAGGCAATCAGCAGCATCCCCCTGCAGACGAGCAGCTGGTGGTGAGTCTGAACTAACGCTCAGCTAAACAATAGGAAGTTCTGATTCCTGTTTATTTTATCTACCAGCCAACCTTTAATTTAATTTAGAAGTACACTACAGGTCATATATTTTATTTTTTCCCTTTATATTTGCCATTTAAGCTCTTCAGATCAGGACTTCAGTCAAAAGTCAAAAACTGAACGAAAACTAAACTGAAAAAAGTAATAAAAAAATGTATATTGTTTAAAAAAAATAGGGGGTAGCAGTTCATTGGTTAACAGTAGGTTAATAGCTGTTTAATCACTAAAAGAACAAAGGAAAATAATGTTAAAAATATTTTAAAATAGTAAGTAATGTAACTAATATAAGATGATCAAATTAAGCTTAATTCATTAGAGATGAAAAAAGGTCAAAATAAAAGGGAAAAATGATTAAAATAAATAAAATAAAAATAAATTAAAAAAAAATCTGACGAAAAAGTGAATTAATGCTTAGACTAAGTACTGACAAAAATGATAAAAAAATAAAAGCTGTATTAGTAAATACAACTAGAATAAATCATAAGTATAAAAGTTTTTATGCATATTAAAAAAAAAAAATAAAAAGTATTTTTTTATCAAATGGATGAAACAAAATGCACAAGGTAAAACAGTTATAGTTAAAGTAGTTAAAGTTGGGATGGGAATCCAATATAAATAACTTGGCCCTGTTCAATTAAAACATAAACTAATGAGCTAAAACATTATGACCCATCAAAGAAGAAGTGAATAACATGGATTTTGGTGAAACAGCAGCTGAAATGTGAAGAACAGCAAAAGTAGAAACATCTGCAGTTCATCAGGGAGGTGGTCATAATGTTTATTTTAGGCTGTACCTTTAGGATTTTTGAAAAAAGTCCTTTTCCAAAAATCATATTTAAAATCTAGAAAATCTTTCTTCTGTAAATTGAATCTGAACATGATGATGATGGATGTTTGTAGATGGCAGGAAATCCCGATCAGCAGGAGGACAACCTGGAGGAGCAGTATCAGGAGGAGGGAGATGAAGAGGTCAGTCTCTCTCTGTCTGTATCTGTTACACACACACACACACAGACGCACTTTCACATGTGTCACAAGTGTTGCTTTAAGTATTAAAGTCATCTGTTGTTCTGCCAGGTTCAGGATGACCTGCCTGAAGAGCAGAAGCCAGAAGAAGCAGGAGAAGAACCAGATCCTTACAATGAGGAGAATGGAGAGCAGGTACATCCATAGAGAATGTGCAATTCATTAATTGCACATTACACCAGTAAGAGCAGAGTGTGAAGGTTCGATTAGCAGGGAAAGAGCACAGTTTCACTCTAAATATTGCAATGCACACAACATTATGGGTGACATACCAGAGTTCAAAAGAGAACAAATTGTTGGTGCACGTCTTGCTGGAGCATCTGTGACCAAGACAGCAAGTCTTTGTGATGTATCAAGAATCACGGTATCCAGGGTAATGTCAGCATACACCAAGAAGCACAAACCACATCCAACAGGATTAACTGTGGACGCTGTAAGAGGAAGCTGTCTGAAAGGGATGTTCGGGTGCTAACCCGGATTGTATCCAAAAAACATAAAACCACGGCTGATCAAATCACAGCAGAATTCAATGTACACCTCAACTCTCCTGTTTCCACCAGAACTGTCCGTCACCACAATAAATTATTGTGGTCTAAAACCAGGTGTTTCAGTTTCATTGTCCAACCCCTTTATATATGTGCAGTGTGAAGCTGCTTTAACACAGTACACTGAAAAATTTGCCGCTGTGCTTTTAAACACAGTGTTTTTAATGAGAGGTGTGGCACAGATGTGTTAAACGGAGTGACTCGGCTGGGAGCAGTGAACGCTGCACAGACTAATGCATTACCATTAGTGTGTGAACAGCATGGAGCAGCAGAGACAGCGTTTGTTCATAGCAGTATATTATCTGGCTAATACAATATCAGGTTAAACTGCACCTTATCAGCAGTTTAGCTAAATAATTAAAAAAAAAGTTTTTTTTTGATAGCTGGGTCAGATCAAGAGCAGATCACGTTCTCAACGCTAGCAAAAAAAATGTAAAAAAAAAAAAGATTACGGCAGAAGTTGGGGTCAAACTTGGTGGCGTAATTATCTTGCGTTAAAAAAAACGACAATGCTTTACTGATTTTTTTTTTTACTGAATTGCATGTGTTAATGTTTTAAAGTTAAAAAGCCCTATATAGGAGACATTAACACATGCCCGATGTTATTTTCATGAGATTCTTGGACACCTAAATATGTCTGTAATATGAGATGTATATATTAAAATCATTTTTATATTAGCTAAACATGTAGCAAAAAAATTGTGTAAAATTAATGAATGGTCATTAATGTCATATATTGTGAGGAATAGGTTTGTAATAATTATATTGACATGTAGTGTATAATGCATGCTTAATAGCAATTGACAAACTAAAAAAAAAAGAAAAAAAAATTGTTTCAGACCAACAAACCCCCCCCCCTATACAGAGCATTTTAAACCTAGTATTGCAAAAAATATTAGTTTAGTTATATTTTTGTTGTTTTTTGTTTGTTCAGATGTTCTGCAGGTTCTGAGATGTTTTAATAGGCAAAGACTGGAGAGACAGGATGGAGGGAATGAGGATAAGATCCAGAGGGAAAGAGGAGGGGTGTAGACAGGCCAGCAGGTGGAGAAGTGCTCAGCAGGAGGTTTAGTGATTAATCAGTATTTCTGGTAGAAGTGCGAGAGTGTAATTTACCCCCGCTGATGCTGAAATTAACCTGCCGACTCGCTCACCATCATTCCTCTGTGAAGATTAATAATAACGGGTGAATTTTCATCCCTGAACCCTATTTCAGAGCTGAATCTCACACTGCTGCTCCTTTATATTCTGCTGATCTTTTCTCATACACTCTGCTCATTTCCAGAAATCAAATACGATCCTGAATATGACTGAGCGCTCATGCAGTGAGGCGGAGGAGGATTCTGGATTTTTACTATTTATTAAATAATTAAGCAATAATACAGTTGAGGTTCTTGCTTTAACATGTAATATTGGCACTGCTGTGATGTGGTCGAAGGCATGAGGCTGCAGACCAAGTATAGAGTAGATTTTGAGGTTAACAGGATGAGAAAATGTGATCGGTTTGGTTATAAACACTCCACGCAAGTTAAAATAGCTTATAGTAGTTATAATAGTTTGTAGCTGTGCTGTAAGCGCTGCATTATCGACCATTTTAGTAAAAATTGTGAAAATATTAGTGTACTTTAAATAAACTTAAGTGCTTTACTCACCCAAATATACAGATTACTAAAAGAAAGGATTGATTCAGTAAAAATAAATTAAGTAAAGTTCACTAAAAGAAAGGATTGAAGTTCAGTTCACTTATTTACTCTATGTAATATTTAAGTCTTGAAACTTGAAACTTTGAAAAAAGTTACTTAAATTTATCTGAAATAAAATTTACTTAAAAAAAGCAATTGCAGAAAATTGCAAAACTTTTTTAAAGTAAATTTTACGCTACATTCTTTCAGTGATTGCATTTGGTTTGTATTTGGCTTGTAAGCGCTGCATCGTTGCTAGGTTTCCTGTATGTGGCGGAGTAATACATGGAGAGCTTCAGTTACAAAGTCAAGTCAAAGTGTTTTTTATTGTCATTTCAGCTATATACAGAGTACACAGTGAAACGAAACAACGTTCCTCCAAGGACCATGGTGCACATAAACACAGTGTAGACAGAACAATAGTGCAACAGTACAAAAGTGCAGACAGACAATACAACACAATACAGACAAAGAATAATAAATAACAAGACAGTGTGCAAATTTTGCAGTGTGCAAAAAAGACCAGGTGAGGTAGTAATTACTCTATTACACAGTGTGCAATAGAGTCCAGTGAGGTAGTAGGGTTTTTAGTGCTTTCCATTTTCTGGGGTAAGTGGGGTAAGAGTGTGTTTGCATGTACAGAAAACCATCAGTTCAGTCTCTGCAGTTAAGGAGTCTGATGGCTTGGGGGTAGAAGCTGTTGCAGAATCTGGTCGTGCTGGACCGGATGCTGCGGTACCTTCTTCCCAAAGGCAGGAGGGAGAACAGTTCGTGTGAGGGATGGGTGGGGTCATTCAGTGCATGTGGGGTCATACAGTGCATGATCGGCTAATAAAGTCACTCATAAAACTCCTCTTAGCCAATCACATTGCAGGGTCTGAACTAACTGTGGTATAATAAATATTCTAGTGTTTTATCCTGGATGTTCTGCTGCTATGAGTGATATAATGTGAGCAGTCCTGTGTGTGAGCTGCTGGTGTAACTATAGACAGACACAGTTGGCTGAATGGGAGAGTGGTTGCAGTGTTCTCTGTGGTGTCTGGTTTCTGCCATCTCACCCCATCACTTCACTCACCGCTCCACACTGCAGAACCATTTCTCATCTTCAGAAGCTCTTTGGGGCTTCCCTGTTATAGTAGATGTTTAAAACATTAAGCTGGTTATTTAGTCTATTTTCATGCCTTCCACCTGTATTGGCTTGGGAATACAGTACTGTGCAAATGTTTTAGGCACCTGTGGGAATTTCAGTAAAGAAAAAGCTTCTTATTTTGGCAGTAAGTGTTTATTATCTCAGTAAAACACATTACAGCATTAAAATAAATACAAACAGCAATTTTACAAAAAGCAGTGCTTTTACAGCCCTGATTTCCTTAAAACATCTCCTAATATCTCCTCATCATCTGAGTTTAATAGAGTTATCTCTAGTTCTCATCCTATTAATCAACACCTGGTTTGGTAAACTGGTAAATTTGGTAATCAGGTGAGCTGCTGATGGAAATGAACATAATATACACATGCTGGCTGAGGAGCATCCAGGAGAAATCTGGAGAAACTACACTTTGTTCTTTAGCTTGGCTCACAGGATATCACATACTTAGTTAAAATGAGAATTCCTTGTTACGTTTTACTGTATGTATGTTTATTTGCATCTTTTCAAATCATATGTGGTGCTTTTGTCAGGTAAAATCACTCATATTACTGATATAAATGGATTAGTGTAATTTGCTTTGGTGCCTAAAACTTTTGCACAGTACTGTATATCTATAGTCATGGGTGTGGTGGTTTGGAAATGAGATGTGTTCAGATATTGCTATTTTGGCAACAGAAATCACAGGTGCAACACTGACTGAATACAACCTAGACAGCAGTCAACAGTAAGATGTTCATTGCTGTCTTGACAGTGAATTGTCAACATAGGCGCATCCCCAATGCTCATACACTTCTGGTTGTTATGCACACATGGAGACGCAGCAGTGCACAAACCCATAGTGCATGCAAGTTGGCAGCTATTTAAACTTTTACATCAACAGTAAACAGAATGACCGAGCAGGACAGTTTCCTCTGCTAAGCAGTGTTGAGCACGTTCAGCTAGCCGTGCCATTGAAATAGCAATCTTCCAAAGTCAGAGCGCCCCTGGCTCTTAAAGGGAACGGCAAGTGACACGCTGAATGGTTTATTTCTCGTTACGCCCAAAAACACACCCATGATTAATTAGTAAAATTATTACATGCCTTTTGCGCCTTTCGAGCCATGCAAGATGTACTTGTAGCGGAGAGGAGGAGGCTGGATGCAATTGCAAGATAAACAAAGAACAAAACACTAGGGAGAAATATAAAGAAAAGGACACTAAAACAAAACACTATGAAACAGAGGAGAACTAGAAGACTGAAACCAACAAAAAATAACAAACAAAGAAAAAACTACATAAAGCAAACCTGGAACTCTGTAGACAATAACACAGATGAACATCTAGACATGACTTCACAGGACAGCATGAACCAAAAAGCGCAACACAGATCAGAGGAGCACACGGGGTATTTATACACAGGCAAACATACGGGACACCTGTAGAATTAACAAGGGGGCGGGGTAACAAATGAAACAGGAGGGATTACAGATGACAGGGCGGGGCTAAGGCGGAGACAGGACAATAACAAAACAATGCCATGTGCTCAAAAAAGCACATGGCTGGGAACACAAGACAGGACAACAGAAGGCAGACACAGGCTAGGGTGTGACAGTACTTTCCCCGCCATTACGATAGCAAAGATACACTGAGAACAGTTCTTCTATAGAACGCTACAATAGGGTCATAAATCTGTGGGGAATAAAGTGAGTAAAAGTGTGAAATGGAGGAAATTAGTGAAAGTGTGGAAAAGATAGATAAGTAATGAGGAGTGATAGGGAATGAAGTGAAACAGTAAGAAAAATAGTGAACTGAACCAAAGAGCCAAGTTAGAAAGTAAGAAACATTGTAAAAAGGTGTGAATTCTTGATAAGTTATGAGAAATAAAGTTATTTTTTGGGGAACTGAGAGAGTAGAATTTATTAAAATTTATTGATGATCAGTGATGGTTTGGAGAGTCATGTCATCTGCTGGTGTTGGTCCACTGTTCTGATTTTTTGATATACTAGTATATTTGTGCCCACCAAAACAAGATATCTTTATTTAAAATAAATTGTACATTTATTTTCTGTGTTTTTTAAAAAAAGATTTTATGATGTTACCAAATACAATACAAATCACTCTAAAACCTTTCAGATGTTCTACTATATATATATTTATTTTATTTTAAAGAAAGTGTATATTTGCTTGTGTTCACATGTGCAGGATGATGCCAGAGAGCAGGAAGAGGCGGGGCCAGAGGATAAACATCCAGCCAAGCAGCCCAATGAAGAGGAGAACTACGAAGAGGAGGAGGAGGAGCCTGAGGAGGACGCCAATCGCAGGGCAGAGATGTGAGCTGATGGAGAGAAGGAGGACCAATCACACCACACTTCCTCTGGACAGGACCTTTTTTATTTGGTGGGATTCTCCTTTTTTCTCCTCATAGCAGAATTAAACTCTGTGACGCAGAGGTTCTGCAGGACCAGACGGTCCTAAAAGGAGTTGGACACGGACAGAAACCAAATGCTGGACCTACAGATCAAACCCACAGCCTTCGGGTTCACCTCGACTTCTCGACTGTGCCTGAGATTTAATCAGAATCTAAAATGCTCACTTTAGATGGGTTAGGAACCAAATATGTTTGCTTAAATATGTGCTTTTTTGCAGTTTAAATGTATTTAATGTAATTTTCTGATGTTTGTGAGGTGTCCTTGTGTGTTTTTGTACTTGCGAAGCTGCTGGAGAGCTCTTGAACATGTAGCCAGATCATTTTTTTAATCAAGCCTCGCATCAGTCTTTGCTCCACAGCCCTTAAAGGAGAACTCTGGTGTAAAATGGACTTTTGTTGTAGTAAAACATGATAAAAAGTTCTTACCTTTGATGAATAGCTCACCTCCGTTCTCCCACAGCGTTCCAAGATCAAGCAATTTTAACAGTTTGTCCAAACACCCTTTGGACTGGGTGACATGGGGTGTAATTTGCCCTGATAAATCACTTTTTTCCACCGTTATCCAGCTCAAAGTAGCTCCACACCTCCTTGCTAGAATCTGGAGAGCCCTGACATTTAAAACACGAGGCATTAATAACTTAAAACGTGCACAAGAAGCTTATTAAAAAACACTGTTTACATCCTATAACAACACTAGCTTCAGCTCCGAGCGCTGCCATCACTGAACTAAAAATAATATAGACATACAGGGGTTGGACAATGAAACTGAAACACCTGGTTTTAGACCACAATAATTTATTGTCCTGACAGACAGTTCTGGTGGAAACAGGAGAGTTGAGGTGCACATTGAATTCTGCCGTGATTTGGGCAGCCGTGGTTTTATGTTTTTTGGATACAATCCGGGTTAGCACCCGAACATCCCTTTCAGACAGCTTTCTCTTACAGCGTCCACAGTTAATCCTGTTGGATGTGGTTGGTCCTTCTTGGTGGTATGCTGACATTACCCTGGATACCGTGGCTCTTGATGCATCACAAAGACTTGCTGTCTTGGTCACAGATGCTCCAGCAAGATGTGCACCAACAATTTGTCCTCTTTTGAACTCTGGTATGTCACCCATAATGTTGTGTGCATTGCAATATTTTGAGCAGAACTGTGCTCTTACCCTGCTAATCGAACCTTCACACTCTGCTCTTACTGGTGCAATGTGCAATTAATGCCATGAAACCTCCCACACTAAAAGGACAGGTGTTTCAGTTTCTTTGTCCAACTCCTGTATATATACATAGACTTCGCATAGCCAGAAGGCAAGCTATGCAGAGTCTATGTATATATGTCTATTGTTAAAATTTCTGGATCTCAGAACGCTGTGGGAGAACGGAGGTGTGCTATTCATCAAAAAAAGTACTTTTTATCATGTTTTACTACAACAAAAGTCCATTTTACACCGGAGATCTCCTTTAATTTCCATCATGGATGTGCTTCCTGGTGGTGTGAGTACTGTTACTGTCACAACATGAATGTGTCCTATGTTTGGCGGATGGATGTACTGTAGATGCTAACGACTATCATTGCTGTTTTCTTTAGGTTTTTGTTTTATTCTATAGTGAATATGTATCATACGTGGAGCTTCTCGCTCTTGTAAATTGGTGATTTATTAGGTGCATTAATCGCTTATTGCTTTTATTTGCTTTACTCAAATACCAATAACACTGACAAGGCTGGCTTTACATGGTGAAACTTTACGCAGAGTAATTCAACAGTTCACCAAAGCAAATGTAAAAATACTTAAAGTTCTATGAGAAACAATCAATTTAAAAGTAGAACTGAGTATCAGAATTCAATACTTTTAGGGTAATGGCTATGGTCCAACCCTTATTTTGACTGAACATTACCGAAGACAGTTTAATCAATATCTTTGTTAAATTTTCCAAATTTTAGCTTGTTTTTCTGCTGAAAAACCCAGTTTTTGCTGGTAGCTGGTTGTTTCAGATGGTCTAAGCTGGTCTTTGATGGTCAAGGTATGTAAAAAGCTGGTCTTTGAGGGGAAAAGTACTGATTCATAAGATTTAAAGATAATTTCACAGTGCATTTGCAGCGGTAATGTCTTAATTGCATTCCCAAAAAACACTATTTGAACTACAGTTGTTTAACTACAGTGTTTTTTTTTATGAAAGATTCCTTTACTTCATCCAATTATCCAGATTAGTTAGCCTACACTTTCTGTAATGAAATTATCTGTTGTCAGTGTGTTTATAGCAGTGATGAAATCCACACATTTATCACAATGCCAAATTAATCACAATATGATAAAATACTGTTATATTTTTCAGGTCTACAAAGTGAAGTCTTGTTGGTCGTGCTAGTTAATGGTGGTTTTGCTAAGCTGGTTATCCAGTTTGTATAATTTGACCAGCTTGCGCAGAGTAGCATGATAGCTAGTAATGGTAACTGGTGATAAATACAGTAATTCAAAAGAATGAAACCTTATTATTCCAAAGACATTCTTTATATTTAGTTTTAAGTCTATATGATTGTCCATTCTGATCTTGTGATATGTTATCTGCTGTTTAATATGCTGTTTATACTGTATTTGTGTGACAAATTCTGTTTTTTTGCCGCTCAGCTCACCATGTAAAGCTAGTCTCTAATCTCCCAATACTTCTGTGTTACCCTGCGTTCACACTGGCACGTGACTTACAGTGCTACAGGCGGCCATTCATTTCCTATGGAAGGACTTCTTTATAAAACAAAAATCGTTCTTCTTTAGGAAATACAGCAGGGTTTGGTGAGGTATCGTAAATGTGATTAAATTTATTATTTTTTAAATTCTTTTTTTGCAACTAGATCTCACTGATTAACCTGTTTAATAAGACTTAATACACATCTATAGCAATAGAACACACTTTCTAGCAATAGAACTGATAGACAAAAACCTACATTCTGTGATTACAGTTACCAGTACAGCTGAGTTTAAAATGCTGGTTTATAACTAGTGCTGATATTTTACTTGTGAACGGCTGATTTTTAGTTTAATTGTTATTATTATTTTTAGTTCAGAATAAACATAATGCTGCCTGTGTGTATGTTTGATATATTTTATCCACATTGGCAGGTATCTAAAAAGATAAAAGCAGTTAATTTAAACAGGTATCAATGCCCTAAACTGCCTCCTGAAAAAAGACAGACACAAAAACCTCCCACTCCTCTGATGTATTATATTATATTATATTATATTATATCAAAGGATCTTATCGTGATGTAATTGTTATCTGTCATATTCACAAAACTGCCATTTTTTTTATAAAACATCTTATAGATGAACACTGCCCAACTACACTTCTAATTACAGAGAGTATATTTAGTTCTGAATAATTGTTTTTAGTGCAGAATATTATGAATACAAATTATATATTAATGTACTATGTATGGGTTGGTAATTGAGTTAGAGAGAGTAGGAATCGGCCATCAGGACTCTGACTGGCTCAGCAGATCAAGACGCTCATACTAAGGCACAGAGGACTGAGGATACAAACTCAATTGAGTTCAATTGTTAAATTGAGTAGAAAATGGGGTAACAATAAAAAAAAAAAAAAAAAAAGTATTAGCTATTATTGATGTGTTTATTAATAAATAAGTGGTCCAGTAGACTAAGTTTCTTCCACTATGATCCAAACATCACAGATTCAAAGCCCCGATTATGGTACCTGACCTCAGCAGCCAGAGTCAGAGAGATCACAACTGTCCAAGCTCCCTCTCCCCTCCTCTCTAATCACTCCTAGTGTTATGTTGGTCAGCACAGGTATCTGTTAGCCGATGTATCAGAGCTGAGTCGCTGCGCTTTCCTCTGAACGTGCTGTGATGCTACATCAGCAGTAGTTGGAAAAAAAAAGTAGGCGGAGCTTTGCTTTACATGTATCAGAGGAGGCATGCGCTAGCCTTCACTCTCCTAGTGTTGTGGAAATTAGATAGGAGAGGTCCTAATGAGTTGAAAATGTGACTAAAAAAAATCAATAAATGTGCAATTGTGCATTATAAAAATATAACATTTAAGCATATCGCTTTAGTGCCAAAGAAATAAAAAGTAAAAAATAAAATTAATCAGTTTACTTGTCAGAGCCAGCAAAAGTGCCAGAAAATTGATAATAATATTTATTGCCAACTATATTTTTTCCTGTATTAATTAACACATGGTTGCCTTATTCTATTAATTGTACACACTTTATTCTATTTTCCTGAGCTGCAGCTCCTCCTTCTCCGTCTTCTTCTGTAATTATTTTTCTTTTTATTCTGACCGTCAGACGCAGAATGTCTGAAAGCTCATTGGCAGACAGCTGTTCCTCTTTTTCGAAGTCATTTTTTTTATTTGTGAGACAAAGAAGCCGTGCATTTGCTTGTTTTGAATGTATGTCACTACAAAGAGTTATTGTATTTATTTTGTCAAGTATTATTTTTATTATGAAGAATCATCTTTTACTGCCAAAATGCTACTTTACAGTGTACAGTACTTAATTCTCCCTGTTTGATTATTTGTCATAAAACTATTGCAGAGAACAGTCTGTTAGGTAAGCGTTTAATCTATTTAATACACTGTATTAAAACAAAACACTACGTATGTTTTTACTCACTTTTTTCCAAAGATTGTCACTTTTTTAATAAGGTAATAAGGTAAGGGTTTTGTATAGGAATGTGTGGAGGATGTGTTGGTGACAGTGGCATGTGTGTGGAATAAAAATGTTAAAGGATTTTATAAATGCTTCTTTATGTCTCATTGATTGTGTCATTATGTCTCATTAACTGAAAGCAGTAGCATTTATCATGTGGGAGGAGATACTATATTATAATAAATGGTATCAGTGTCCTGGCACAACAGTCCCAGTGATATACAGCTCTGGAAAAAAATAAGAGACCACTTCAGTTTCTGAATCAGTTTCTCTGATTTTGCTATTTATAGGTATATGTTTGAGTAAAATGAACATTGTTTTATTCTATAAACTACAGACAACATTTCTCCCAAATTCCAAATAAATTCCAATTTATTTGCAGAAAATGAGAAATGGCTGAAATAACAAAAAAGATGCAGAGCTTTCAGATCTCAAATAATGCAAAAAAACGTTCATATTTATAAAGTTTTAAGAGTTCAGAAATCAATATTTGATGAAATAACCCTGTTTTTTAATCACAGTTTTCATGCATCTTGGCATCATGTTCTCCTCCACCAGTCTTACACACTGCTTTTGGATAACTTTATGCCTTTACTCCTGGTGCAAAAATTCAAGCAGTTCAGTTTGGTTTGATGGCTTGTGATCATCCATCTTCCTTTTTATTATATT
The DNA here is from genome assembly GCF_023375975.1 of Astyanax mexicanus. Classification (NCBI taxonomy): domain Eukaryota; kingdom Metazoa; phylum Chordata; class Actinopteri; order Characiformes; family Acestrorhamphidae; genus Astyanax; species Astyanax mexicanus. Next base: position 7,964,376 of record NC_064416.1, on the reverse strand, counting down.
TAAGAGGTTTTTAATTTGGTCAAATCAAAGAAACTAATTTAAGATTAATATTAAATACATTAAAAATGTAAGAGACACATATAACATGTAAAACATTTAAGGTACAATCTCCTCACCTAAACCTGATCAACTGAAATGGTGATGAGAGATGAGCTGGAGCTTCACAGCATGGAGGAAAAGCAGCAGCTGTTGTTCAGTGCCTCCTTCCTTCAAGACACTGAGAAAACTATTCCAGGTGTCTCTCCCTCATGAAGACACTGAGATTAAAAAAGCAAGAGTGTGCAGATCTGTCCTCGAAGATACATGGATACTTAGAAGAATCTAAAGTAGAAAACATATGGCTTAAATGAATGGTGGTAAAGTCTACAGCAGCAGTAAAACTGTATTATTAAACTGTATTAATGTTATTATGGTTAAACTCATTATTCTCTGTGTGTGCTGATCCGTACCTGTGTATGGAGGCACCATTGCTCATTGCACTAGATGGTATTTCTACACAATACTTTCTAATTTGGGACTGAGCTGAGTCAGGAATGTTTAACGAGGAGGAACGCTGAACTCTGCAGATCTGAGGCCTAAACGATATTTCAGGCTTAGAGATGATAAAGCGATTCTTTTCTCTGCTCTCTTTTTTTTCTTTTTCTCTCTCTCCTCTCCCCTCTTTCTTTCTCTCTCTTGTCCTGATGTGTCCCAGCTCCGTGGCTCAGGTTTCAGTGGAGCTGAAATCCACACCAAAATTAAAACACAACACTGAAGTACATATGAATTAATGAAGCACTGCTGAAAGGATGAACCGGCCGTTACTGGTGAGGAAGAGGAAGAGTATGAATGAGACGAGGTTCTGAAATAAATGCAGGATGGACAGGGAGAGGAGACATGATGTTCTATGTAAAGTTAGAACAAACTAATACTATATACTATAAACTAATAATATAATACCTTGTTGATTGATTGTATTCCATAGATATTATTTAAAATATTTTTTATTAAAGATTTATTTCTAATTTTCTTATATTTTTCTCCCAATTTATCCAATCCCATCCATACATCTGCTACTTAGCTGTATGTCCCCGATCACTAGTGATGCCACAACACAAGGAGGGTAAAGCCTAGCACATGCCTCCTCTGACACATGTGAAGTCATGTGATGCAGCATTGCTGAGTAGCATCACAGCGCTAACGTTTGGAGGAAAGTGCAGTAACTTGGTTCCGATACATCAGCTCACAGATGCAGCCTTGTGCTGATCAACATTCATCACCCTAGGAGTGATGAGAGGAAAGAGCACCATCTACTGTACCCACCCAGAGAGAGCAAGACCAATTGTGCTCTCTTAGGGCTCTGGCAGCTGATGGCAAGCTGCATGACCAGGATTCTAACAAGCAATCTCCGGATCATAGTGGCAGCCTGCTGCACCACTTAGAGCCCTATATTTAATATTTATTATAGTAGATATTCTACAGATATTCCTATTCTGACAATTGTTAATGTGTTTTTAGCAACACCACAGCAACCACCTATTGGCAAAAAAACATCAAAAACATTATGATGAAACTGGCTCTCATCAAGACCTGAATGACTTCATTAAATGAGATGGTGTGTCCAAACTTTTGAGTGGTACTGTATCTGCCATTTTGATTTGATGTATTTTATTGGCCTGTACATCATGACATTTTGACCCTTGTGTGGTGTTCATATTTTTGTTACTCGTTTACTTTGTTACTTGTATTTAATTCAGCAAAATTAAGCAATTTTACATTAAAATGCTTTACACATGCTTGCTTCACCTAAATTGCAAGCAATATAAACAGCTTACATGGTTAATATTTGCCCTTTACCTTTCTTATGTTACATTTCTTTAAAAAAGTGCTACTCTTTTTTTATTAGTTTTTTAATAAAATGTAAAAGAAAATGAATTAAACTGAAGATATGAGTAGAAAATTTGTTTAGTTTCAAATTTACAAATGAAGCAATGTTTATTAGCCCTTGGCCAAACATACTGTATGTAATATAAATGTGTAGGGGGGGGTGTACAGTGTGTGTTTATAGAAAATGTATTTTGATATATGTTTTTCACAAAAAATGAGCCAATGCCAATGAGTTTGAGTTAGAAAAAATATTTTTTTAGTATCATTTGATGAAAAATGAAAACGGGTCCCACAGACCCGAACACCACACAAGGGTAAAAGGTAAAAAAAACTAATTGTGAAAAACATGAAAAAAAGGTTTTCTGGAACGCTTACTGCAATTTCGTAGCAACTTGTTTTTTTTTTTTATTTACTTGTTTTCATTGATTTTAAAGTAAATTAAATATATAACTGTCTTTTTTAATTCACTTAAATTTTTTTAAAAACCTAAAACAATGTGAAATCTTCAGGTGGCGCTTCAGGGAGGTGCTTAGCCTTTAAGAGCCAGGTACATTTTGATTTTGGCGCGTTGCTATCTTAACAGCGCAGAGCTTTGCACGTCTCAGCGGAGAAAACCGACCAAACTGACTGTTGATGGAGTGTAAGGTAGCAAAGAGCATCGTGATGCACCTTGCGCTGGGTGTACAATATGACCCTTAGGACTGTATTAATCTGAAATACCCTTTTCAACAGGAATACAACCGGACTCAGACAGTAGAAAAATAGCAAGTCTTTAATCTGATTTAAACAGGATGTTATATACAGGATATTGTAGAAACAGTGCATATCGGAGAGGGCGTCTCCGTTCCCGGTACAGTACTGCTGATGTGAGGATGGCGTGTGCTGTAATGTGCAGGACGTGACCCTGCCAGGGTTACAGGATGGTGCAGAACCTGGAGGACACTGAGACGTTCGGAGGCACGGAGTCTTCTGGAAGCTTTGGGATGCCGTCCAGAACTCTGAGTTTTGGCAAACAGGAGAACACTCTGCAGCAGCGAGACACAACAGGACAGAAAAGACTGAGTCAGACTGGGTGAGGTGAAGTTCACTCTGAGCTCATTTAATAAACTCTGACATCATGATCTGGAAGAGCAGGACTAAAGTTAAGTAAATAACTGCATTTCTGAGCCTGTTCTACAGAGAAACAGTATAAATAAAGCTTGGGAACTTCTAGTCTTTTCGAGAATTAGAAAATACTGTATTTCTCGCACCTAAAATTCTTTAATTTTCTCAAAAATCATTGGTGCACCTTGTAATTCGGTGCACCTTATGTATTAATTCTACCAGTCAGGTATTAAGGATCAGTAAAGCCACTCCGCTGAAATACAGCGTTATACAGGAGTTTAGTTTAGTTCTCCAGCACCAAGACTGGAGCAGTATTAGCATTAGCTGCTAAACACTGCACTAACTCACCATTCAAAGGTGAGTATTATTGGCCTGCAGCCTGCTGCTAACCCCGGCTAGCACTGCTGTAGCAGCATTAGCACTAGTTACTCACCGTGCTCAGCACTAGCTCTTTTGCCGTTTAGAGGTGAGTATTGTTAGTTTATAGTCTGCTGCTAACCCCGGCTAGCACTGCTGTAGCAGCATTAGCACTAGTTACTCACCGTGCTCAGCACTAGCTCTTTTGCCGTTTAGAGGTGAGTATTGTTAGTTTATAGTCTGCTGCTCACCCCGGCTAGCACTGCTGTAGCAGCATTAGCACTAGTTACTCACCGTCCTCAGCACTAGCTCTTTTGCCGTTTAGAGGTGAGTATTGTTAGTTTATAGTCTGCTGCTCACCCCGGCTAGCACTGCTGTAGCAGCATTAGCACTAGCTACTCACCGTCCTCAGCACTAGCTCTTTTGCCGTTTAGAGGTGAGTATTGTTAGTTTATAGTCTGCTGCTAACGCCGGCTAGCACTGCTGTAGCAGCATTAGCACTAGTTACTCACCGTGCTCAGCACTAGCTCTTTTGCCGTTTAGAGGTGAGTATTGTTAGTTCATAGTCTGCTGCTAACGCCGGCTAGCACTGCTGTAGCAGCATTAGCTCTAGTTGCTCACCGTGCTAAGCACTAGCTCTTTTGCTGTTTTGAGGTGAGTATTGTTAGTTCTTTCACTGTTCAGATGTGAGTATATCGGACTATGTCCTGCGTCAGTGTTCTCAAGTCTCACGCTTTAAGCGTGTGACACACGCACCTCAGCGAGTTCACACGCCACACATGGTATTTCTAACGCTTTCCAATCCAACGGCAGTTTCAGTGTCAGGTGCGAAGAACATACATTATCCCTAAACAGTAAAATACATGATTAAAAAGTGTTTTAAATGACATTTATAATACAAGCTAGTAAAAATGAGCTGTTACTACTTTTTTTTTTTTACTAATACTACTGTTTTTCAGTGCAGTGGGCGGGACCAAGTTACTGTTTCATTGGTTTATAAAGTTTTTCAATGGCTGGTTCATGGTCTATTTTGATGGACAACAGCTCTTATGTGCAACAAAACATTTAAAATAAAGAAAATACATGATGTCTATTGTAATGCATGCAGGGTCTGAAGGTGTTAAAAGGCACAAAGAAACAGCAAAGTCTCTCTCTCTCTCTCTCTATCTCTTTCTCTCTCTCTCTCTCTCTCTCACCGTGAGCGGTAGTCCTGCAGGAACTCACAGGGGTTGAGTTTGAGGGTGAGGGAGTGTATGGGCGTGGCCTGCAGCAGGCTCAGCTCCCCCAGGCTGGAGATGCTGTTCTCAGACAGGCACAGGTGCTGGATCTGAGGAACCTTTGGCAGCTGACCGAAAGTCGTCAGGTGGTTCCGGTGCAGATTCAGGCTTTTACATCTGCAGAGAAGATCAACACAGACAGACTTACACCTTATCACAATACCAGCCTATCACTGACAGACAGTAGTGATGTAATAATAAGGCCTGGTAGTTACTTTATACTACAGTTTTAGTGCTTCTAAAAACATCCTTACAGTAAACTGTGGTGTATTCCCAGGGTTTAATTCTTGGGCCTGTAGCGTAGCGCCGCACCCAGAGATTAGGTTATGCTACAGGTTGTAAACAGTGTTTTTAAATGAGCTTCTTGTGCATTTTTAAAGTTCTAAATGTCTTGTTTTAAATGTCAGGGCTCTCCGGATTCTAGCAAAGAGGTGTGGAGCTACTTTGACCTAAATAACGGTGTAAAAAGTGATTTATCAGCAGGGGCAAGCGGATGTCCCAAAGAGTGCTGGGCAAAAAGAACAAATTTACTGGATCTCAGAAAGCTGTAGGAGAGTGGAGGTGGGCTATTCAAAAAAGGTTAGTACTCTTTATCGTGTTTTACTACACCGAAAGTCAATTATCCACGAGAGCTCCCCTTTAAATGCATTTATACATGCTCTCTTTGCCAGATTCTACAAGACTATGGGATATCTTATTACAAGCATGTAATATTACTCAACTTAATCTTTAAATGATGTAATCTATTTTTATTAAGCAATTGTTTTCTCAAAAAACATTCAAGACAAAGACAGACGTAATTGGCTGTCTTTACACTCAGTTTGTAAGTGCCTTGAGGCCACGGGAGAAAAAACAACTTGGATGGACAGAATGTTCTGCAACTGAGAACAGACTGAACAGAGATTATTTTATTAGGGAACAGAAGTGAGAAACCCACTTTTACTCTCCCTTTTGGTAAGATCTAGAGCCCGAGCGTTTACTCTGCATAAGGCACATCATGATGCTCCTTGCTATTTTATAATCTGTCAACAGCGGTGTATAGAAATAAATCTACACTGATGGGTGTGGTGTTTTGGAAGTGAGGTGTGTTCAGGTAAATATTTGGTGTTTCTAACTTGGCAGTGGGAAATACAGGTGCTCCACTGACTGATTAAAACTGATTGTAACTAGTTAAACTAGTTAAACATTTATCCTTGGTTAATCCAATGGCCGATTTTGGTGGAAACTGTTTCTATTACCATCTAATGTGATTTATAACTTCCACAGTGTCCTGTTTATATAAACTAACACCATCACCCTGCTGAATGTGTCACTGGGCTGTCTGAGGTGTGGGTGCCGTACCTTGGCAGTCGGACTGAGCTGAGGTCATGCAGGGCGTTATCCACCAGCTGGAGGCGCTCCACTCTGATCAGCCTCCTCAGGATGCGGGTGAAGTTCTCCAGCTGGTAAGGGTCCCCCAGGTCCTGATAGGACAGGTTCAGCTCCTGAGGAAGAGTCAGAATAGAGAAACTGATCAGATATAACCTACAGTATATTACAGCTGGATTACATTCACAAACGATGATCCCGTAATGCATTAAGTATTGGTGGAATTTTCCCAAATTGGTCAAGAATTATGTCAAAGTTTAGTGGGAATTAGACTGATTTGCACAGTTAATAATTAAGAATAGGTTTGGTGTGAATAGATGTGTTTTACATAAACCTTTTTAAATTTTAGAATAATTGCCACCTGTGGTGTGGTAGTGTAGATTTGAGCAGTTATGAAGTGAAGGTTCGCCACAAGAATACTCCATGGTGCTTCCAGGTAAGTTTCCTTGATTTTGCTTTATATGATAACTATGCAAATATGCAAAAAAAGTATTTACATTCACAAAGCTGAAATGAATAAAAAATGGTTGTTACAAGTTCTATGTAAAATTGTTGGTGATGGTGGTGATCAACACTGTCGCTGCTTTAGAATTTTGACACATTATGCAGCATTAAAAAACTTTGTAAATGTAAAATTTGAAATGGAGTAAACAGCAAATGCAACACGATGGAGAGAAAAATAAAGAAGACAAGGGAGATGAGAGAGGTAAAAGAGGTGGATTACCTTATTTTTTCACACTATAAGGTGCATCAGATTATAAGGCACACTATCAATAAACAGCAGCAGGCTACAGGCTGATAATATTCACCTCTGAATGGTGAAAGAGCTAGTGCTTAGCGCAGTTAGTGGCTTCTGCTAATACTGTTCCAGCAGTGCTAGCCAGGGTTAGCAGCAGGCTACAGGCCGATATACTCGCCTCTAAACAGTGAAAGAGCTAGTGCTTAGCGTGGTTAGTAGCTAATGCTAAAGTTGCTCCAGTAGTGCTAGCCGGGGTTAGCAGCAGGCTACAGGCCGATAATACTCACTTCTAAATGGCGAAAGAGCTAGCGCTTAGCGGCTAATGCTAATACTGCCCCATTCTCAGTGTTGAAGAACTAAACTGAAACTCCTGTATAACTCTGTACTTCAGCAGAGTGGCTTTACTGCTCTTTAATACCTGACTGGTAAAATTCATTCATAAGGCGCATGTTCGTGTTGAATTTTTAAAGACATTTATTGATAAGCTTACTTCCCTTCTTTCAGCAAGTTTATGATAAATTCTTTGCAACGGGCTCTCTGCCTAGCACCTTGACTCATGCATCTATTTCCCTTCTTTTAAAGAAGGACAAAGATCCCACTTCATGTACCTCATATAGAAAATGCACGGGGAGTAAAAAACTCTCAGTAAAGAAGCTGCCCCACATCATTAGTACAGCGAGTAGTAACAGCAAAGTATTGTATTTGCAAGAGGCAAGAAATGCCTCCATTCACCACCACTGTTAATAAACCATAATATATACTACATTTATCTATAATGAATCACAATTTGACACCAAACTCTCACTCTGAAAGCAAATATCTAATGTATTACCACACAGTTCTCCCAGTTCTCCTGCAGCCTCTCCTCCCATCTCTGCCCTTCATCCTCCCTCCTCCTCCTCCTTCTGCCATTCCTGAGAAAGATATCGTCATCCCGAAGAGAGCGCTCATCTTCCGAAGGCCCTGCATGATACATCATAATCAATGAATTAATTCATTATCAATAAACCAATAAACACTTCACTGCTTTATCATCACTAGACACTAGACAGCCAATCAGAAAATGTTGCAAATAAAACGCACACTGTTTTTCACATTTACTTTGACTTTTATTTGATTGCAAACAGTCTGAAACAAAGATATATGTTATATATGTTATATCTGCTCAACTTATTTAATAATTTATTAATATACATTAGGCCTGTCACAATTATTGCAATATCGATTTATCGTACAATGAATGAACATGACCTCAATCATTTTTGATAATCGCAATATTGTCTATAATTTCTGGGACAATATATCGTCCACAAAAAATACTTTTGTGACAGGACTAATATACATCCATTCCTGCATTTTAGACCTGTAGCACATTCCAAAAATGTTGGGACTGTAAATAATTAACCACTTAAATTTTGCCATTCATTTCTGCAATACTTGTCCAATTCTTTCTAAAAAGATAATTGTTTTAAAATTAAAATAGACTGTTGGCAGGGTGTAAAACAGGACCCTTAGTCCGTATCTGAACGAAACAGGTAATCTGTGGAGTGTTAGTTGAAAGTTATCTGACAGTTCCTAATAGAAGTCTTGAGTTTTACCTTCTCTGACTCTGGGGCAGGAAAGCTGGTCTCCCCGTACATCGTGTTCCTCCAGGTGATGCCACGAGGTGAACCTGAAGCGGCTGGATGGCAGCTAAAATAAAATAAAACCAATCACAGATCACTTCCTGTGGATGATTGGAATAGTAATCACATTATTCAAAGATTAATTAACTGATATTTTTTTGACAGATTAGAACAATGGGGGTCATTTACACCATGGCCAGGAAGGAAGAATGCAGTGTGTTTAAATGTTGATATGATGTAACCCACAAGAAAAGTAAATAATAAAAAAATAAGGATTATAATAGATTATGCTGAAATGCATTTCTCATCAAAACGACAACAACAAACTCTGGTGCTTTCGTTTGCCCACATCATTCTATCTAATGATTCAGTGTGGTATTATTCATTATGAAGATGTTATATAAATGTTTTTTTTTATTAAATGTTCTTTTCACGTACATTTCAAACCTGGAAGCAGCCTGAACTGAGTGAACCCATCCCACTGACACACTGTGACCCTGCTGATCAGGTCTATCTGTCAGGCTAGGTTTACCTTTACCTCCACACTGAGAGTATTCACGGCTCAGCTGTGGTCAGAAACACGATCCGTTAGGATGACCCTCACTCTCACCCTTATTCTACCATCATTCAATAGAACCTGCAGGTGTGCATTTAGCTAATCCTTAAATAATCTACCTCAGATTCATATGAACTGTGAACTGTGACATTTCTACAACAATCACAGCATTATGATCATTTTCACAACGTTTACCAATTTTCCTACAGATATTTTAGAATGTTGAAATGATGAATAATGAATATTAATATATGTGTGCATTTGTGGTAATACTATATCAAAAACCCAAGTCACCATAGATACACTCACGAGGTACCACAGGAAAACTGCAGAACACAGAAACACACACTGGATACCACAGAAACACAGTGAATACCACAGAAACACTGGATACCTCAGAAACACACAGTGAATACCACAGAAACACTGGAAACCTCAGAAACACACAGTGGATACTACAAAAACACACTGTGGATACCACAGACACATACAGTAGATACAACAGAAACACACACTGGATACAAAAGAAACACATTGGATACCACAGAAACACACAGTCAGTACCATATTGGATACCACATAAACACAGAGTGGATACCACAGAAACACTGGATAGCACAGAAACACACAGTGGATACCACAGAAACACTGGATACCACAGAAACACTGGATACCACAGAAACACTGGATACCACAGAAACACTGGATAGCACAGAAACACACAGTGGATACCACAGAAACACTGGATACCACAGAAACACTGGATAGCACAGAAACACGCAGTGGATACCACAGGAACCCTGGATACCACAGAAACACACAGGGAATATCACAAAAACACTGGATACCTCAGAAACACACAGTGGATACTACAAAAACACTGGATACCACAGAAACACAAAGTGAATACCACAGGAACCCTGGATACCACAGAAACACACAGGGAATATCACAAAAACACTGGATACCTCAGAAACACACAGTGGATACTACAAAAAACACTGGATACCTCAGAAACACACAGTGGATACTACAAAAAACACTGGATACCACAGAAACGCAACATGAATACCACATAACCACTGGATACCACAGAAACACACAGGGAATATCACAAAAACACTGAATACCACTGAAACACTGGATATCAAAAAAAACACACACTGAATACCACAGACACACACACTCCGTCAAAGAAATACATGTTATACCACAGATAGACTGGATACTAAAGAAAGAATAAATACCACAGAAACACTGTATACCACCTAAACACACCCCTGGACACACACTGAAACCCTGGTGAAAATGTTTAGGGGCTGTGATGCTGAGTGAAGTCCAGTACAGACTGGATCAGATCTAGTTTTCAAGTCTCCAGCTTAAAGGAACTGAGCTGATGAGGGGAAGATCAGCACCAGGTTTACTAATAATCAGCAGTATAGAGGTGTTTACAGTACACACACTCTTAATTCTGATCTGAGTAAACTGAGGCTTACTGGAGTGGAGACGATACCAGAGTCCGGCGTGTGTTCCACGGAGAGAGGAGTGTGCGTGTCGCTGAGCTCAGAGTAGTGGGAGGAGTGAGATTTGGGGAAACTGCCACTGCTGGTGTTCACTCCTGAGGAACTGCAGAGAGGAGAACATCCAAGATTAGACAATTAAAAAAAACATTTATTACAGTTTGTTTTATTTACTGACACTTTTATTAGAAACACACACCTTGTGCTCATACTCACTATGATCACAGTTATAGAATATATATTAATAAAATTAAGACATATGTAGGTGTTTCTAATAAAGTGGCCATAATACTATCACTGGCCACTTTACATTACATTACATTACATTACTTTTGGCAGACGCTTTTGTCCAAAGCGACTTACAATAGTCAAATACAAAAGTAATAGAAGTTAAGATAAACATTTTTAGATAGGGCTTAAAGGAGGTCGAAGGGTAATAATCGGATAGAGAAGTGAAGGAGGGGAAGAAGGAAATGAGGTTAGAAGTAGTTAGTGTGTTAGAGGTGTTAGGAGAGTAAGTGCTCTTTGAAGAGCTCTGTCTTCAGGAGTTTATTAAAGATAGCGAGAGATTCTCCTGATCTGGTAGTGGAAGGTAGTTACAGTGCCCTCCATAATTATTGGCACCCCTGGTTAAGATGTGTTCTTTAGCTTCTCATAAATTGAGTTTTGTTCAAAATAATATAGGACCACGATGGGAAAAAAAGTAAAGTCCAACCTTTAACTCAAGTAAATTTTAAGGGGGAAATAAAATCCCAGACTAAGAAATAATTATTCTTCATAAAATCACCTGTTCCACAATTATTGGCACCCCTAACAATTCTTAGGAAATAAATTTAATTAAAGTATTTCTGTCACTTCTACAGTAGTTTACGAAGTTGATCAGAGTATGTAGGAACATTTAATTAGTAATTCACAACTTCCTGTTTCCCTGGGGTATAAATATGACGTGACACAGAGGCCATTTATCTTCAACATGGGAAAGACAAAGGAACATACCATTCAAGTGAGGCAGATGTGTGTTGACCTTCACAAGTCAGGCAATGGCTACAAGAAAATCGCTACTCGCCTACACCTGTCCATATCTACTGTCAGAGGAATTATTAAGAAGTTTAAAACAACTGGAACAGTGGTAAACAAGCCTGGACGAGGACGCAAGTTTATTTTGCCACCACGCACAGTGAGGAGGATGATAAGAGAAATAAAAAGTTCTCCAAAGCTCACTGTTACAGAATTGCAACAAATGGTAGCTTCTTGGGGTCACAAAGTCTCCAAAACAACCATCAGGCGCTATCTACATGCCAACAAGCTGTTTGGGAGGCATGCACGGAAGAAACCATTTCTCACTCACAATCATAAACGCAAACGTTTGGAGTTTGCTAAGCGGTACTGGGACTTCAACTGGGACCGTGTGCTTTGGTCAGATGAAACAAAGATAGAGCTTTTTGGCAACAAATGCTCTAAGTGGGTCTGGCGTAACACAAGAGCTGAGTATGCAGAAAAGCACCTCATGCCCACTGTGAAATACGGCGGGGGATCAGTGATGCTGTGGGCCTGTTTCTCTTCTAAAGGCCCTGGGAACCTTGTTAGGGTGCATGGCATCATGAATGCTCTAAAATACCAGGACATTTTAAAACAAAATCTGGTGGCTTCTGCCCGAAAGCTGAAGATGGGTCGTCACTGGGTCTTTCAGCAAGATAATGACCCTAAACATGTGGCCAAATCTACACAGAAATGGCACACAGAATCAAGCTCCTCCCATGGCCATCTCAGTCCCCAGACCTCAACCTCATTGAAAACCTGTGGGGTGAGCTGAAGAGGAGAGTGCAGAGGAGAGGACCCAGGTCGTTGGATGATTTAGAGAGAATGTGCAAAGAGGAATGGTCAAAGATCCCTCTTTCTGTATTCTCCCATCTTGTGAAACATTACAGGAGAAGATTAGGTGCTGTTTTGTTGGCAAAAGGGGGTTGTACAAAGTATTAACATCAGGGGTGCTAATAATTGTGGCACACATGATTTGATGTTAAATAATTATTTCTTAATGTGGGATTTTTTTCCTACTGAATAAATTCACTTGAGTTAAAGGTTGTATTTTACTCTTTTTTTCCATCGTGGTCCTATATTATTTTGAACAAAACTCAATTTATGAGAAGCTAAAGAACACATCTTAACCAGGGGTGCCAATAATTATGGAGGGCACTGTAGTTAGAGGTGTTAGGAGAGTAAGTGCTTTTTGAAGAGCTCTGTCTTCGGGTGTTTATTAAAGATAGTGAGAGATTCTCCTGATCTGGTAGTAGAAGGTAGTTAGTTAGAGGTGTTAGGAGAGTAAGTGCTCTTTGAAGAGCTCTGTCTTCGGGTGTTTATCAAAGATAGTGAGAGATTCCCCTGATCTGGTAGTGGAAGGTAGTTAGTTAGAGGTGTTAGGAGAGTATGTGCTCTTTGAAGAGCTCTGTCTTCAGGAGTTCATTGTGTTTCCACTCACTGTGGCCACTTTATTAGAAACACTTACCTACCTACCTTGTGCTTCCACTCACCATATGTTACAGTTTAAGGCTACATAATTAAGGTTAAGACACAATGTAGGTGTTTCTAATAAAGTGGCCATAATTCAGGTATATAATACAGGTGTGCTGCAGAGCTCGGTGTGTGTTTGGGGTAAATCAGGCCTGGAGCAGTCTGGCTGTAAGGAGAGCTGCAGCCCGGCTGAAATAAGGCTTAGGTTACGGTGAACTCTGCACTCTTTACCGGATTAAAACCGTCGCCATAACAGCCGGATACCTGAGCACACCTGAGCCAGGTACACTATACAGGTGAGCACGTGATTTTTTTTTCAATTAAATACTTTAAATATACTTTATATTACATATTGCATCAAATAGTCATTAGCTCTATCGACACACCACAGTCAGACACACACACACACGCGCGCGCGCGCGCGCACACACACACACACCTGAGCAGCCCAACTCACCGGACCCCCCAAACCGAATCCTATAACAAATCAATCTGCTCTTCCACCTTCAGTCTTATGCTGATTCGGGACTCACCTCTCGGACATGTCCTCGTGGGGGCATTAACTCGCGGTGAGAGGGTCCATGGGGCAGAAACAGCCCGAGCTCTCCCATAACGGGGCCGCGGTCCACCAACGATTCATCACTGAGTCATTCTATATGAACGAATCCTTTCAATGAATCACACGAATCAACTTGCAAAAAATGATTCATCCAGGTCATCCAGAAAAGCATCGACTCATCTACTCGTTTAGATCAAAAAAGAAATGTTGTCCAATAAAGTCAAGATCAAAATCTAAATTATAGAATATTTAAAATAAATAATATATAAAATAAAAATATGTGTACATTCAAAATAAATTATATAAAATGTTATTATATGTTTTTAATTGGTACTACGAAATGTTATTATATTTTAGATTTAAAAAGGAAGAGATTTAAATTATATTATTCTTTATTTCTATTTTTGTAATAATCATTATAAGAAATGGGATACATTACTTGGATAATTAAATCATAATATGTTGTACATTTAATATCAATAATTATTCATGATTGATACATACAGCTCTGAAGAAAATTAGTTTCTCTGATTTTGCTATGTATAGGTATATGTTTGAGTAAAATGAACATTGTTGTTTTATCCTAAAACTACGGACAACATTTCTTCCAAATAAAAATATTGTCATTTAGAGCATTTATTTGCAGCAAATGAGACATGGTTGAAAAAAAAAAAAATATATATATATATATATATATATATAAAAAATGCAGAGCTTTCAGACCTCAAATAATTCAAAGAAACAAGTTCATATTCATAAAGTTTTAAGAGTTCAGAAATTATTATTTGGTGGGATAACCCTGGTTTTTAATCACAGTTTTCATGCATCTTGGCATCATGTTCTCCTCCACCAGTCTTACACACTGCTTTTGGATAACTTTATGCCTTTACTCCTGGTGCAAAAATTTAAGCAGTTCAGTTTGGTTTGATAGTTTGTGATCATTCTTCTTTCTCTTGATCATATTTCAGAGATTTTCAATCAAAGAAGCTCATCATTTTTAAGTGGTCTCCTATTTTTTCAAAGCTGTATATTGTTAAATGCTATTACACTTAATTATACATTTAAAAACAATGTAATTAATAAGTATTACTATTATTAATAATCACTTTTATATTATAGCCTTGCCTAAAGTTAATTGTGATAAAATAAAAAATATTTCAAAAATACATACAGAACATAAATAAAATAAATTATTAGCTATGTAAGTATATTTAAATATAATACATTATAATGAACATTTACAGTGTGTTAAAGTGTGTTTTATAATCTAATCTATGTTACCAATAGATTTATATACTCATCTGTAAATGTTTTATTTTAGTGTTTTTATCAGGATAATGTGGCTAGCATTCAGCCGAGTACCGGGCAGCTGAATCACATGAATCAAACTCTCCTGCGTGATTCGAATCACATAAAGCAAGTGATTCAAAAAAAGAATCATTAAAGAGAATCGTTTGGAGGGGAGGAGCTGCAGTGCTGACTCGTTGCCTGGCAACGCACTGACCCAGGTTACATTGAGAAGGTTTAAGTCACATCCTCCCAATACAATCTTACATAATTTACATAAATATGACATTTTAATATAAAAATGTAACATTTTAAATAAAAAAAGTCTTATTAGTAAAACTAATGAAAGTAGTAAAAGTACACTGTCTGACCAAAAAAGGTCACCTGGGATTCCCATTGGCTTCACATTTCCTAAACAACCATATGGAAAAAAACAGACACATCCTGTAGTCATGGAAAATATGTTAATCAGTTTCTGAATGGTCAAATTGTTGGCATGCATCAAGCAGATCAAGCTGAAAACATCTAAGGAAATGCTGAAACTACTGTAATATAATCAGGTTAAGAACTGTCCAGTGCATTATTAAAAAGTGGAAGGACAATGGGGGAACATCTTCTTTAAGGAAGGAAGAAAATCTTGAATGATGGTGATCAGCTGGCCATTTGCGGCCCGTTTCCTTTTTTGGAGCGGCCCGCGAGGTATTTTAAAATAGAATGAAAGTTGCCCCGCTGTTAAGCAGGTTTTTATAATGTGAGATTTAAGGCCAGAAACGGGCCTAAAGATGGAGACGGTGCGAATTTCTAGCGCAGAAAAACGGGGCAAAAGAGTCTAAAAGCGGAGAGAGTGCGCATTTCTAGCGCAGAAAAACGGGCCAAAGAGTCTAAAAGCGGAGAGAGTGTGCATTCCTAGAGCAGAAAAACGGGCCAAAGAGTCTAAAAGCGGAGAGAGTGCGCATTTCTAGCGCAGAAAAACGGGCCAAAGAGTCTAAAAGCGGAGAGAGTGCGCATTTCTAGCACAGAAAAACGGGCCAAAGAGTCTATAAGCGGAGAGAGTGCGCATTTCTAGCGCAGAAAAACGGGCCAAAGAGTCTATAAGCGGAGAGAGTGCGCATTTCTAGTGCAGAAAAACGGGCCAAAGAGTCTATAAGCGGAGAGAGTGCGCATTTCTAGCGCAGAAAAACGGGCCAAAGAGTCTAAAAGCGGAGAGAGTGCGCATTTCTAGCGCAGAAAAACGGGCCAAAGAGTCTAAAAGTTGCCGTAATTAAGATGTTTTATATTAAGAGACAACATGAAATGATCAATTTGAAAAATCTTAGTTTACACAACACTGTCAAAGATAAAGAGAGTAAGTCAAGTAAAATGGTGTGTAAATGAAATAATCAGGAAAATGTATTATTTAAAGTGGTATATTTCATTATTTGTTTTATTACAGAGTGTGGCCCATGACTTAAAATATATTTCTCTCTCTGGCCCCCAACAAAAAAAGTTTGGACACCCCTGCTTTAGTGTATGAAATGCAACTAAAGTCGTGAGGTTGCTGAAGATGCTGCTTATGAAGCACTGTTCTTTTATTCATTTATTTACAGTATTGTGATAATGTAGCAGGGTCTTGAAGGGTTATCCTATTTCTTAGAAGTAACTGTTTTCAAGGGGAAGATTTGCACCAGACACACGAGATAGGGATTCAATGTGAATTGGGATTAGGCCTTAATATCTCCAGTATCACCACATTACAGCATTATTTATTATAGAGCACCATCTGTCACCAGAGAGAATCTCTAAAGCTCCCTGATAACAGAGGAGCTCCAGTTGGCCGGGTTTTTGGATTCTGCTATAATCAGCAGCAACACTGGAGGCATGCAGCATATGCGCATTTGGAAGGTGGATCAGTGTTTGGCGAGGCTGGAGCGGTGTTTGGCA
Organism: Astyanax mexicanus; assembly: GCF_023375975.1. Lineage (NCBI taxonomy): Eukaryota > Metazoa > Chordata > Actinopteri > Characiformes > Acestrorhamphidae > Astyanax > Astyanax mexicanus. Next base: position 7,947,687 of record NC_064416.1, on the reverse strand, counting down.
GAGGAGATGAGAGATTAATATCTGCCCGTGTCTAATCTGCGGAGGACAGGCTGTGTGTTCAAATCATCAACCGTGGAGAGAAACCAAAGGTTCAGATGATCCAGATCGGTGTGATCCCCTGGATACCTTGGATAACACTACAGGTCCTCTGATTAATTTAGCTCATACCTTTAACTTGCATTTTGGACAAAAATCTAATTTACACAATTAACTTCAAATGCAGTTTATCAACCATGACGTGTTGATGTCTTTCCTTCCATATACAGTAGGGGTGGGCGATATGGCTCTAAAATAAAATCACGATATTTCAGGTTATTTTTGCGATAACGATATACTTGGTGATATAGGAAAACTAAAATAATTAATTAATTTCAGGAATATAGAATAATAGTATAACAGCATAATCATAATGTGCCAAAATAAATAATATAGCATAAAATAATATAATGCAGCAAAAAATATTGCAGAATATTTAGTGCATGTATATAAACTGCAAACTAAAACAATTATACAATAAATACACCTAAAGCTTCACAGTAAATAATAGACTACTTTTAAGACAGAAATCTCAATTATCACGATATGGATTTTTGATATATCGATATTTCTGCGTCACAATATATTGTATACAATATAATATTGCCCACCCCTAATATACAGTTAGACCCATGCATTTTTGGACACAATTTTCATATGTTGAGCTCTGCATGGATTTTAATTGAAACCCATGAGATGTTACTGAAGTTTAGACTTTCAGGTTTAATTCAAGGGGGTGAACAAACATATCCTAAAAAGTGTTGAGGAATTACAATCATTATCCAAAAAGCCTCCTCATTTTAGGTTAGCTTTACCATAAATAAAAAATATAATTTTTAATACTTTGTTGAAAATACTTTGCAAGCAATGACAGCCTAAAGTCTGGGACCCACTGACATCACCAAAAGATCTCAAAAAGCAACACATTATGCCACAATCTAAAACAATTCAAAAACAGATGAGAAAAAAGTCATTGATCTTCTATCAGTCTGGAAAAGGTTAGAAAGTCATTTCTAAAGCTTTGGGATTTCAGTGAACCACATTTACTGATGGAGAAAACATGGAACACTGGTGAACCTTCCCAGGAGTGACCAACCGACTGAAATTATTGCAAAAGGGCATGAACAACTCATCCAGGAGGTCTCAAAAGAGCCCAGAACAACATTTAAAGAACTGCAGGATCTCACTCGCCTCAGTTAAGATCAGTGTTAATGATTCAATAATAAGAAAGAGACGGGTGAAAATGGTCTCCATGAAAGAGTTTCAAAATAAAAAAAAACACTGCTGACCAAAAATAACACAAAGGCCCATCTCACATTTACCTTTAGTAAAAGAACATCATACTGAATGTAAAAACATGGTGGTGGTAGCCAGATGGAACCAGAAATTCTGCTGTTTCCCAAACAATCCCGAAGGAAAATATCCATCCATCAGTTTATGACCTCAAGCTCAGGCGTACTTGGATTCTGCAGCAGGACAATGACCCAGACCACGCAAACAACTCCACCTCTTTGGAGTGTCCTAGTGAAAGTCTGATTGAGATGCTGTGGCATGATCCTAAACAGGTTATTTATGCTGATAAACCCTCCAATGTCACTGAATTTAAACAATTCGGTAAAGAAGAGTGGGCTAAAATTCCTCATTATCAGTTATCAGTAAAGCTTTAACGCATTATTAGGTTTAGGGGCAAAACCTTTTTTCACACAGGGCTAGATTGGTTTGGATAGTTTTTTTTCCCTATAATAAATACATTTTCATTTAAAAAGTGAAACTTTTTATATTTACTAGGTTATCCTTATTTAATATTTAACCCTTGTGTGGTGTTCATATTTTTGTTACTCGTTTACTTTGTTATTTGTATTTAATTCAGCAAAATTAAGCAATTTTACATTAAAATGCTTTACACATGCTTGCTTCACCTAAATTGCAAGCAATATAAACAGCTTACATGGTTAATATTTGCCATTTACCTTTCTTATGTTACATTTCTTTCAAAAAGTGCTACTCTTTTTTTCTTTTTTTTTTTTGAAAATGAATTAAACTCAAGATATGAGTAGAAAATGTGTTTATTTTCAAATTTACAAATGAAGCAATGTTTATTAACCCTTGGCCAAACATACTGTATGTAATATAAATGTGTGGGGGGGGGGGGGCAAAAACTTCACTCATTCACTATTCCTACCGATACCTGCATGCTAAAATCGTGGCACCCACATTGCATCAGACAGGAAAGACTGCAAATGAAACACAGCTTGTTCCACATTTATGTTTATTTCTGAAATTGAGAATACAGCTGGTGTTCTTATTTTTTATTTTTATAATCCCTGTACACCAAACACCTTCTCCGCCGGTGCTGGGGTCACCATGGCAACCCTGCTTCTCTACCTGTACATCCTTAACACATTCAGTAAATCAAAAAACCTCATTTATAAGGCATATCAGTTTTTCATCAGTACTTGAGCCACATTTTAATAATAATAATAATAATAATTAAAATAAATAAAGAAGAAAAAGATTTACTAAGATTCAGAGTGGTTTACATATTATATATTTATATACTGTCTCTGAGTGATAAAGAGAAGAAAAAAACTGCACCTTTTTTGCAATAAATATCTACTTTTCTCTATGTAACACAATAGCAAATATACAGTAACAAAGAGTGCAGAACGACTGCATGCTCTAAAACGCTGGTGAAAAATAAAGGATGCGAATCAGCCCATAAATACACATAACTGTGTCTTTGTGTGTGTGTTTGTGTTGCTTTTACCAGCATGGCCAGAGAGACCCATAGCTCATAGATATATTTACAACTTGTCCAGTGGTTAAAGCTTAGAGTATCAAAAGACAATCATGTTATATAAAATAATATAATATACAGCTCTGGAAACAATTAAGAGACCACTTTCTGAATCAGTTTCTCTGATTTTGCTATTTATAGGTTTATGTTTGAGTAAAATAAACATTGTTGTTTCTATAAACTATGAACAACATTTCTCCCAAATTATAAAAATAAAATTATTGTCATTTAGAGCATTTATTTGCAGAAAATGAGAAATAGTTGAAATAAAAAAGAAGATGCAGAGCTTTCAGACCTCAAACAATGCAAAGAAAACAAGTTCATACTCATAAAGTTTTAAGAGTTCAGAAATCAATATTTGGTGGAATAACCCTGGTTTTTAATCACAGTTTTCATGCATCTTGGAATATTCTCCTCAACCAGTCTTACACACTGCTTTTGGATAAGTTTATGCCTTTACTCGTGGTGCAACAATTTAAGCAGATCAGCTTGGTTTGACGGCTTGTGATCATCTGTCTTCCTCTTGATTATATTCCAGAGGATTATAATCTCATCATTTTTAAGTGGTCTCTTATTTTTTCCCCAGAGCTGTATATATACAATGATCAAGCATGAAATTATGACCACCTCCTGGTGTCTGCACACTTTATCATCACAGCAGTGCTGCTGGAGTTTTTAAACACTGTGTTTAATCACTCACAGTAAAGTCAGAGACAGGAGGATGCTGCCCACAGGATGCTGTTGGTGCACAACACACACTAATAACTAACTAGTTCTAAAAACCATCCAAATAATAATAATAGCTGCTATGTGGTGGTTTTCTCTCCTGTTGGGTTCTGAGTATTGAAGAACAGGGTGAAAAGAGGAGGATAATAATAGAGTATACACAGAAACAGACACAGAACTACAGTCTGTAATTATATAATTATATAACTATAAAGAAGCTGACAAAAGAGCTGACAAAACGGATAATGGGTGCAGAAACCAGAATCTGGTCATAATGTTATGCCTAATCAGTGTATAGTCTCCCCTGAATATATTGGAACAGCAAGACCAGGCCAAAATTAAAAAAAATTCAGCACTTACTACCTGATATGTTCTACTAGATGTGTTAAACTAAATCTAAGTACATTCAATTACATTCTCTATCTTAAACCTCAAACCAAAAGAATTAGCCTCGCTGTTCCAGTACGTTCAGAGGAGATATTAAGTGTACATTTCATATATTCAGTGTTCACATGGCTCTCCTCACAGAAAACCATGTATTAGAATGAATGGCGTTTGCTGTGAGATTGCACTCTTTGGGCCTTGTGTTTCAGGAGTGAGTGTGAGCTGGATTGGGAATTGGACTGATACTGGATTTCTGTGCGCTACACAGAGTTAAAGTCTTGATCAAAAGGGTCGACGACATCAGGGTTCATCACTCTGCCCATGAAAAGAAGAGAGCCTGCAAGAAAAAACAAACAAACACAAGTACTTTAAGTTCTCTATAGAAAATGTGACTTGAGTAGAAGTTAATGTGTTTTTTAAGCTCCATATTTAAGTGGAAGTATGAAAGTATTCAACATTTCTGTACTTCTGAACTCCGGTGTAAAATTGGTGGACTTTTGTTGTAGTAAAACATGATAAAAAGTACTTACCTTTGGTGAATAGCCCATCTCCGTTTTCCCACAGCTTTCTGAGATACAGTAATTTTGTTCTTTTTGCCCAGCACTTTGTACAACGGCCATTTCGGGGCATATTTTGCCCCAATAAATTGCTTTTTACACCGTTATTCAGGCTCAAAAGTGGCTCCACATCTCCTTTGTAGAATCTGGAGAGTCCAGACATTTAAAACGAGGCCTTATTAAAAAACACTGAGATTTACCTGCACTATGAAGTGTAAACAGTGTGTTTTAATATGTTTCTTGTGCATTTTTAAAGTTATTAATGCCTCATTTAAATGTCAGGGCTCTCCAGATTCTAGCAAGGAGGTGTGGAGCCACTTTGAGCTGGATAACGGTGTAAAAATTTATTGGGGCAAATTATGTGCAAAAAGCACAAAATTACTGAATTTTAGAAAGCTGCTATTCAACAAAGGTTAGTACTCTTTATCATGTTTTACTACACCAAAAGTCCATTTTACCCCAGTTTTCTCTGAAGTATTGCGAGTAGTTTATAGTAAAAGTACAGTACTGTGTTATTAGTGTAGTTTTTACAGAAAGCAGTAGAACGTTAACAGTGCTAAAGGCAGAATGGGATCAGCTTGATCTCTTGATTCACTCAATGATGAGCAGCTTCATTAAACCTGGTGACAGTGCGGTGTCAGACACTTCCTTCTGGGTCTAACTATATTACCTTTGGCAACCATTTTTTTAAGGATTACTGTATAAGCATCTGAAGGTAATAGAGAAATATGCAGGTGAGGTGTACCTGTCCTTCTGTTTCTGATGACAAAGAAGAATGGATGATCCGCCATGACCTGAGGGTACAGCACCAACGTCCTGGTCAACGCAATCATCCCTGCAGGAGAAATTTACATAATATATTAATATTAATACATTAATATTACTGAAAATCAACAAACATACACATACAGAACCATAGCTACTTTATTAGAAACCCCTCCCCAGCTAGAGACTGTAGCTCATCTGTTCAGCACAGAGCCATGGTGATTAATATGGTGCTGCTAGGTGGTTGTTAAGGTGTTGCTAAATGGTTGCCTCTCTCTGGTGGTTGCTATGGAGTTAGTAATTACTTGCTAAAGTGTTGTTAAATGGTTGTCTCTCTCTGGTGTTTGCTATAGAGTTAGTAAATGGTTGCTAAGGTGTTGTTAAATGGTTGTCTCTCTCTGGTGGGTGCTATGGAGTTAGTAAGTGGTTGCTAAGGCGTTGTTAAATGGTTGCCTCTCTCTGGTGGTTGCTAAGGTGTCTATTGTGATTGCTATGGTGTTGGTAGGTGGTTGTTAAGGTGTTGCTAAATGGTTGCCTCTCTCTGGTGGTTGCTATGGAGTTAGTAAGTGGTTGCTAAGGTGTTGCCTCTCTCTGGTGATTGCTATGGTACAGTGACAGAAGTAATTAAACAGAGGAGTATAATGATGAAAAGAACCAATGAACTAGTGTAACCTGATCCTGCAGCTCCCTCGGCTCCCTCCTCCGTCACCTCCAGATACGACTTCTGCACAGCTTTACCGATAAACAGATCACTTCCATCTAGTAGAGAGACAGAGAGAAAATTATATGAAAAAAAAAATTCTCTGGTCACACTGAGGAGCTATCTGCTAAATTATACATTAATCTGTGACACAAATATAGCCAATATATTTACCATACAAACCCACCAGTGAACCTTCTGAGTTGGCACATTATGCAAATCTTACTTTTTTGCATGCTTTTTTATTTCCACTTGGGGCTCTACTGCCCCTATAAACACTCCAAGTGTGAAAAAAAATCCCTCCGTCTTCTGGAAATCAGCTGAAAGAGTTTGAAATTAGGAATCATATGCTTCTATGAGCCGTTTGAATGCTCCCTTATTGTGACGTCACAATAAGGAAACCTAAATAGAACCACCCTGGCAAATTGTTAGAATTTGTCTATGGAACACCACCACCGAAGAACAATTAAGATAGGTAGGTGTGTATACTTAAAAAAACATACAACTACTCCAACTGTCTGGGTGGATTTTTACTTTCTAGACCTGGACTACCCACCTGTGTGTAAGTAACTATAGGTTTACATAGGATCTCCGGTGGATTTTGGGTTTTACAGCGACTCTAAGACTAAGTCAGTGGCTGAACTGCACTTAGCAGAGCATTATTACACATGTTGTAAAGTAACATATGACACTGCAAAGACTGTTATTAGGGTAAAAATGTCTTTATTTTTATTTTCCGTCTCGTGGCGCCGCAGTGCTGTTAACCAATCAGTAGGCAATATGTTTGCATGTATGAATTATCATGAGCAAAAGCCAAAATCCTATCGTTTCTCCATCGACTCCTCCACGGGACTAAATAAAAAAATCATGGAAAGAGACCTTTAGCAATTCTGACTTTCATCTTGAACTTTCACTAGAACAGAGATTTCCACACCAAACCAATTTTGAATAACTTTGTTTAACATTTTAGTCAAATTTAAAAAAACTGAAAAGATGGGCAGTATATGACCTTCAGTGATTGTTTCTTTTTGACAGTGGGGAGAGCATCTCCCTTTAAAGGAGAACTTCTGGGTTAAATGAACCTTGTTGTTGTAGTAAACAGACAGTTAACAGTTAACAGTTTGTCCAAACACCCTTCAGACTGGGTGATACGGGGCATAATTTACCCCAATAAATCGCTTTTTACACCGATATCCAGCTCAAAGTAGCTCCACACCTCCTTGCTAGAATCTGGAGAGCCTGGATAATGGTGGAAAAGGCATTTTATCGGGGCAAATTATTCCCCGTGTCCCCCAGTCTGAAGGGTGTTTGAAGAAACTGTTAAAATTTCTGGATCTGGGAACGCTGTAGGAGAACGGAGGTGTGCTATTCATCAAAGGTAAGTACTTTTTATTATGTTATCATGTTGAGATCTGCATATTTTAGATCCAGAGGTCTTTTAATAATCAGTCATGGAGAACAGCGCTCTGTGTTCAGTAGAGAAAACCTGCAGAATTAATTCATAAGTGTTTCTGTCTATTTCTAAACGCCAGTAAAGACTTGAAGACGAGATCAACGTTTCAGACCAAAGAGAAACCGTGGTTGTGCCCTGAAGCTCAACACTCTCTGAAAATAATAATCACCCCACCGTGACACTTCACACGACTGTGTGTGTGTGTTTGCTTGTGTGTGTGTGTGTGTGTATCCGATCCTCCCACACTGCTCTAGTGTGGAGCTACACTTCACCACCAAAATAACGTTTGGGAAGAAAACAGAGGAGATAGAACAAAATGAGCAAAAATATAATGTTATTTTTAAAACTATTAGTCATAGAGGCACAACCACATCCTGTCTGCTTTTAGTCACTGCGTTTGATGGGTTTGCTTATAATATCACCTGAAATATAATATAATGTACCTGGAAATATTGTGCCATATCACCCACCTTATCATATCAGGGTACTACTGTTTTGCTGTTTTTACAAAAAATAAAAATAAAAAATCACATTGTTCTCATTTCCCATTATATATCTACTAGAGACAGATTATATCTGTCCAGTATCATTTATTTTACTTTAATCCTGGATATATGGAGATATTTGGAGAGCATTATTATTAGTATCATGGCATTCTGGATCACTGACTCCTGTTACAAATCTAATTAAACTTTTTTTTGTATTTTTTAATATCTCAGTTAGGGGTGTGCCATATCATATTGTATGCAATAATAAAATTATTTTTTTATTTTGTTGCAGTAGTGTATTCTTGAAACATTCTTTCAATGTTTTCAATGTTTTAGTCATATCGCCAAGAGTATCGTTGACGCAAAAACACTATGAAACATCACAATGTTATTTTAGGGCCATATTGCCCACCTCTACTGCGTTTGTGTATTTCTGTGGTTCTAGTCTCAGCAGAAGTCCAGATTTATCAGACCAGGAAATACTGCAGACCACTGCAGCCTCAGCTTTCTGTTCTTGACTGATAGAAGTTGAACCCAAGTGACCTTCTGCTGCTGTAGCTCATCCTCCTCAAAGTTGGACGTGTGGTAAGATGTTCTAGGATGCTTTTATCTTCACCTCAATTTCACAGAGTGGTTATCTGGGTTACTGTAGCCTTTCTGTCAGCTCTAACCAGTCTGACTGTTCTCTCCTGAACTGCTGTCTCATCAACAAGCTTTCTGTCTGCAGATCTGCTGCTAACTAGACTAAGCTCTAAGTGGTCATAAGCTCTAATTGGTCTAAAAGCCTAAATCACTGCACTTCTTACCTTCCCTCTCCGCGGTCATGGCTGACAGGTCTGCGTCTTTAGTGAAGATGTTCTTGATGCCCAGCTGCTGCAGCGTGTCCCTCAGGTCAATCTTCTGCTCTACTTTAAACCTGCAGCAAAAAAAACAATAAACGTTTGTAGCGAAAGACTGTAGCAGCAGAGGAAACTTAATCTGACCAAACCTGATTACCAAACCTTTTGAATATTCTATAAGACACAGAAATAAAAAATAATATTACATTAAAATACATTATAATAAAGTAAAACTTAATGGTCTGTTAAAGTTGCAAAGTTTATGCCAATTTCAGCACAGATGAAAAAAAGTGCATTGTGATTGTGCATCTAAAGCGATTCCCACTGTATGCTGGGTTACTACGCAGTTACTATGCTGTTCTAAGTGGTTGCTATGGTGTTGCTAATTAGGTACTATGGTATCCTTGGTTTATGCTGTAGGTTTGCAAGGCATTTACTATGCTGTTCCAAGTGACTGCTGAGAGGCAGTTACTATGCTGTTCAAAGTGGTTGCTATGGTGCTGCTACGCAGGTACTATTGTCTCCTAGGTGGTTGCTGAGAGGCAGTTACTATGCTGTTCTAAGTGGTTGATGAGAGGCAGTTACTATGCTGTTCCAGGTGGTTGCTATGGTGCTGCTACACAGGTACTATTGTATCCTAGGTGGTTGCTAAGAGGCAGTTACTATGCTGTTTCAGGTGGTTGCTATGGTGCTGCTACACAGGTATTATTGTATCCTAGGTGGTTGCTGAGAGGCAGTTACTATGCTGTTCCATATGGTTGCTATGGTGCTGCTATGCAGGTACTATTGGATCTTAGGTGGTTGCTGAGAGGCAGTTACTATGCTGTTTCAAATGGTTGCTATGGTGCTGCTACACAGGTACTACTGTATCCCAGGTGGTTGCTAAAAGGCAGTTATTATGCTGTCCCAAGTAATTATTATGTGCTTACTAACCATTTGTTTTGTCTATGATATTTCAGGTTGTGAGGCTGTTGTTATGCCATTCCAAGTGGTTGCTCTGGTACCCCAAGTAGATACGATGTTGCTCGGCAATGTGCAAGCACTAATAATCCCAGTGCTCAATACAAGTCTCTTTCATACTATAGGGACAGAATAAGGTTATCTAACCTGGGCAGGTAGACCTCCACCTTCTGCTTCTTCACATTGTTAGCCCAGTCGTCCAGCAGCTGTGGCCGGATAATGGGCTCCAGTGTGGCCAGAGGAACCTCCTGCCTGGGCAGAACGATCATCATGCTGACATCCTCTCCTTCATACGGCATCTCCAACACCTGGTACACACCTCCAGCCTCAGCCGAACCATCACTGAACTCACCTGGAGAATAGAAACACATAAAAGTATTTAATTTGACAATAATTTGACAGGTAACAGCTCAAAAAACTTTTTGACAGACTGTAATACACTACAGAAAATGTAGGGCATGCTCTATAATGCCTTATAATGTTCAGATGGTCCACATGCTCATTCAGACAGACTGTAATACACTATAGAACATGTAGGGGGAGCTCTATATTACATTATAATGTTCATATGATGCACACACCCTTTCTGACAGACTGCAGTACACTGAAGGAAGCATAATGAATGCTCTAGAATACACTATAATGTTCGTATGATCACTACACTCATACAGACAGACTGTAATATACTATAGGAAGCACGGGGGAGTTCTATAATGCTCTATAATGTTTATATGGTCCACATTGTCATTGTGATAGACTGTAATACACTACAGGATGTGTAAGGGGCACTTTATAATGCTGTGTAATGTTCATATGATCCACACAGACATTCTGACAGACTGTAATACACTGAAGGACAAGTAAAGGGTACTCTATAATGCACTAAATTGCCCTATGATCTACACATCCTTTCTGACAGACTGTAATTCTCTACAAGAAGCATAACGAGTGCTCTATAATGCTCTATAATGTTCGTATGATCATTACACTCATTCAGGCAGATTGTAATACACTATAGGAAGCATAGGGGGGTTCTATAATGCTCTTTAATGTTTATATGATCCACATTGTCATTGTGATAGACTGTAATACACTACAGGACGTGTAGGGGGTGCTCTATAATGCTCTATGATCCACACACCCTTTCTGACAGACTGTAGTACACTACATAAAGCAAGGTATGCTCTATAATGCTCTATAATATTCATATGACCATCACACTCATTATGACAGACTGTACCACACTACAGGAAACATAGCGGTGTGTGTGTGTGGGGGGGGGGGGTTATAATGCTCTATAATGTTCATATGAACCACATTGTCATTGTGATAGACTGTAATACACTGCAGGATGTGTAGGGGGCACTCTAAAATGCAGACTGTAAGACTGTAATAGACTACTACAGGAAGCATAACAGATGCTCTATAATGCTCTATGATCCACACAGCCTTTCTGACAGACTGCAATACACTACAGGAAGCATAATGAATGCTCTATAATGTTCATATGATAATCACACTCAATCTGACAGACTGTAATGCACTAAAGGAAACATAGGGGGTGCTCTATAATGCTCTATGTTCAACACAGCTTTTCTGACAGACTGTAGTACACTACAGGAAGCATTAACTATGCTTTATAATGCTCTATAATGTTCATATGATCCACACTCACATTCTGACAGACTGTAACACTCTACATACAGAGTGTACTGACGTCAGTTTCATCTTCTTCTCTCCACACTGCTCCTCACACTCCTCAGTCACACCCAGCAGCACGCCACACACCGCAGCTAACACCTCTGAATCTAATAAAAGCTGTGCTTACTTCAGTAAGAGCTACAATAGCAGCTGAACAGTTCAGTGTTTCAGTGGTGAATCATCTTTGATACTGCAGTTTATACTGCAGTCCATTTCTGTTGGGATATCAGAAGGTACTAGTAGGAACATTTCACCTGGAATGTCCCCACAGGTGTGAATCTCTACAGGCAAAGTCAGGAGAGCCCCGCCTACCCAGAGTTTAGAATCCAAGATAGCTGCCCTGCGCATCACCAGTAGCTTTAAACACTTTATAAACATTATTATTACATCTCATTAAATCAGCTATTACTAACATTACTGTCCGACATGTATCTGCAGACATGTTTTTATGCTGCTTGGATGTTTAAAATACTGTATAATGTGTTGTTATAAACTGGTACTGCCAACAGTGCTAACAGTATATGGAAAGCAGAATTAGTCCAGCATCAGACTTTAAGGTCCCTATCATACACACTGCGCAAGGCACGTCACGATACTCTTTGCTATCTTACACCCCGTTAACGCAGTAAATTTTCACGCCTTGTGCCCACGCCATTAAAATAGCATCAGAGTTTAGGAATAAATCTACACTGATGGGTGTGGTGGTCTGAAAGTGTGTTCAGGTATGTGTTTCTCCTATGGTGGTGGAAAACACAGGTGCTCCACTGACTGATTAAAACCCTGACAACAGTCAATCATCAGAGTCCATTACTATAGCTCTCGTACACACCCACACACAGACGCACTGCAGAGCACAAATAAAATAACATTACTGTTCCCTTAAATAAGTTGCTTGCATATCTTCAGTGTGACCGCACAGGTCAGTATCCTCTGCTAAGATGCACAAAAGCACCACACTGTTAAGATACGAACGTGCCAAAGTCAGAGCTCACCTGCCTCCTAAAACCATGATTAACTAAGAGAATTAGTACTTGTTTAGTAATGTTTTTTGCACATTTCGAGCCACGAAAAGCGTAGACACACTGACCCCGCGTTAATCCAACTGCGCAATTGACCGGTGCACCCCATTACCGCTCATTTACCCTGTTTTTACACTGACAGGTGACAAGTCACTTGTGTTGCCCCACGTACGTCTCTTTGGTGTGTTTTCGACGCTGCTTACGCTGTTGTGAGTGGGCATGTATTCACTACTTTCTTTCACACTTAATGTTTCTCCAAAATGCCCTGTCTATGTGCAAAAAAACGGAAATAGAAAAAACATCAGCTATTTTCCTCTCTGTCGTGTTCAGAATCACACTGCTGGGAATATGAATGAAGTACAATTGGAATCAAAAGTTCACAAAGCAGAAACTGGGTTCCATGGATCCCCATGTCTGTTATTTGTCATAAGTATTTGTTTGGCCAACAGGTTTAGAATGCCACTTTAGAGCATCAAGCCCTGTTTGTCGCTTAATGCTCTGTCTCCGCTAAAAATAATATCCTCCCATAGGAAATGAATGGTCGCCTATTAATCTATTAATATTAGTCGCCTGCCAATATGAGTGCAGCGTTATACACTTATCTCTAGGGACAATTCAGCATAGCCAATCCACCTACCATGTGCTTTGGGAGCCTGGAGGAAACTGAAGTTTCCTGTCTTAGCTGCAGAAGTGACTGAAAAGGTTCTCCTGAAGCAAAAATAATTATTCGCCTTATATTGTTAATGAAACCATTTTTGGTACTATACCTATACCTATCACTAGTGATGCCTCAACACCAGGAGGGTGAAGACTAGCACATGCCACAGACTTCACCTCTTTTTGAACTGCTGCTGATGTAGCATTGCCAAGTAGCATCACAGTGCACTAGGAGGAAAGCAAAGCGACTCGGTTCTGATACATCAGCTCACAGATGCCTTGTGCTGATTGACATCACCCTAGAAGTGATGAGGGGAAAGAGCGCCTTCTACCCACCCAGAAAAAGCAAAGCCAATTGTGCTCTCTCGGGACTCTGGCAGCTGATGGCAAGCTGCAAGACTGGGATTCGAATCAGCGATCTCCTGATCATAGTGGCAGTGCTTTAGACTGATTGACGACTCGGCACTCTACCACATAGTGCAAATATAACATGTTCAGTTTCAGATTTGGGTTTTATCTGTGTAGACTGTACATTTATAATTAGAGAAGTTATCAACATGAAAACCAGAGAGCTGCCTTTTGGTAAAAAACATGCAATTATGAAGCTGAAAGCCATTGAGCCATTGCACAAATACTGTTCATAGCCAGTAAAACCGTTTGGCATGTCCTGAAGAAGAAAGTCGTCACTGGTGTACTAAGTTACAGATGTCGAACAGCCATTGCTTAAAAATCTTTTTCTTACCATAATAGAAGTCCCCCTGCTGGTACATCATCAGCGTCTGCACCTCGCTGCCATCGTCCTTGCTAAAGGAGAAGGTTCTGGTGTTTTCTGGTCGAAACTGGTTCTTCCAGCTGCCTCTGAAGTACATGGCATTCACCAGAGTAATCCTAGTCACACTGCTGAAGTCATCTGCTGACACCAGGTCATGGATCTTACCTGGGTAGAAGAGGCAAAGCAAGATTACCACTAGATTAGCTTTTAAGTTTCACTTTTAATAGTAATTTATCACTATTAATAATATGTCAAACTGTCTACATATAAATAGCAATGCATAAATGTATATATTTATAGTTTATATATTAATGCCTTTCACAGTGTAATAATGTATGTGTATTCTAAGTTATGTGTGAAATTCTATATTTCTATTAGTATTTATTGGGTTCTTGCTAATGTGAGGGGCCTAGCAGCTACATTTTTCACTCACCTGCGTTACTGTGACAATAAAATTGTATTAGATTTTTTTATATACAGTACCAGTCAAAATTTGCACACACCTCTTCTCAATCAAGGTTTTCTTTCTTTATTTATTTAATTTATTTTCTACATTGTATATTAATAAAAATAAATAAAACACGATGAATGAGAAGAAGTGTGTCCAAAACTTTTATTGGTTTTATTGGGACTGCTTTTAAGATTGAACAATGCTACTATTATTACAAAATAGATTTTTTTTGTTTAAAATTTGGACAATTTTGTGTACAATATGATATCACAACAATATATGGTCATATTATCTAACACTAGGTGGCCTGAGAGACTCCAGTCACTGCAGCTCTGTCTCTCCTGCTCCTGCTCTCTCAGTGGAGGAATAAAAGGATGATCTTCTCTGCGAGAGGAAATCTTCCCCGGGCCAGACGCAGGGATTTACTCTGCAGTGTCTGCTGGAGCTCCAGCTGTAACTCAGCCTGATGACAAATATTACATCACCCAGAACTCTAAACTGCTTAGCTTAATCTGGTTTAGTCTTGTTCTGTCTTCAGATTATTATAATACTGCTGACTCCCCGTCAGACCCGCGGCTCAGACTTCACTTTTAAATTCAGACTTTTCCATTAAAGTTTATACAACATTCACTTTTCTAGTGTATAGGAGTGTTTATTAAGGTGGTTTATGGTCTAATATCTCCTATTCTATTGTATAGGGGTGTTTATTAAGGTGGTTTATGGTCTAATATCTCCTATTCTAGTGTATAGGAGTGTTTATTGAGGTTGTTTATAAACTAATATCTACTATTCTAGTGTATATAAGTGATTATTGAGGGTGTTTGTGGAGTAATATCTCCTATTCTAGTGTATAGGAGTGTTTATTGAGGTTGTTTAGATACATGGATAGATAGAAACTTTATTTATCCCCAAAGGAAATTTAGGCAAGAAGTTTATGGACTAATATCTCCTATTCTAGTGCATAGGATACCATTCAGCGTCACCTGATGATCACCAAACTTCACCATCTGTACGTCCCTCCTCCCCTCATTCATTGGATTCACAATTTCCTTAGTGACCGACCACAAGCTGTGAAAATAGGTACTGTTTTATCACCACTCACCACCAGAAATACTGGCGCCCCGCAGGGATGCGTCCTAAGCCCTTTCCTCTTTACTCTCTACACCAACGACTGTGTAAGTCCCACACCCATCACAACATACTTTAAATACTCAGATGACACTGCTGTACTCGCACTCCTTAGTGATAATAACTCCATCTCAGCATATCAAGATTCAATCTCTCACTTTACACACTGGTGTAGTGATAACTCTCTTCAGCTTAATATCAGTAAAACTAAAGAATTGGTAATCACCAACCCTAGATCACAAATACACACAACTCACAATCCCATCTGTATCAACAGTGAAACAGTAGAATTGGTTGACTGTTTCAAATACCTTGGACTCACCCTGGATAGTAAAATCAGTTTTGAACAACACACCAACGAGATTCACAAACGCAGCCAACAAAGACTTTCAGCCATTCGTAAGCTTAAAGCACTTTTTGTTGCCCCCCGTCACTTACTCCTCCTGTACAAGAGTATAGTTCTATTTTCATTTACTGTCTACCTTGCTTTTTCAACATGTTAACTGCTGCCAATAGGAACAAACTTATACACATCACTAATACTGCATCCAAAATAATAGGCCTACAAACTCCCAACCTATCAGATCAGAACACTAAACTCAGTAGAAATAGAGCACAAATTATTGCACAGGATCCCAGCCACCCTTTAAACCCCTTTTTATTCTGCTCCCATCAGGGCGTAGAAACAGAACATTGGTATGGAAACGCGCACGCTTTGGGAAAAGCTTTGTGCCCTTTGCGATATCCACCCTAAACGAAAGTGCGCGGCGGTGAATTGTTGAACTTACTCACTTTGTTTGGAGTCTACCTGATTATATATGTGTGTTTTGGACTGTATGTGGGGATGGTGGAGGTTGGTGGGGACGGGATGGAACGTTTGTGTTAAGTGTATTTATACATGTATCTGTGTTTCGGAGGCTATGTGCTGACAGTGAAAACAAATTTCCCGTTGGGGACAATAAAGACTATCTATCTATCTATCTATCTATCTATCTATCTATCTATCTATCTATCTATCTATCTATCTATCTATCTATCTATCTATCTATCTATCTAGGAGTGTTTATTGAGGTTGAGTTTATGGACTAATATCTCCTATTCTAGTGTATAGGAGTGTTTATTGAGGTTGAGTTTATGGACTAATATCTCCTATTCTAGTGTATATGAGTGTTTATTGAGGTGATTTATGGACTAATATCTCCTATTCTAGTGTATAGGAGTGTTTATTGAGGTTGAGTTTATGGACTAATATCTCCTATTCTAGTGTATAGGAGTGTTTATTGAGGTTGAGTTTATGGACTAATATCTCCTATTCTAGTGTATAGGAGTGTTTATTGAGGTGATTTATGGACTAATATCTCCTATTCTAGTGTATAGAAGTGTTTATTGAGGTTGTTTATGGAGTAATATCTCCTATTTTAGTCTAAAGGAGTGTTTCTTGAGGTTGTTTATGGACTAATATCTCCTATTCTAGTGTATAGGAGTGTTAATTGAGGTTGAGTTTAAGGACTAATATCTCCTATTCTAGTGTATAGGAGTGTTTATTGAGGTTGCGTTTATGGACTAATATCTCCTATTCTAGTGTATATGAGTGTTTATTGAGGTGATTTATGGACTAATATCTCCTATTCTAGTGTATAGGAGTGTTTATTGAGGTTGAGTTTATGGACTAATATCTCCTATTCTAGTGTATAGGAGTGTTTATTGAGGTTGAGTTTATGGACTAATATCTCCTATTCTAGTGTATAGGAGTGTTTATTGAGGTGATTTATGGACTAATATCTCCTATTCTAGTGTATAGAAGTGTTTATTGAGGTTGTTTATGGAGTAATATCTCCTATTTTAGTCTAAAGGAGTGTTTCTTGAGGTTGTTTATGGACTAATATCTCCTATTCTAGTGTATAGGAGTGTTAATTGAGGTTGAGTTTAAGGACTAATATCTCCTATTCTAGTGTATAGGAGTGTTTATTGAGGTTGTTTACGGACTAATATCTCCTATTCTAGTGTATAGGAGTGTTTATTGAGGTTCATTATGGAGTAATATCACCTATTCTAGTGTATAGGAGTGTTTATTGAGGTTGAGTTTATGGATTAATATCTCCTATTCTAGTCTATAGGAGTGTTTATTGAGGTGGTTTAAGGGCTAATATCTCCTATTCTAGTGTATAGGAGTGTTTATTGAGGTTGAGTTTATGGACTAATATCTCCTATTCTAGTGTATAGGAGTGTTTATTGAGGTGGTTTAAGGGCTAATATCTCCTATTCTAGTGTATAGGAGTGTTTATTGAGGTTCATTATGGAGTAATATCTCCTATTCTAGTGTATAGGAATGTTTATTGAGGTTGATTTTATAGACTAATATTTCCTATTCTAGTGTATAGGAGTGTTTATTGAGGTGGTTTAAGGGCTAATATCTCCTATTCTAGTGTATAGGAGTGTTTATTGAGGTTGAGTTTATGGACTAATATCTCCTATTCTAGTGTATATGAGTGTTTATTGAGGTGATTTATGGACTAATATCTCCTATTCTAGTGTATAGGAGTGTTTATTGAGGTTGAGTTTATGGACTAATATCTCCTATTCTAGTGTATAGGAGTGTTTATTGAGGTTGAGTTTATGGACTAATATCTCCTATTCTAGTGTATAGGAGTGTTTATTGAGGTGATTTATGGACTAATATCTCCTATTCTAGTGTATAGAAGTGTTTATTGAGGTTGTTTATGGAGTAATATCTCCTATTTTAGTCTAAAGGAGTGTTTCTTGAGGTTGTTTATGGACTAATATCTCCTATTCTAGTGTATAGGAGTGTTAATTGAGGTTGAGTTTAAGGACTAATATCTCCTATTCTAGTGTATAGGAGTGTTTATTGAGGTTGTTTACGGACTAATATCTCCTATTCTAGTGTATAGGAGTGTTTATTGAGGTTCATTATGGAGTAATATCTCCTATTCTAGTGTATAGGAGTGTTTATTGAGGTTGAGTTTATGGATTAATATCTCCTATTCTAGTGTATAGGAATGTTTATTGAGGTGGTTTAAGGGCTAATATCTCCTATTCTAGTGTATAGGAGTGTTTATTGAGGTTGAGTTTATGGACTAATATCTCCTATTCTAGTGTATAGGAGTGTTTATTGAGGTGGTTTAAGGGCTAATATCTCCTATTCTAGTGTATAGGAGTGTTTATTGAGGTTCATTATGGAGTAATATCTCCTATTCTAGTGTATAGGAATGTTTATTGAGGTTGATTTTATAGACTAATATTTCCTATTCTAGTGTATAGGAGTGTTTATTGAGGTGGTTTAAGGGCTAATATCTCCTATTCTAGTGTATAGGAGTGTTTATTGAGGTTCATTATGGAGTAATATCACCTATTCTAGTGTATAGGAGTGTTTATTGAGGTTGTTTATAGGCTAATATCTCCTATTCTAGTGTATAGGAGTATTTATTGAGGTTGTTTATGGACTAATATCTCCCATTCTAGTGTACAGGAGTGTTTATTTAGGTGGTTTATAGATTAATATCTCCTATTCTAGTGTATAGAAGTGTTTATTGAGGTGATTTTTTGGACTAATACGTGTATACTCACTCTCTGTGTGGTTCTGGACCCAGGTGTTGATGTGTTGAGCTACAGCTGCTGACTCGCTGAAGTCCACCGTCTCTACCTGAGCGTGGAAATACTGTTTCATAAGGCGCAGGAAGTCTGCATTAAAGTGGACCCCCGACTGCAGGAACAGGGAGTTAGCCAGACGCACCACGTACTGAGCTTCATCTCCAGATAGAGCCAGGGTCAGGTTCCTCAGTACAGAGAACTCCTCATCTGCACATATACATATACACACACACATACATTTTATACAGTATATCACTCAGCCATTGCATTAAAACCATGTTCTTAGGTCCTGGAAACCAGTAACACCACACAATACCTGCCTGATATTGTGGAGATTTTACTGATTTCAACATATTAATTTCAAGAACTGACTGTTCACTTGCTGCCTGATACATTTCACCCTTCCATAATCACTTCTTCACTTCGTGATCACTTCTTCTCTTGGTGAAATGCTAGAGGCAATGTTATGGCCGATAAATCAATCTAAATAACAGCTTTGTTTGGCAACCACTGTCTACCACTGTCTCTGTTAATGAACTAAATATCAGGGTGAATGTTTACTAAAATTACTGTTAAAATGTACAGGGTCTCCGAGTGGTTCAGTGGTCTAAGGCGCTGCCACTATGAGCGGGAGGTCGCAGGTTCAAATCCCCGCTCATGCAGCTTTGCCATCAAGCCATCTAGAGGGAGCAAAATTGGCCCTGCTCCCTCTGGGTGGGTAGATGGCGCTCTCTCACCACATCACTCCTAGGGTGATGTCTGCAGCACAGGGCATCTGTGAGCTGATGTATCAGAACCGAGTCGCTGCGTTTTCCTCCAAGCGTGTTGGCTGCTCGGTAATGCTGCATCAGCAGCAGCTCGAAAAGAAGCGGTGGCTGACTTCACATGTATTGGAGGCCCTCCCGGTGTTTTGGGGCATTACTAGTGATAGGGGGAGTCCTAATGAGTGGGTTTGGTAATTGGCCGTGTAAATTGGGGAGAAAATGGGGAAAAATAGAAATAAAATTAAAATAAATGTACAGTATATAATTAAAGGTAAACATTGATTTTCTGATCATATGCTCCACATGACACTTTGTTTGTTAGCCACATTATCCTATATACCCAATATATCTTAGCTGATTGACTGAATCTGAACTCAAAGATCATAATATTTTCTTTTAATACCCTTAGTTAGACACTATAATAATCTCATCATTTTAAGATAGGAATTTGGGAAGCGTTATTTATGTTTACCCCATGTAAGTAAAAAAAAAAAGTACTTAAAATTTAACCTCAAATAGTTTTAGTTGCCCTCAGCTAACCTTACACTCTTCTATTGGTGTTGCTATTATTGTTGGGATCTTCTTTGTTATCCCCTTTAGTGTAAAAGCTTGCTGCAATGTAGATTGATACTAAGTCTAGGTGCTGAACAAACCAGACCGTATTTTATATTTCAGATTACTCAAAGTAGCACCTCTTGCTTAGATAACAGCTGAATTTTCACCTGAAATTCAGACTTTCAGTTAACAGCTGTGCTGAACTCGTCAAGAGTTAATTACTTGAATTTCTTGTCTCTTAATGTGTTTGAGAGCATCAGTTGTAAAGTAGTGAAGAGGTAGAGTTACAGATATACAGTGAATAGTGAATATTTGAGTAATGTTCTAATCCAGATTCAGGCAAGTGGCAAATAATAGTCAAACATTTTCAAGAACTCTTTAAGTGCAGTCACCACAAAGACCATCCAAAATTCCATGATGAAACTGGCCCTCATCAGGACTGCCCCAGGAAGGGAAGAGCAAGAGTTTCCTCAGTTGTACAGGATAAGTTCATCAGTGTTAACAGCCACAGAAACCACAGATTAGAGCACCTAAATGCTTCTTCACAGAGTATTTTAGTTTGTTTAACACTTTTAAGTTACTACATGATTCATTATTTATTCCTTCATAGTACGGATCACTTCAGTATTAATTTACAATGTAGGAAAAAGAGAAAACATATATAACTAAGCATTAAATGAGAAAGTGTGTCTTAACTTTTGATTGGGTGTGTGTCTGAGTTAGTTTTTTTACCTTCTCTAAAGTTGCTGTATCCCACAGCCTGGCGGATCTCCTGCAGGGAAGACCCCCTGGCCCCCAGCTCCACCATACCCAGTGCCAGGGCCACACTGAGCGGGGAGAAAATGATGTTTTCCTCTCCACCAGCCGTCTGCAGCTGGTGGTACAGCCTGACCGAGAACTCTGCCGTCACATCCTCAGGAACGTCCACCGCCCGGCAACCGCATCCACATAGCAACAGCAGTGGCACCAGTCCGAGCACCAACATGGTAAAGGAGGGACGGCTGGAGAGAAAGAGAGAGAGAGGGAGAGAGAGAGAGAGAGGGAGAGAGAGAGAGAGAGATGATGGATATTACTTTACAATATGATACAATAATACAGTACAGCACATTAAATTAAATGAGTTTAATGATGCTGCAGGATTTAATATTAATACCATCAATTTGAACTTCACACTGGCTTTTAATTAAGACTTGGCTGTGTGTGTATGTGTGTGTATGTTTGTGTGTGTGTGTGTGTGTGTGTGTGTATAAATGTGTGTGTATCTGTAACACAATACCATTTGTATTGCATTTTGATTTGAACTGCACATTGGGGTGGCCTAGACCCTAGGTCCTTAACATCATTTCATCCATCCCAACTATGTAATATAGGAATGATTGTATGAAATGTACAGTGGCTTGCAAAAGTATTCATACCCCTTGAACTTTTCCACATTTTGTCACCTTACAATCACAAACGTAACTGCATTTTATTGAGATTTTAAGTGATAGACAAACACAAAGTAGGACATAATTGTAAATTGGAACGAACATGATACATAGATTTAAAAAAAAAATCTATCAAACAAAAATCTGAAAAGTGTGATCACACTTTTTTGATTTTTTTAAATATAGATAATTATTTTTTTTATCATTTTCATTTCACAATTATGTGCTGTTTTGTTTTTGTCTATCACTTAAAACCTCAATAAAATACATTTACGTTTGTGGTTGTGAGGTGAAAAAATGTGGAAAAGTTCAAGGGGAATACTTTTGCAAGCCAGTGTATATAATAATATATGTATTCCAACAGAACAATGCTCGTCATATACCACTGCTATTTCAAGAGCTTGCCTTGAAGACCCTATGCCATGGCCTGACTAATCACCAGATAATCTATCCCTAATTGAAAATGCGTGGGAACTTTGTGAGACTTTTAAAGCTGAATATAATGAATCATTGCAGGACTCCATTAGGAACCTCTACAACTCCCTAACACAACTCTGGCATGTTGTGTTACACATGTATAACACACTATTCTAAATATATAATAATTGATTGTTCTGTATAAATAGCACTGCAATGTAAAATTGTGAGTTTAGTTTAGGCTACAGGAGTGAACTGCTGCTGGTCGGCTGCATCCCGATACTTTACTGAATCTTCCTCTCCTAGATTCTGCTGATCTGTTTTTTTATAATATCCATAATCTAGTCAGCTCTGACAGTATATTTACTACGACCATAAGAGCAGCAGAATAAAGAAGAGCACCCTCTATAGGTGTCTGTATTCCTATATATTTAGAACTGATATAACGTATAACTATAATATATTCATATTTAATTACAACACCTGTATATGCACATCTATGTGTGTATGTACACGAGTACAAGTGTATTTGTATGAAGGCCTGTGTGTGTGTGTGTGTGTGTGTGTGCGCGCATATCCTGCTGACTTCAGCTTCGGCACAGTGTGTGTATCATGAATGATTGAACTGTGCCCCTACCCACCTACTGCACACACACACACACACGCACATACACAAATACACACACAAATACACATTTGCGATAGCTAATTTATTGTTCATGCGGACCTCACACACAAACACACACACACACACACACACACAGACTCAATGACACACACATACACACAGACTCACACACACTCACACACAAACACACACTCACACACACAAACACTCACACACGCACACATTTGCATACAAGGCAATGCACACACACACACACTTCCATGAACACACACACACACTGCTGTCTGTATTCTTACATTGCTCAATCTCTCTGTTTCTGTCGTTGCCTGGCAACATTGTTTTCTGCACAAACAAAAAAAAATGAGAATGTTCCCTGTATGTGTGCGTCTGTATGTGTGTGTGTGCACGAGTCTATATGTGTGTGTGTGTGTGTGTGTTTGTATTAGCTGATGCAGTGAGCAGTGGTGATTGGTGGTCTTTACCGCAGTGATATTATTACACCTCATGAACAGGTTCAGTTTGTATCCATCTACAGTTCATTTCTCCACATCACTGTCCCTCCTGAACACACTGACCCTGCAGACCCGCCCCCAAAACCCACTCTACTGAACAACCCAGCTCACTTACACAGCCCAAATCACAGAAACCAGAGCTTTCTTCACTTTTAATAAAAGATAAATATAAATTATAAAAAAATAACACACATAATACGTTTCAAATTCATGAAAAAATAAAAATTGATGTAGTAACACGTGCACGGAAGCACAATAATACTAATAATACTACCAGCAGAAGTACAGCAACTGTGTTAGCCTTGGCGCTGTCAGTCTGCCTGCTCCAGATTCTAAACTTTATAACAAAGACTCTAAATCCCAGCATGCACTCACACCGGACTTTCCTGACTCTGACCAGGTCTAGGTTCAGCAACAGTATGTGCTGAAAGAATGAGGTCAGCTGACTACCTGAATATACTGAACATAGACCAGGTTAATTTTTCTTCCCTGATGGCACACCCATATTCCAAGATGACAATGTCAGGATTCATGGGGCTGGAATTGTGTAAGAGTGATTCAGGGAGCATGAGATCATCATTTTCACACATGGATTGAGAGAGTTCACTACAGAGTCCAGATCTTAACCTCATTGAGAATCTTTGGGATGTGCTGGATGGAGAAGAGCTGCTTTGTGCAGTGGTCAGACTCTACCATCATCAATGCTGCTGCAAGATCTTGGGGAAAAATTAATCCAGCAACACTGGATTGAAATAAATCTTGACATTGCAGAAGCTTATTAAAACAATGCCACAGTGAATGCGTGCTGCAATCAAAAATAAAGGCGATTCAACCAAATGTTAGAGTGTGTGACCTTTATTTTGGTGGAAAAAGTGCACTTTAAGAGAGTTGGATTCTGGCGTATGTGTAGAATTCGGCACAACACCCAGGAAAAACATGCCAATCTGACAACATTCTACAAACCAATCACTGTCAAGCATAGACAGATGACAGATAGTAGATGATGATGCCACTAAACTGCAGTGTGAATCCAAAACATTTACACCATGTTACAATCAAAAATGTGTACTATCTACTATCTATATTTGATCGCATTTAGAGACTTTGGTGTGGTTGGTGTGGCGTAGTGGATAACACAACTACCTGCTAGTGAGCTACCACATCATGTGGGAGAATGGGGTTTAGATCCCAACGTGGGTGACTATACTGCACTACAACAATAAGTGTCTTTGGGCAAGACTCCTAACACTACATTGGTCAAACTCTGTAAGAGGAATAACCTTTTAAGTCACTCTGGATAAAATTGTCAGCTGTAAAGTCAGCTAATGATGTAAATGTAAATGTAAGTATGGTGTCACATCAATGTCAAAAGTCGCGGGCGCAAAAATACCAGGTGAAAAAAGTTAACCAGCATGTTTTTTTACATTTTGTGTGTGTAAATGAACTTCTCGTGAGCACAAATGTGAAACTAGCGAGCAAAAAAAGGGAATTGTGTGCATGCTAAAGAAAATGTTGCTAATCAAGCTTAATTTTTTCTCCTCTCTGGTGTTTTTTTCCTCGCGCGCTGTGTGAATTACCTGCAGCAGCAGTTTGTGCTCGACTGAGTGTTTGGCGCTCAAGTTTTGAAAGGGGTGGTTTTCACAGTTTGGGGGCGGAGTCTGAGTCGCCTACCTCAGCAAATGCTATTGGCTGATATCTCAAGGGTAGGTAGAGCGGGTCGCTCCGGGCACTAAACCCGGGCAGACAGAGCAGGTCGCTCCGGGCACTAAACCCGGGCTAACTGCACCGGAAAGCGGGCTATTGGATGTTAGCATAGCCAGCTAGCTAACTCTCCTGCCATCCTTCCTTCCCCGCCCTTCTCTGGCTCGTGGAGGTAGGCGGTCCGTCACGAACCCTGGAGATATCAGCCAATAGCATTCGCTGAAGGAGGCGACCCTGACTCCGCCCCCAAACTGTCAAAACCACCCCTTTCAAAACCCCAAATCATCCTATCCAAAATATTGAATGGGGCTCTATCAATCCTTCCAGCTGTCAGGCCTTACGCCCCTCTAGCCTATGCCAACAGGTTCATGGTTTTGCTGTAATCTGTATGAAAACATGAACATTTTAGGTCAGTATCAGTAGAAGTTTGAGGAAAGGCCCTGTAAACCTCCAGGCTCTGAAACTAGCTGTGACCCCGCTTGGTTCCAGCAGATCATTCCAGAATCCTCCAGCGCGGGGGGGTGCAGTGTTTCAGGCCGCCGGTGTAACACTAGCCGTTCCGGGCGGGGAAAAACAGACAGCGGTCTGTGAGGGAAGGAGAAAAGAGGGCGCGGCTGGAACAGCAGACATGGCTGACCTTTCTCCTCGCTCAGGCTGCGTCCAGCACAAAGACCTGCAGCCCACCAGGGAGAAGCACACAGGCCAAACCGGCAGCTCCGCATCCCCCGCGGCCCCCCGACAGCCCCCAGCGGGCCGGGCCAGGTTTCAGTGGCCTTATAAAGCCAGACTCTGCCCTGACTCTCAGACTGAATGAACTTTAACTGAATTAAGGACACGTTAAATTCGTGGAAGTGACGAATCAGGAACCTCAAACACTTCTTTTTCTTGTTCTTATTTTTACTCGCAAAACCCCAAAAGCACACTAGAGTAGATAATTTGAGGGTTAATACAAGGCTAAAAAGGCTAAAAGCTAACGCTATCTTTCCAGTTAGAGCTTCACATATGATGGCTCTAGAGCAGCTTTTCTCAACTGGTGGGTTGGGGCCCAAAAGTGGGTCACGGACCCATGCTTGTTTAAAAAAAAAAAAAAAAAGAGAGAGAGACAGAGAAAGTTTCTTAATAATGTACTCTGAATGCAGAGAAGTGAAATATCTAGTTTTGTGGCTCTTGGTATATTGATATATATATATCATGTAGGGCTGCATGATATTGGAATCTTTTTTCAGCGATAAATATCGAGA
Organism: Astyanax mexicanus; assembly: GCF_023375975.1. Classification (NCBI taxonomy): domain Eukaryota; kingdom Metazoa; phylum Chordata; class Actinopteri; order Characiformes; family Acestrorhamphidae; genus Astyanax; species Astyanax mexicanus. Next base: position 7,921,400 of record NC_064416.1, on the reverse strand, counting down.
TATTAAACAATGCAGGGACCATGACGTCACCAGCACCACCCCCACCCCCACCTGTATACTGTCTCGCGTCTAGAACAATCAAGAGCTGAGTCAGCGCCAAGCTCAACTCAAAACCCGAGAAAAACTGCAAAACAACAGTAATCGCCGCTTTAATCAGGCATTTAAATGGCTTTTTAAAAGGTAAATAAGAGCATTTTTTCTGGGATTAAAGCTCGAATTATGCCGGCTGGGATAGTCTCCAGCCCCTCCCGTGACCCTTGATACCAGAGATGTAATTGGAAATATCTGCGCAAAACTGTGATGGATTGAGGTGCACAGCTTTCGACACCTGCATTTACAAGCCATGCGGTTACCTTGTGTTTACTCCTTATGTCCCCCTCCCCCTCGCGCTTCTCAGGCAGCAGCAGCCTGTCACTCACACAGACACAGAGACGATGCTGTGTATCTATGTCTTGTGTCAAGACTCTTAGGCTTTTCACATATTGGACAGTGGAAATAAGCTTTATTCAAACAAAATCAATTAATACAATGAAGTACTTCTGTCTTAACATATTGCTGTTAGATCAATAACCATGAGAAAAGTGCATTTTCCAGTGGCAAAAGAGAAGTATATATAGAAATGTATGTATGTCCTTATAAAGCATACCTAAACGGAAATAAACTCTAACGAGAGCATCTTTGTTCATTATTGCATATAATCACATTAAAAAGCATCAAAAAGCACCCAATATGTTAGATCCCTTTAGATCAGGGGTCGCTAGAAGGTCGGTAGACTAGTAGCTCTCCAGCCCAGAGGGTTGTTGACCCCAAACGAACCCGTGTCGTCAGGGTCGCGGTCCAAAACACTATCGCTGCCCCGGCTAGTGAATTGGGACAGGGCCGTGAAAAATGCCCTTATAAGGAGATAGGGAGAACAAGAGCGTGTGGAAAAACGAGAATGTGTGAAAGCTAAAGTCACACAGTGCGCGACAGAGAGAGACAGGGGAGGAATGTAAACAAAGCTCACTAGAGAAGCTTTTTATTTGAGTTCAAACAGCCTCCTGGGCCAGATGTTTCATGCTTGTGGGCCACATCAGGCCTGGGGGCTACCTACTGACGACCCCTGCTTTAGATTTATTATGTACATACAAAAGCGCCCTCTCGAATTATGAAAAGTGTGAGCACAAACTGTGAAATCATTCTCTTGATTTAAAGAAAAGTGAACACAAACTGCGAAACTGCTTCCTAATTTTAATTCCACGTCCCATCCCAGGCTCCGTACATTAGTGTGTAAACCCCCCAACTAACCTTCTCCAAAATATACTCTTTTATAAACACACACACACACACTGTTCCAAATCTGTCACTTTTCTCATAAGTTGCTTCAAAACGCACTTTGCTGGCAAACACACAAACACGTACACACATATGTGTGTGTGTGAGAGATGAGATACTCCCGAGCTCCATCTGGAGCAGAGAACACACACTCCAAATGCATGAGCGCACACACACACACACACACACAGAGTGAGGCAGTCTGTTAGCAGAGTCCTGGAGCGCTGCAGCATCTCATCCTCAGCCAGCTTAAAGCAGCAGATCTGCTAAACCCAGATCCACACACTGCAGGTTCTGTAGATAAAGTTCTGGTTATCAGTAGCATGGAGTGACATTACCTCTCTTCTGTGTTTTGTCATTTTAAAATACTGGAAATATTTAGCAGAAATTTGTTGATTTTGGATTAGACAAGATAGTCTGGTAACGGACATAAACCCAGGAGATTTGTAGAGATATTCTGTAATGTGTGAATGTGTTCTGTGACCTGCTGATCTGTTATGGGATCCATGAGATGACCTGTGATCTACTGAGATGTTCTGTAATCTATTGAGATGGTCTGTGATCTATGGAGATGTTCTGGTACCTACAGCGATGTTCTGTGATCTATTGAGATGTTCTGTAATCTATTGACAGGTTCTGTAGCCTATGGTGATGGTCTGTGGTCTGATATGACCTACTTCATATTGAGCCGCTGAAATCATTAAACGTTTGCATTTTTTTTTTGTGATGCTTTTCGAGGTTGCAGTGTGTTTCGGGTCATTATCTTGCTGCATGATGATGGTTCTACCACTAGGTTTGTTCATGAAGTAGAATTGTGATACCTTCACTCCTGTCCTCTCAAGGTTGTTGCTGATGTTACTAGGAGTTGTTTTAAGGTCTTTCTTTACAGAAATTACAATGTTTCTGTCATCAACTTAAGCAAATCCTACCTGTTCGACAACTGTTACTTAGTACACCAGTGACGACATTCTTCTTCAGGACATACATTCCAAACAGTTGTTCTGGCTATGGCCAATATCTGAGCAATGGTTTGATTGATTTTCCATCTTCTCTCAGCTTCACAGTTGCTTGATTTTGACCCATAGACTCAAAGCTCTTTGGTTTTCATGTTAGTTAGTCCTCTAACTATAAATGCACAGTATGCAGAGGCAAAACACAAATCTGAAACTGAACAATAAGAGATTCGGTGCTTTTTATCATCAATGCATCAGGACACACCTGGGCAACAAAACACACCTGATGATCACATGTTCCAATACTTTTGTGTGAACTCAGGTAAAAGTTGCTGAAGACTTTCTAAACTGTGTCAGATCCATAATAAATATCTGGAAATAAAAGCTAAAATGTTAATCTTTTGTCTCATATTCATATTTTAATGTTAAACTCAAATGTTTTCAGTCTACAGCAGAAATAAAGGGATTGGCCTCACGGTTCCGATACTTTTAAAGGGCCCTGTTTTATTAATACAGTATTATAAACAGTCACATTTTGACTTTATGACTGAAAATCTGTGATTTGATTAAAATTTGTTTTTAAAATGTTTAATAAAGGACGTACTGCACTCAGTATTTTGAGGGATTTGATGGATCAGAACCCCTGAAGCTCCTGATCTTCACATTTCCTCAGTGCTGTGATCTCCACAGAGCACAGGTAATCCATCAGTCACACACAGACCACCACCTGCCCAGTGCTGCCCACCAGCACAAGCTTTCAGATAGATGCTCTCTCTCTCTCTCTCTCTCTCTCTCTCTCTTTCTTCCCATCTCTTCTTCTGAAGCAGTTAACACCCTGTAATATGGTGAGATTTAAGCCTCCAATACTTGTATGTAGTGCTGTCACTACTGATGCAATTAGTAATCAAGAACAACAATGTATGAATCCAATATAATCAATAAATATATATATATATATATATATATATATATATATATATATATTTGGTCTGGGACATAATTTCAGTTATGTTATCTCAGTACGTCACCTCAGTGGATTTGAAGCGATCAAGGTGTGACCGAATTGCAGACTGCCATCTTTAAAGCAGCAGTTTATTAATTTTTTTATTTCTAATTTTTTCCCCCATTTTCTCCCCAATTTATAAGGGCAATTACCTAACCCAACATACTGTTTCAAAGTACTCTTCCACCTGCTCAGTGAAATTACAAATTCTTAAAATTAGTAATCAGACATAGGGATGCACTGAATTTTTTTGCAATCAATATTATTTAGCCAAAAAAGCTAAAAAATCTAATACTTTATACCGAACAATTACATTTTCTTTGAAAAGCCTGACGAAAAAATATTTAGGTCTTCAATTTATGCAGAGGTGAAAAGAGTAGCAAAATGAGTCAGCAGAAATGACACTTAGTATGCAACAAGTATGTGTTGGCAATACTTTGCAAATCAGGAGCGCTATAAACAGCAGGGTACTACTGATTTATACTAGGGCTGGGTATCAAAATTAAATACCAAAAAGGCACCAACTGAAATGTCTCAGCTCGCTCCGTCTTTTCTCTCTCTCTCTCTCTCTCTCTCTCTACACTTAGATATTATAATACAATAAAAAAGTCTGCCAGAAGTAAAACACATTACACTATTATTCATACTTAATTCATTTTTAAGTAATTGACATCAATAATATAAATCTAATTTAATTTTGCCAATCTAATGCTGATATTTAAAAAAAAGTCTTAAAAGCTGAAATACATCCAGCAGTATGCTTCAGGAACAATATTTGTAGATTAAGCACAAGCAATGATTGTTGTTCTTCATAAAGTGCCACAAACATGGTCCATTCAAAAAGATGGAGTCTCTCATGGTGATATTATGAGAATGAGATTTTTCATGTCGGCTGTTAAAACAAAAAATGTGAAGAATGTGTGAGAATAATTATTGTTTTTTGTATTTTTTGGTTGCAATTTAGGAAAGGTATTGAAAAAAGTATAATTTGGGTATCGGTATAGAATTCAAGGTATTGTATCGGTGTTGGGCCAAATTCAGCACCCCCACCAGGAAACGCACCCTCTTTTAGGAGCGCACAGATATCTTCTTGGCTTTAACTTTTTTTTAGAAAATTAAATAACCCAAGATACTGTTCTAAGCTACTCTGACTAAGAAATAATGAAAAAAACACTCTGAGAGGGGGTGCTTTTACTGGCGGGAGTTTTGAATTCGGCACAACACCGGTATTGGTATTTAAAATTTTAAAACAATACCCATACAATACTTTGGTGTAGGGGTGAGCAATATTATATCGTATACAATATATCATGACACAGAAATATCATGATATTAAAAATCCATATCGTGATAATAGGGCTGTTCTGTCTTAAAAGTAGTCTATTATTTACTGTGAAGCTTTAAGTGTATTTACATATATAAATTAAGTGTATATACACATATAAATCAGAAAAAGATAGAATCTATGAGATCATCTGATAACAGGCGTAAGGCATCTCTCTCTCTCTCACTTCAAAGCGACTCTTCTGCTGCTGGAGCTCCTCCTCAGGAGAGACAAGATAACCAGACTCCTCTCCTCTCCACAGTTCTCCCTCCATTAGCATGAAAGAGTGCCTAAACGACGTTTTCAGTTGAGTTCAAACGGCATTGCAGACTATAAACAGCCTCAAATCAGCGCTGCAGCTGAACCGCAGCTTTCAGAGCCCCCAGTCCTGCAGGAGGACCCCTGTGGACGGCCTGCGAGCTTCTGCTGGAGCTCAGAGAGTGTCAGAGTCGATCAGTCAGAGGAAGCTCTCGCGTCTCAGCGCTCACTCCCTTCAGATCTGTTTATTAATTCATCTGCACCGCCGCTCCGGTCCCTCCCCTTCAGCCATTTCATATAAACCTCATCAGCAGTGAAGACAGCTTCTCAACACAGCTCGTCTCAGCTCCACCCGCTTCAGGATCTGCACTCTACAGACCTATAGACCACTTTTACTGTAGGTTTTACTGTGTGTTTGCTTTTCAAAGTTTAGCTTTTTTAGTTCTACACTGGAGCTACAAACTCCAGTACCAGTACTGCAGTAACATAGCTAACAAGCACTGGAAGTCTATGTACACCAATTAGCACTGTACCTAAATGTCTCAAGCAGATATTACAGTTAAGGACGATGTGTTTTTATGAAAATTGATTTTCTCTCTAGTGGTGTTTTTAAAAAAATTGTTTCTTCGATTTAAATCTTCATTTGAATGATCCGATATAGATTAATATAAACCCAAATCGATCTTTAGAATTAGCCCATTTTCCCCGTATATGAGTACAGTTTTAATGTCTACTGTTTTTTCATTCATGAGACCATCCTTGGGATCACCACCCTTTGACTAGGGTGAGCTGGAGCACGAGGGATGGCAGCCGGAGTCGGCACTGCCACGAGTTTCCGTAAAAATGTAAGTCATTTTCTTGTACTTGTAATGTAAGACCAGATCTGGCTGAATCCACCGTTAGCTTAGCGGGTTAGCCGTTTTACCGATTAAGCCAATCCCCCTTTAGCCAGGTTTTCGAGCACCAAACGCGGCTGGCGCTAAACTACCACCTCCAGAGGTCAACCTGTATCTGAGTGATTTAATATGTAAATAGTTAAATTATGATTGTGTTCTCTATGAAGTTCTGTTACTGATTCAGATTATTTTGTCCTCAGGGATGAACTCAATTATCAGGCCCGGAGAGAGGCTCCTATAACGGGGAAAAAAAGCTCCGCTCAGACTGGCTATGTTTTTTCCTTTTAATTTAATAACGTTTTCTCTCTTTACATTATTCATTTAGCTTGTTGTGTTTTTATTATCACTTTGCTTATTATATTATCACATCTGAACTAGTGGGTATGGGTTCATTCTACACTTTTATTCACAAATAAATAAGACGTTTATAAAGCATGTTATGTTTTTGTTTTATGTAACTAAAATGTCAGTATATACGTTCATACAGCATTGTTGAAAATGTTCTGGAAGCAGGTTATGTTTTACCCACACGTAAACATCTGAGTAAAGTGGTCGTTCCAAACCTGTATAGAGATGTGAAGCACGGTTTTGCAATTAACTAAGTTACATTAAATGATATGAAAAAAAGATTTTCATATATATTTTTGTATATTAAATATTATAATATATTAATATTTCATATTTCATATATTAATATGTTACTAATAGAAGTTTAAGTGTTCCTTATATTTATTACAACATTTCATATTCAAACTACAATTTTTATTGTAACAGAAATTTCCCTAAATTAATCGATTTTGAATCGAATCGGGACCTTGTAATTCGGAATTGAATTGAACTGGAAAATCAGTGATGATACCCACCCCTAGTTTTCTCAGTTTAAACTTCCGCTACCTACACTACATTTGGGCTCCCGTAGTTCAGAGTGACCCTCCTCCTGCACGCTTTCACCAAACACAAACAACACCTGGGGGAAAGGCGGGGCTTGTGTGAATTAGTTTGGTTTTGTGGCGACGGGCGCAGACCAAACTAGTCCTCCCTGTAACTTGTGTTTGAAAACCGTCGCTTCTAAATGAAGCAGCACAACGGATTTACTTAAAGTGCTGCTCCCAGCTAAATTAAAAAGGAAAAGTCAGGATTTAATAACATGTTGAAAGTTTTAGACAAGACGTATGTGCTACCATGTCGCAAATACACTTCTGAAGTTGCCTTACCACAACTGTATAACACACGACAAAATTACCAGAGAGCTGGAGGAGTGTGACAATAAAATCACACATTGTCGTTTTCTCAGCTTAATAACCCTAGAATCCCTTAAAACATGAGCATAAAGCATATATTTAAATAGCAAGAAATCCTACCGTTTTTAAAAACTGCAAATTGAAATGTTGATCTTTTGTCTAATACTCATATTTTAATGCAAAAATCAAATGTTTTTAGTCTACAGCAGATATAAAAGGATCGACCTCACTTGTCCAATACTTTTGGAGGGGACTAAAAATTGATTAAAAATGACTAAATACCTAATCTGAGCTTCTGTATACTGTTTGATGGAGGACACTGGAGGTACAATTATAGCACGCACACGCACACACACACACACCGGACATCCTGCTGCACACAAATGCTCTCTGTAAATGTCAGTGTGACAGAACAGATGCCAAATCCCTAGAGCTGCATTTCTGGGTATTTATACATTTTCATATTTTAAATTCTAAAGCTGTACTTAGAACTACATCTAGCCCCCTATTCAGGGCTGTGTATTGGCAAGAACTTATGATACAGGACTTGCTGTTCAGTGTATCGTGAGCAAGGTGGTATGTTGTGATTATTTAGATCAAATTTAAGAAAAACCCAATACCATTTTTATAAAATCTAAATTAAACAAAAGTTTACTTATTATGGAATCACAACAGTGGAATCTGATGACAGAGTACAACACCCCTATCTAGTGGGTGGGGTTTAAACACCACACAAATCAACTGCTGTCTGACACCAATCTTCAAATGTAAAATAATTAACATGTACAGTGGTATGGTGGTATGTAGGGCATATATATATTTTTGAACATTTAAACTACACTGATATAGTGAATTATCATGTGATCTGTTTGGTGTTCAGACGCTTTGGGTTGAGTGAGGAGTCGACTCACTGAGTGAATCTATTCACCAGTCAGTGATCAGTTATTCAAAGCATTATTTACAGGCTCAGACAATCGATTAAACTTCAGAACGCGAGTTTCTGACTGAAATAAAGACTCTAAAGTTAAAATGTGAAAGAAACAGGAGCGCCCATTATTGTTTAACAAAATATATATGATGTTGCAGTTTTTAGAAACGATAGGATTACGAATTACACACCGCTGAAGCAATATTTCCAGTTTTTCGCTACGAGCTCAGTACGTTTGTTTGGCTGCATTTGGAGTGTTTGGCTTGTTGCTTTGATAATAAAATATGTGTGCTTGTCTGTGGGAGGCGCCGGTAACCAGGGTAACACGGAAAAACATTTAAGAATTGAGTAGCGTTTTTGCATATTTCAGATAAAAAATATCTCTATGTAAAGATGAAAATCGATTACCATTTTAAAAATCGCATTAAAACTGTAATTCGAATTTATCTAAATAATCGGGAAAATCACCCAGCACTAGTGGTATGTAAAAGTTTAGGCACCCCTGATCATTTTCATGATTTTCCTTTATAAATCAATGTTTTTGGATAAGCAATTTCAGCTGATGAACACAGTGATATTTGAGAAGTGAAATGAAGTGTATAGGATTTACAGAAAGTGTGCAATAATTATTTAATCAAAGTTAGGCAGGTGGATAAATTTGGGCAAAAAATGATCAGGGGTGCCCAAACTTTTTTTATACAGCTGTATCCTCAGTGATCACAAATGATCTGGAGGCGGGACTTACAGACAGTTACTGTAAGAGTCCTTAGCCCAAATCCAGACTAGGGGGCTAGTTTCATTAGCCCACCAGCCACGAGTAACATCTTCATAAATTAACGTGTTACTGTGGCGTGCTCAGCTAACCCGTTCGGACGGTGGACGGTGGCGAATGGTGTCTCTAAGGGGCTTTGGTGATCACACTACAATAATAACTCAGTCATATGAGTCTCTGATCACATCCAAATATGATTTGAGTGATAGGATTATGGTGCATCCTCAAGACGCACTGTATCCAGTTCATACCTGTACTTAGTGCTGGACTGCTATGATCAGATCACTAAGGGTTCATGTTAATGCCAGGTGTAAACAGGGTGAGGGTCTCAGTCCACCTCCTAAATTTCCTTTGGGATAAATAAAGTATCTATCTATCTAGATTTTGGGTTTCTTTTCCAAATACAGTGGCGTTCAAAAATATTCATAGCCCTTTCATTGAACTTTTTCACATTTTGTCACTTTACAACCACATAAATAAATATTTTGTTTATAGAGATTTTAAGTAATAAACCAACACAAATCATTGTGAAGCGAAATGAAAATGATACATTGTTTTCGAAATGTTTATAAAATAAAAATCTGAAAAGTGCGATGTGCAAAAGTGTTCAGCCCCCTTTACTCCGAACCCACTAAATAAAATCCAGTGCAGTCAAATCAGCCTTCAGAAGTCACTGAATAAGTTAATATAAGAGTCCAGCTGTGTGTAATTTAGTCTCAGTATAAATACAGCTGTTCTGTGAAGGCCTCAGTGGTTTGTAAGAGAACACTAATGAACAGCATCATTAAGACTAAGGAACTCACCAGACATAGAATGAGCAAAAATTTCAAAAAGTCTCTAGATGCGCAAAGCTGGTAAAGACATATCCCCAAAGCACTTACAGTTTTACTTGCAGCGAATGGTGTCAATACTAAGTATTAACATAGGGGGGATGAAGACTTTTGCACGTTATACTTTCCAGATTTTTATTTGATAAAAATATTGAAAACCATCATTTTCATTCCACTTCACACTTAGGCAAAAACAAAGTATTGCATATCACTTAAAATCTCAATAAAATACATTTAAATACATTAAATAAAATACAGTTTCTGGTTGTAAGGTGACAAAATGTGGAAAAAAAGTTCAAGGGGTATGAATACTTTTGCAAGCCACTGTATAATCCTGATATTCAAAACACTTGAAGCAACCAGGTATTAAAGTATTCAGTGTTATTTACTTTACCTGGCAGGGGTTTTAATCAAGTCGTTATGAGCAGCCAGTAGCTTGAATAAATAAAAAGTGCTGTAACAATGTAAAGACTCTAAATGGGCTGCTAGGTTTAAAGTGTCTGCAGCTGTACAGCACATTAAGGAGGGTGTTAATGGTTTTAAAACGTCTCCAGGACATTACGCTCCACTGAGAGACAATCGCCAGAAAGAAGCCCTATATTTATAGCGGCTGGTGTTAGTACTGGGTGGCATAGTGTCTGTAGCAGCTCGCAGACACTCAATACACACAAAATGAATGACAAAGGTGAAATGTTCAGTAGGGCTGCACGATATATCGTTTAAGCACTGTCATCGCGATGTGTGCATGTACAATAGTCACATTGCAGGACATGCAATTTCACTTAAAGCAATTAAATCAAACACATCATGTTGCAATGTTTTGATTCTTGACACAAGAAGTAGATACACAGCGCTGTTTCTGTGTCTGTGTGAGTGACAGGCTGCTGCTGCCTGAGAAGCGGGAGAGTCCAGCACAGTTTTGCAGCGCAGATATTTTCAGTTACAGCTTAATTTATGCTTTTAATTCCAGAAAAAATGCTCCTATTTAAATGTTTTTCTGTTTTTCTCTGGTTTTAAAGAGTTCGGTGCTGACTCAGCTCTTGATCGGTCTGGACATGAGACATCATGCGGGTGTGGGCGGGGCTGGTGACATCATGGACCCTGCATTGTTTAATCTCGCAATATATATAGTTATAGAAGAAAGAACATTTGCAATGTAATTTTTTCCAATATCGTGCAGCCCTAATGTTCATAAACCAAACTGGTGTAGAAGCTTTAGTAATATCATATCTATGAAGAAACTAATAATTTAATTGTGAACATTGTGGTGCACCATTAGATAATAATGTAGACATTACTGCTGTGGAATTATTCGGTTCCTTGATTTCAAAAATCTCCTTTTGAGACCTCACATCTACTTTAAATAACAGTGTTGGACCCTCAGGGTCCTCAGCTGCTGTTGAAGATGAAGATGAAGAAGTTAGCAAAGCAACTCACTAAGCTAATGTTAGCAACATTTTTCAATACTATAAAATATTATATTTTATGTACTAACTGTACCAATAAAATCAGGATGTGTGGTCAAATATTAAGAAAATATGCCAATTTTAACCACTAACATGCAGATGCAGTAAAACGCCAGTAAATATTGAAAATGCATTTGATAGATGGACCCCAGAAGGACTACAAGACAGATGCAGAGTTGGCTACATTCTTCCTAAACAGGTAAACACTAAGCTTCAGCTTAAGTTAGCTAAACTAATAGGGATTTGCTTATCTAATTTGATTATAATGTAGACAAATCTACTTTAAAAAACAGTGTTAGCAAAGCAACTCACTAAGCTAATGTTAGCAACATTTCTCAATACTTATTATATGTTATGTACTAACTGTACCAAAAGGATCCAGATATGTGATCACATATTAAGGAAATATGCTAATTTAACCACTAACAACTCTTGACAGCAGTCATATACACCCTGGGTTGCCAGGTATGAAACACAATAGCAGGCAAACACAGCGTGCTGCAGCCTAAACATCTTTCTTGAAAGCTCTATGACGAGAGATGCAGTAAAACGCCAGTAAATATTGAAAATGCATTTCATAGATGGAGCCCAGAAGGACTACAAGACAGATGCAGAGTTTGCTATGTTACTCTTAACTAAAGTTAGCCAATCTTAGCTAGATCATTTAATACCAACCACTTGCATAATAGGGATTGGCAATTTAATTCGATTCAACATTCATATTCAGTGCTCTGTTCTGGTTGCCAAAGTAACGTCTTAAGCAGAAAAGCTTCTGATTGGCTGCTTTTCAGTCTTTTTACCCTGCGCCCCACTAAGCCCCGCCTCTGATTACTCATTATTGACCCACTGAGATGCATTTTTGTGTTGGTTTTGATAGTAGACCTACTGTTCATCTGCCCAACCAAACACCAGTGATTTCTGCAGGCCACAGTACAGGGTCAGTTCTGATTAAATGCTGCACTGCTGACCCCAGAGCAGACTCAGCTGCTACAGAGCTGGAGAATACAGAGTGCCACAAATTTCCTCCGAGTGTCAAAACGCCCTGAGTCATCACCACACAGCCTGCTGAAAAAATATCTCCCACAAAACCCTCTCCAAAACAAACCCGCTCCATTACCACCACACCTTCCATCATACGCAATGCTGATTCAGAGACCCACCAGAGCATTACACTACAGTTACTGTACTGGAGTTCTTTAAATGTTGTTCTAAGGGCTTTTGTGACCTCCTGACAAGATAACAAACACAGCAAACACAGCGTGCTGCAGCCTCAACATCTTTCTTGAAAGCTCTATGACGAGAGACGCAGTAAATACGCCAGTAAATATTGAAAATGCATTTGATAGATGGAGCCCAGAAGGACTACAAGACAGATGCAGAGTTTGCTACATTCCATTCACCTACAGGTAAACACTAAGCTTCAGCTAAAAGTTAGTTAATCTAATAGGGATTTGCTAATCTAATTAGATTATAATGTAGAAATTACTGGTGTGGAATTCACTGATTTCAGGGTTCACTGATTTCAAAAATCTCTTTTTGAGACCTCACATCTACTTTCAATAACAGTGTTAGCAACATTTTTAATAAATATTATATTTTCTGTACTAACCGTACCAAAAGGATCAGGGTATGTGATCACATATTGAGGAAATATGCTAACTTTAACCACTAACATCTCTTGACAGCCGTCATATTTACACAATCCGGGTTTCCAGTAGGGGTGGGCAATATTATATCGTATACAATATATCGTGACGCAGAAATATCGTGATATTAAAAATCCATATTGTGATAATAGGGCTGTTCTGTCTTAAAAGTAGTCTATTATTTACTGTGAAGCTTTAGGTGTATTTATTGTATAATTGTTTTAGTTTGCAGTTTATATGCATGCACTAAATATTCTGCAATATTATTTGTTGAATTATATTATTTTATCCTATATTATTTGATTTGCCACATTATGATTATGCTGTTATACTATAATACTATATTCCTGAAATTAATTAATTATTTTTCTGTTTTCCTATATCGCCAAGTATATCGTTATCGCAAAAATACCCTGAAATATTGTGATATTATTTTAGAGCCATTTCGCCCACCCCGAGTTTCAAGGTATGGCCACTCCTGGGAAGGTTCACCAGTGTTCCCTGTTTTCTCTATTTGTGAATTATTGCTCTCACTGTGGTTCACTGGAGTCCTAAAGCTTTAGATATGACTAAATATTTAACCTTTTTCAGACTGATAGATAATCAATGACTTTGTTTTTTCATCTGTTTTTTTTTATTTCTTCAAATCGGGGTATAGCAATGTGCTGCTTTTTGAGGTTTATCTGCTTCATGTTGTCAGAGAGGTTTTATTTAACTGATTTATTGATTCTACAGGTCTGGCAGTAATCAGTGGTTAGTCGTGAAATTTAACTCTTTAAATTTAGCTTTACAAAAAGTGTAATTAATCACAGTTAATTTATGGGGGGCTCTTTTAACAAAGAGCTAGATTGGTTTGGATAGATTTTTCCCTTAATAAATGAATGAATCTTCAAGTGACTTCATTATACTCAGTGTATATTTAAATATAATATGAATATAATATAAAGAACAGTCTTACACCAAGTTTGGTGGAGACCACCAACAAATCAGTATTAGTGTGGTCAGTGTAACAATATGTTAATGATGTCCTACAACTAGTAGTTCAACCTTTTCTGAAAGCTCACTCAGGTTTATTATTTCAACAGGACAATGCTGCCATCTCAAGATCTTGTCTTGAAGGCCAGTCACATCACCAGATCTATCCCTGCCTAAAAAATGTGTGGGATGCAACTGCCTTTCTATCAAGAATTTACCCCTAGTGCATAAAAAAATAGTCAAGCTGCATGGGATGGATTATAACAGGACTCCATTAGAACAGGACTCCATTAGGAACCTCTACAACTACATGCTGTATGTGTAGCTCAATAAACATGACCAAGAGTTTCCCATATCAGTTTAAATGTTTAATCATTTATTGTTTCTGGTTACTTTTACCTTCCTTCCAATCAGAGTTGCAATGCACCACTTGGCCAGCAATGCAATAAATATTTAATATTTCAGTCCCACGAATAAATCTCAGGATCTGTAGTAGAGTTTAAATGAAGTCAGTGGTCATGTGAGCCCTTTAATTAATCCCAGAATGTTGGTCAGGTGACTGTGAGAGGTGAAGAGGTTATTGATTCCTGAGAACAACTTCACAAAGAAAGGGTCCATTCAGTCCGACACCAGCGCAGCCGGCCCAGTGTGTGCCAAGGTTACTGCAGCCCGGGACAAACCGGCCTGACCACCAAAAACACCAGCTTTACACCACCTGCAGCCACACACTCGAACACTTATACTCCACTGCGCAGACAGCAGCTGGCAAATCAGCCCATTTCTGCAGCTTCTCTTCTTTCCTCCAGTGTAGTCAATCAACCAAGCCATGTTCAGAGTTAAAAAAAGTGGAATCTATTGTTGTGCACTGAAGATACAAGGCTAGCTTAGTGCTAACTCCTTGACAATAATTAGCATGACACTGTATCATTTAATATAGCAGAAAGTTTATATACTGTACATTCTAGTGCATCTCAAAAAATATAATATAATTGAAAATTTACTTTATTTCAATAATTCAAAATGTGAAACTAATATCTTATATAGATGTATTAAACACAGAGTGATCAATTTTAAGTCTTTATTTATTTAAGTGCCAAGTCCTGCTGAAAAATGAAAGAGGAAGAGTGGAGAGACACACAGTCCAAGCTGCTTGAGGTCTAGTGTGAAGTTTCCACCAATCAGTAATGTTTTGGAGAGACATGTCATCTGCTGGTGTTGACTAATAAAAATCAATCGGCTACCTTTCAGGACCTTTTCAGCAACCACTTGGAAACATCCCAAGCCATGTGGGATACCACACAATCTGAAAAACCATAGCAACTGCCACAGCAACCACATAGTAACACATTAGCAACAGCACAGCACCTACGTAGAAAGACTTTAGCAACCCAAAGACATCCAGGACATCAAAGTGACAACACGACATACCCAATTAATCAAAGCAATAACACCATTTCAACTGAATAATCACAACCTAGCAACCAAACACAACATGGTATACCATAGCAACCACACCATATCACACAGCACAATCAGGTCCACCGCTGTGACCAACAGCTTTGCTTTATGTTAAGTGCTGCTACTCAGCTTTATATCACTAGTGATGCCCCAACACCAGGAAGGTAAAGACTAGCACATGCCTCCTCCGATAAATGTGAAGTCAGACTCCGCCTCTTTTTGAACTGCTGCTGATTGCTGCATTGCCGAGTAGCATCACAGTGTGCTCGGAGGAAAGCGCAGTGACTCGGTTCTGATACATCAGCTCACAGATGCAGCCTTGTGCTGATAAATATCATCCTAGGACTGATGAGGGGAAAGAGCGCCATCTACTGTACCCACCCAGAGAGAACAAGGCCACTTGTGCTATCTCAGGGCTCTGGCAGCTGATGGCAAGCTGCATGACTGTGATTTGAACCAGTGATATCCCGATTATAGTGGGAGCCCTTTAGATCCCTCTGGGTTTTCTTCTAAAATGCTTTTTTTAATCATTTATTTATGGGGTTGGATAAGCTTATAAAATACTGCATACAAATTATTTATATTCAACTTTTTTTGCTGTGCTGAATTGAATCTAGTGAAACAGCATTAATTCTGCACTCCCTTTTTTCTGGGGTCGGCCAAGTTTCTAACGAGCTCAGAAGAGAATATTGTGATATATTTTATTGCTGTTATTGTACGATAAATGTTAACATATCGCCCAGCTCTATGTTTTACACCATAAATACCAATAAAGTCATTGTTGTCAATATCAGATAAGGGCATCAATCATCTGATTTGATATTTTGATATTGGTCTGGCCCTACTAAACTAACAGCAACCTTAAAAAGATTGTAAAAGGTGAAAATGATTTTATTTAAATTATTGTTATTAATATGTTGTAAACATGCAATACAATCTATCCATGTGTCTGTCTGTTTGTCTATCTATCTATCTATCTATCTATCTATCTATCTATCTATCTATCTATCTATCTATCTATCTATCTATCTATCTCTCTCTCTCTCTCTCTCTCTATCTATCTATCTATCACTCAAAACCCAGGGAAAACAGCAAAATAACAGTAATCGGCCCTTTAAACAGGCATTAAAATGTAAAAAAGTAAATAAGAGCGTTTTTCTGGGATTAAAAGCGTAAATTCAGCTATAACTGGAAATATCTTATTATATATCCACCCATCTTTCCATTTGCAGGCAATCTACAGACATGTTCTGTATTCTGCCATTATTACAACACATTAAATAATTTTGTAATTTCTTTCATTTTGACAACAATTAATTAATCTGTAATCAAAAACTAAATCCATTAAAACTAAAAACTAAATTCTGCAGCATTTCTGCCCATTCTGCGGCTTCACTGTAGGAGCGTGTGTGTGTGTGTATGTGTGTACATGAGTGTATGTGTGGAATGATAATGAAGGTGCAGCTTTGGAGCAGCCGCTATCAGTCATCACTGCAAATTAGCACGCAGTCCGCCCCCACCTACCAGCAATCAATCTGAAGGATCAATGCGCTCGCTGAAGGGGGCTAAGACCACCCTAAAGAAGCTTTACGTAGCTTCACGTCCTCACTGTAGACACAACATAGTGATGCTGTGGCAATTCCATCACACCCCCCCTTTCACACCTTATACAGTATCTTTCAAATCGTTTTCACCTTTCTGTCCTTTTTCCATGTGTTTAATACATTTTTTCCCATCATTTCCTCCAAAAATCCCACTTTTCATCAGTTTCCTTATTACTACATCAATCCCCTCGTCATCTGAACACGTCTCCCTGTTTCTCAGGAGCAGAAAGATGAACCTGCCATTTCACAGCCTCACAGGAAAGGCAGGATGATGAATATACCCGGTCTGTGGCAGCCAATCAGAAAGGGGCATTTCTACCCTGCTTTTTTTTCCTGCTTTTGCCTCCACACCATCTCATTTACAGAAACATGAAATGGGATTTTCTGAAGGGGGGATTCACGCCTTGCCTCTGAAGCACACACACACACACACACAGATCAGCTTCCAGATGTGGGAAGCCGGCAGCAGCTGGATCTGCCGCCGGTGATGCTCTGGTGATGCTCTAATCCATCACATATTGAATGTCTTATAGGCAAATGCATTAAAATGCTGGATGAAACACACAACACACACACACCCGCACACAAACACACAAAAAATACACATGCTGCAAACTGCTGTGCAGTGAATACAAAACCAGTATAAACTCAACATGTATGTGTCATATAATGTATAGGAAATTAACTATAAATAAATAAATAAACATAAATGAAATGAATGACATAAATATAGTATTGATAATTGCCATATAACCCAAACCCTTGTCTATCATGTAAAATCTGCAGGTGTCTGTGTTTTGAATCGAGTTTTCATTGGCCCAACCCATTTAGGTACCAATTTATCAATGCAAGTTGCAAGCCAGTATTAATATTATCATTATTATTATTACTATGATTATTAATATGACACGTCCACACATGTATATATTTAAAACATGGCATATATCTATAGGAATGATGGCAGAAATGTTATAGTAACGTTTAAATCATCATATATCAAAAAACACAGTTAAATAAAGCTGTTTACTTTGTTAAATACAGTTAAATAAATACACAATTCCCATTTTACACCCATGCCTATACTCTGCCCATTGTGTTGTTTACTAGCAACACTACACTGCTGAAAATAAACATGTGTATCTGCTATATAGCTCCGTTTAAGACCAAATTAAACAAAACATTCATTTATTTTAACCCCCAACATAAAATAAACGTATTTAAGTTGCTTAAAACAATTTCTGCCATCTATAAAACCCATTTAAGAGCCTTACCGAGCGGTTTTCAGATGGATGTCGAGCTCCACTCTGCTCCTCTCCAGCTTGTCCTTCACCACACGCTGCTCACACTGTTATATTTTCAGGCGCGATCCGTCCCGCCCCCTTTTTCTGATTGGTCAACGCAAATCGCTACATTTTTCATTTTATCAACAAACTAAATATAACATATAACGTTTCTAAAGCTAAAGAAGAATATAGAATTTCTATTTTTATTTCTAAACAGTTAATATAACTAAATTGTCAAAATAGTGAACAAACGCGAATCACACGAAAGCTATGATTGGCCAAAGCACACATCAATCATCTCAGCCACCGTGGCTACAGCCAATCAGTGGCGTGATTGGGAAGTGTAGTCCTTTTCTAATACGCTGCGCCTGTTTTTAACGGATACAACGCGTTAAAAAAAAACTACATCTCTGCGTGTCTCCACCCTAACACAGAAAACACAGACAAAAATGATTCTGTATGTATTTTAACATATGTAGGCTGTAATATATACCTCCCTAGCAATATTAATGTTTTGTATACACTATTAATACCATATATTTAAATACATATCCTAAATAATGACATCATATTATTCCTTTATTCTGATTTTGTTCTTATCTTTTATATTGGTGGGAAAAGGAGACAGAGAGAGTTTTTTAATAATGTACTCTGAATGCAGAGATATGCAGATAAGTGAAATATCTAATTGTGTGGCCTTATTTATTTTGTGCAGTTTTGATATTTAATTTTATAGTACTCATTTTTATACATGTAGTGGACATGTTTCCCATGTCCACTACATGTATACTACACGTTCCCATGCTCTTAAATTCACTTTGCATGCACATGTATGTTTAAATGGGTTTTTGTTTGGTTTGTATTTGTATCTATAAAAGTGGGTCGCAACTTAATGACCACGAGAACAAGTTGAGAACCCATAATTTTAGGGAGTTTTTAAAGATTGGGAAATGTTATAATTTATATAATTTTAATTTTATATTATTTTATTATATTATTATTTATATTATTATTTATATTATGTTTTACTATGTCAAAAGAACACAATTCTGCTATTAATGGAAATAATATGGTTTAGGGTTTAGTGGCTCTTTAAATAATGTTTTAAAAAACGAGGATAGGAAAGAGCAGTAGCCTGCCCCTAACATGAACCTGGCTATCACAAGAAAGATGCTATGATTGGTCGAACCACACGTCAATCATCGTCGCCGCTGCCACTACATCCAATCAATTGCGTGACTGGGACTTGTAGTCCATTTTTAATACGCGGCGCCTGGCTTTAACAGATGGTACGCGTCTGAAAAACTACACGTCCGCGTGCCTCCGCCGTGCGATTCATTCGGCTGTTGGTATTCACAGAAAAAACAGATCCTCCCTTATTCTGAGGATTTTGCCGAGCTGAAAACTTCCGTCTGTCGGTCGGATGAAGAGGATTCGGGTGTAGAGAGACTCTGAGAGCCGGAGACGGAGGATTTAACTCGGGGAAGCTGTGCTTTAACTCTGCAGGTACGGATTATTACAGTTAGTTAGCCAGCGGAGCTAACGCAGCCGGGTTACCGATACGTTAGCCTGTACAGGGTAGGGTAGCTGTGTTAGCTTAGCTTGTTAGCTTCTCTGTTCGCAGCCTAGCTAGCTTAGCTTCACGACCCCACAGTTAGCTTTAGCTAAGCTACAAAGTCATTCGCTTTGAATGTGTTTTGAGCGCATATTGTCGTATTTAAGGGTATATCCATACGTAATTTAACGATAAATTCGTGATATGATCGATTAGAAGACCCATATAAAAGCTGGACTTAATGATCGACTGTGTAGAAGCAGCTAACAAGCTAGCTTAGCATTCAGATTGGGTTAATGTTAGGTTAGCTAGCTAACTAGCTCGTTAGTATCTGGGCTTTTTAGGTAAATGTGGGTTGAATATATAACGGTTAAATATTTATTTTAGAGGGTAATTTAAGTGTTCTGATTGTTTAAACATCTAAACTCTATGAATTTTACCTTGATTAACCTTTATTTTATAGACTTGGCTTCTACAACTCTGGAAAAACTAAAATTTCTCTGATTTTGCTATTTATAGGTATGTGTTTGAGTAAAATGAACATTGTTGCTTTATTCTATAAACTACAGACAACATTTCTTCTAAATTCCAAATAATAATATTGTCATTTAGAGCATTTATTTGCAGAAAATGAGAAATGGCTGAAATAACAAAAAAAGATACAGAGCTTTTAGACCTCTAATAATGCAAAGAAGATCAATTAATTCGTTTTTATGCGTCTTGGCATGTTCTCCTCCACCAGTCTTACACACTGCTTTTGAATAACTTTATGCCACTCCTAGTGCAAAAATTCAAACAGTTTAGTTTGGTTTGATGGCTTGTGATCATCCATCTTCCTCTTGATTATATTCAAGAGGTTTGTAATTTGGTAAAATCAAAGAAAGTCATGATTTTTAAGTGGTCTAATTTTTTTTCCAAATCATTACAGCAAATTGAGCTTATTTTGACCTTGCTGTATTCGGAACACTAGATAATAATAGTTATATTAGATAACCATAATCTCAGTTCTTCAGATCATATGGAATTAAATTATTGTTTTATTGGTTTGTTGTTGGCAACATCATAGTAACACAGGTAGTTATAAATGTGAGTGAAAATATAAACCACAATATCTACTAGGGGTGTCACGATTCTCTAAATCCTCGATTCGATTTCATTTTCGATTTGAGGGTCACGATTCGATTCGATTCTCGATTTTCTTGTTTTTTTTTCTTGTTATTATTTTATGCCTCATAAAATTTAAATAATATATTTATTATTATTATTATTATTATTATTATTATTATTATTATTATTATTATTATAAATATTATAAATATTATTATTATTATTTATTAAGATATATATGGTAATGCCATCTAGTGACTTTTTTTGGTAGCAACAGTGTGCACTATTAAAACAAGCAGTTTATCAGAGCTGTGTGTGGATGGCTGGTGAAACTGCTCATTACATGAAGCTGCAGTTCTTCATCCAACCACTAGCAGCAGCAGCACAAGCCCCGCTCTCTTCACTCAGTCACTACTTCAGTACAGCCCAGCCACGGGCTACAGAGCTCAGCCAGTCCGTTTTTACTGTTTCTGTAAACAAATAAAGGTTTTAACCCCACTAACCCGATAATACAGCTCACTACAGTTCATCTTTCAGCCCAAGCAGCTAACAGCAGCAGGTTAGAACAGCCGACACGGAGTCACTGCTCGGATTACATTAAAAACAGGTCAGTTAGCGCGCTGCTAACCTCAGGATGTTTATAACTACGGAGTTTAGTGGACACACCACGGCCGCCAGGTAAGTCTTTTAAAGGCTACTGAAGACTATTAAAGGCTATTAGAGTGTAACCCCTGGCTCCCAGGGGTTACAAGAGGTTATTGAAAGCATTATTGGGGGGCAGAAATCAGTACAGGCTGGTTAGATAAGTGATGTGGGTATTGTCTTATAAATATTTACACATAACTTATATCTCTCCTGAAAAGCTTTTATTTTAGTCAGAAACACGCTTGTGTTTACTTTATCTGAGAGAAAGATGTTTTTTTAATTCAATGGAAAGCAACAGGTGTAGTCAATTATAAGTTTAAGATTTTTAATCCACCTCACTGTGATCTATAGTCAGTGTTCTCAAGTCACACTGACACACGCATTTCAGCGAGTTCACACGCTCTCACCTGCGCGCACCCACCCCTCCGTTAGATACAGATACAAAACCTGCGCGCCCAACCCCCGCCCCCCCTCCCCCGTTGGACAGATAAAAACAGTGATCACACTCCCGCCGACTGCGCTCATGCAGTGGCTATCTCTATTTAAATGAATAGGATGCGCTGTGTTGGTGCCGCGGCATTTGCGTAGCGCGCTGCGCTATTTGCGTAGCGCGCGCGGGAGGGATCGTCGATCCTCTTTTTGACTTCGATACTCGAGATCGTGACCTCATTTCGATTCGATTTCGATAAAATATCGAGATCGTGACACCCCTAATATCTACAGTACCAGTCAAAAATTCAGGCAAACGTCATTCATGCAGTGTTTTTATTTATTTATTTATTTATTTATTTTTCTACATTATAGATTAATATTATAGACATTAAAAAATTAAGGGTCACACATGTAATTTCGTAGTAAACAGTAAATAAAAGTGTTAGTCCTCCACAATCACTACACACCTCTAAACTTCATGTAGCTTCAGAGTTCATCACTACACACCTCAAAACTTCATGTAGCTTCAGAGTTCATCACTACACACCTCCAAACTTCATGTAGCTTCAGAGTTCATCACTACACACCTCCAAACTTCATGAAGCTTCAGAGTTCATCACTACACACCTCCAAACTTCATGTAGCTTCAGAGTTCATCACTACACACCTCCAAACTTCATGAAGCTTCAGAGTTCATCACTACACACCTCCAAACTTCATGAAGCTTCAGAGTTCATCACTACACACCTCCAAACTTCATGTAGCTTCAGAGTTCATCACTACACACCTCCAAACTTCATGTAGCTTCAGAGTTCATCATCACTACACACCTCCAAACTTCATGTAGCTTCAGAGTTCATCATCACTACACACCTCCAAACTTCATGTAGCTTCAGAGTTCATCACTACACACCTCCAAACTACATGTAGCTTCAGAGTTCATCACTACACACCTCCAAACTTCATGTAGCTTCAGATTAGTTCCTCACTACACACCTCCAAACGTCATGTAGCTTCAGAGTTCATCACTACACACCTCCAAACTTCATGTAGCTTCAGAGTTCATCATCACTACACACCTCCAAACTTCATGTAGCTTCAGAGTTCATCACTACACACCTCCAAACTTCATGCAGCTTCATAGTTCATCATCACTACACACCTCCAAACATCATGTAGCTTCAGAGTTCATCACTACACACCTCCAACCTTCATGTAGCTTCAGAGTTCATCACTACACACCTCCAAACTTCATGAAGCTTCAGAGTTCATCACTACACACCTCCAAACTTCATGAAGCTTCAGAGTTCATCATCACTACACACCTCCAAACTTCATGTAGCTTCAGAGTTCATCACTACACACCTCCAAACTTCATGTAGCTTCAGAGTTCATCACTACACACCTCCAAACTTCATGTAGCTTCAGAGTTCATCATCACTACACACCTCCAAACTTCATGTAGCTTCAGAGTTCATCACTACACACCTCCAAACTTCATGTAGCTTCACAGTTCATCACTACACACCTCCAAACTTCATGAAGCTTCAGAGTTCATCACTACACACCTCCAAACTTCATGTAGCTTCACAGTTCATCACTACACACCTCCAAACGTCATGTAGCTTCAGATTAGGTCGAAAACAGTAGAGAAATTCATGGAATGGAGATTTTCTATGACTCAGCAGCTCCATCCAAACCACATATCACCAAACACAAGGCAGGCCACGGATACTTTTAGCACTATAGCGTTTTGAATAGAATTGAAATACTCTCTCATGCACAGGATATTGACTTTTATTCTTTTTGTTGTACACCATACAATTCACAATTCAACAGGATTTAAAAACACTCAAATTCAATATTCAGTGCAGGGTGAGTGTTCTTTAAGCAGCTCTACTTTAACTTACACTGTATATCTATTATTGTATTGTTTTAATTTTCGGGGGGGGGGGGACTCACGTTGCAATATGTTTTCTTGTAATTTATATTCCGATACAAAAATTCACCAAATTCCTCCTACTTGACACAATCCTACATCCATAATATTAATAATGCATTTCAGATATTCAAGTTTAGAATGTAATAAATGATACTGGGCATATATAATCTGCGCCTCTTAAATATGTTATGGAACATAAGAAAATCTTTAGATTCTTTTTTTATAGTATGAAGCATAGGGCTGGGTATCTTTTTTTTATATCTTTTTCTAAATCGGAACCAAAAAATACAGGGCGACTGTAATAATGTAAGGGAAAGTATACAGTCTAGAATGAGTTCATATGAGGTAAAAATGTATTAACTTGTGCATTTAGACAAGTTTTGATGGACTATGGGCTCACAAATACACTGATACTGACAGTTCAGCAATCTGATTGCCTGTGGGAGGAAGCTGTTACTGGTCCTAGTCTTTTTGTGCTTCTGTACCTCCTGCTGCTGGGCAGCTGTGAGAACAGGCAGATGCTTGAGTGGTTGGAGTCTTTTATGGTGCTTCTGGACTCCCACAGACAGCAGCTGGTGTACGAATAGCGGTTTGGAAGCTGAATCATGGTGCTGTGTGGAGGGTCTACCCACCATCCTCTGCACGCCTCTGATTTGCTGTTCGCTGTGGAGCCGTACATTTTTTCCATACCAGTTTGTGGTGATGCCTGTAAGGATGCTCTCTACAGTGCAGGTGTAGAAGGTCGTGAGGATTCAGGTATTCATATTCATATTCGTATACATATTCAAAATACCTCAGCCGTCTGAAGAAGTAGAGGTTCACTACTTGTCTGGTTTGTTCTCTCCATGTCAGTATATTGCTTATTAATGTGCACGCCAAGGAATTTGAAAAACAACAAGCCCTTCCATTTATTTACAGTAAGCTTAGATTTCCAATATTTTTTGTCTAAGGGTGAGTTTTCAGTGAAGATTCTCCAGCACTAAGGCTAGGTGCAGCATCATTAGCATGAGCCGCTAACTACAGCACTAGCATGACGTAGATGCCGCCTGATACCACTAGACTGAGAAACCCTGAGTGTTTAGGTATCTCAGGGTGCTATCAGCTAGCGGTTTGACCCACGTAGCTTGTTGTAAAATAGCAAACAGCCAGACTACAGTCCGATATACTCACCTCTGTATGATGAAAAAGCTAGCACTGCAGTTAGCAACTAGTGCTAATGCTTATAATGCTGTACTTCAATGGAGTGGCTTTACTGCTCCTTAATACCTGACTGGTAGAATTCATACATAGTGCGAAAAATATGGTAACTTGAATCAGGAACTACTGGGATGACCACTGAGAACTAAACTAGTTCTGGTCAAGAAACCTGTTGAGATGGTTTTTTTTTTCACTGTGACATGTTGCATTACCATGCTGAAAATGTGGTCATGAAGGGATGCACATGGTCAACAATAGCAATAATTATAAAGGCTGTGGTGTTCAAACAGTGATTCATTGGTCTTAACAGGTCCAAAATGAGCCGCGAAAACATGCACCACACCACATGATCCTTCATAATATGAATTTCTTATAGCACATCATTCTAAAGATTCTAAAGGCCAGTGAAGAACACTGAACTGATCTCTATCTTTATTTTTAGGGCTGCAACGATTAGTTGATATAATCAATATTATGATTAAGGGGATGGCAGAAAAATAATTCAGATTAGTTGCAAAATAGTTCAATATAATCATTAGTTACATCCCAACTAGTATTGGTTGTAGATACAGTAGATAATGGTTCAATTTACCATAGATATGAATTAATAGGTCTTAATATTTAAAATAATATGTCGAGGGTTCAGTGTGTTCTTAGCACTATATACCTGGATTAAAAGGATGCATGTGGAAGGTAAGGTAAAGTGTTAAAAGGCAGAAGACGAGCAGTGAGCACTGTTTAGTTTTTTTCATGGTCTAATAATCCCGAGATAAATAATAGATAAAAGAAATGTCTACAGACAAAAGGCTGCATAGTGTTAATTAAATTCACATTTCTGCATTAGCGCAATGCATAATTTGTGGTGCGTTAATAAGTCTGCGGGAATTCTCCTGACCTCTAGGAATATTTATGAACGTTTCTGTGAGTATTGTGTAGCTTAATAAAGGATGCAAATGAAAAGGCCTTCAGATGAATAGCCAGGAGACGGTCCCATGCATCACTCAGACAGATTGGATCAGGGCTCTTCGAACCGCTGCACGCATTTATAGCGTCGAGACTCGGTGCCAGCAGAAGCACAGACGTTCGTCATTTATAATTAATGCGAGTTATGAAATACTGAGGGGATGTAAAATGAGATTTAATGGCCTGCAATAAGCTACTTAATTTAAACAATGCAGTAAAGTATTTTTGACTGTGTGAAATAGCCTGACTCATAATGAAATGTCTTCCTGTGCGCGATAGAGCGTAATTTCACTATTTAATAATGTCTTCCTGCTTTTTTATGCTAAGCATCATCCCTGCTTGGCCTTGAGGGCTCATGCATTAGTCTAATCACTTTTTATGGCAGAATGTGTTTAAATAGCGGAATTATTTCAGATTAAAGCCGAGTCTTTGTCTTTAACTAGTGGATGTATAAAGTGAAAGTTGTCAGGCATCAGGCTGTTAGTTGCTGAAGGGTGTTGGCTGTTTGGATGGAGCGTCATCAGTAAGGAACTTTGAGGAATCAGGTGTTGGCTGGCCTTTGTGACGAGGAAATGCAGCAGTGAGTCATGATTAGTAATCTGGCAGCTCTGCAGCACAGTTACACACACTGAGTTACCTTTATTGGAAACACCTACCTTTGTACCTGTACACAGAGGCCACTTTATTGGAAACACCCACCTTTATAGCAACACTTACAGACCTCATTATTGGAAATGCATAACTTTTTTATAGAGAGGTATATGAGCACAGAGATAGGATTTCTGTTCATGTGGTAAGTGAGTGGAAAACCAAGGTTGGTAGGTGGATGTTTCCAATAAAGTGGCCACAGTGATTGGAAGCACAAAGTTGGTACATGTGTGTTTCCAATAAAATGGCCAGTTAGGATAAGCATAAGGTTGGTGGGTAAGTGTTTCTAATAAAGTGGCCACAGTGAGTGGAAGCTCAAGGTTGGCAGGTAGGTAGGTGTTTCTAATAAAGTGGCCGCAGGGAGTTAAAGCACAAGGTTGGTAGGTGGGTGTTTCTAATAAAGTGGCCACAGTGAGTGGAAGCACAAGGTTGGTTGGGTAAGTGTTTCTAATAAAGTGGCCACAGTGAGTGGAAGCTCAAGGTTGGCAGGTAGGAAGGTGTTTCTAATAAAGTGGCCGCAGGGAGTTAAAGCACAAGGTTGGTAGGTGGGTGTTTCTAATAAAGTGGCCACAGTGAGTGAAAAGCACAAGGTTGGTAGGTGGGTGTTTCTAGTAAAGTGGCCACAGGGAGTTAAAGCACAAGGTTGGTAGGTAGGTGTTTCTAATAAAGTGGCCACAGTGAGTGGAAGCACAAGGTTTGTTAGGTGGGTGTTTCTAATAAAGTGGCCACAGTGAGTGGAAGCACAAGGTTGGTAGGTAGGTAGGTGTTTCTAATAAAGTGTCCGCAGTGAGTGGAAGCACAAGGTTGAGCAGGTAGGTGTTTCTAATAAAGTGGCCGGTGAGTAAAGTTAAGTTAGGTCAGGTGTGTGTGAGTGTGAGTTATGTCAGGTAGATAAGACGTCATTCCTCTGGGCAGAAGACCTTCAGCCTGGAGCTGTTTGACTCTGTTTTGACGTGTAGGTTTGAGACTGTGACTCACTTTCCCATCAGTAACAGTTCTTTCACACCAATATGGTACATTTCCTGGCAGTTGCTTCAATCTATTTGTATAGGGTTATCTGTTTTAGATTAGATAAATGCTAAATTCTGTCATAATTTTGCTCCAGTCAAGTTTTTCACTGTAGAATATATGCTTCAATGTAGTTGACAAGGTCCATCTGTTAAACTGACTGTTAAACACACCAGTTCAAATATCCCAAATGCCATTAGCAATGCCTTCTAGCTCTAAGTTAAAAGCAAGGTGCTGTGGATCATCAAGATAAGTGGGTGTGTTGACGTGTTTGGCTCATATTACACAAGCCATTGGGAAATCAGTGTATCAGAAAACTATAATATTATATAAGACCATTTGGTACTTTTAGCAGTGTGGGCAGTGTGCCAAGTCCTGCTGGTAAAGGAAATCCACATCTCTATAAAAGTTGTCAGTAGCAGGGGGAAGCATGAAGTGCTGTAAGATTTTGCGGGAAAACAAAACTGCACTGACTTTAGACTTGATAATAAAACACAGTGGATCAACACCAGCAGTGATTGGTGGAAACTTCACACTAGACCTCGAGCAGTTTGGACTGTGTGTCTCTCCACTCTTCCTCCAGACTCTGCTCCCTTGATTTGTTAAATGAAATGTAAAATTTACTGATGATCAGTGATGGTTTGGAGAGACATGTCAACTGCTGGTGTTGATCCACTGTGTTTTATTATTAAGTCTAAAGTCAGTGCAGTGTTTTCCCAGAAATGCGTCCCTCTGCTGACAACTTTTATGTAGATGTGGATTTCATTTTTCAGCAGGACTTGGCACACTGCCCACACTGCCAAAAGTACTGATTGGTCTCATATACTGACACTGATTTTTGGGTTTTTATTGCCTGTAAGCCATAATCATTAATAGTAAAAGGAATAAACACTTAAAATAGATCACTCTGTGTGTAATACATCTATATAATATATTTTTCAATGAGATTGTAATTTTTTGAGATGCACCTGTACAGTAAGGTAATTTACTGCAAGCTAATCAACGTGACATGCTTGTATGATTTGTTTTGTTTGTTTAAAACCTCTTCTACCTAAATATTTAAGTTATATCTTCCATGTTTATCTAGCTCGTGATTACTGCTTGAAATTGTCGCAAAGCTAGCTGAGCTAATCTGTTTATTCTGTTTAATCTGTTTGCAGAAATCGTCTGGGCTCCGAATCCACTGTAAAGTTTGGGAGTGAATGACGCTCCGCCCATCCTCTCATCATCACGGCGACGATGACAATGGAAGAGATTAAGAATGAAGCGGAGACGGCCTCGATGGTTTCCATGACCCTCTATGCAGTAATGTACCCAGTCTTCAACGAGGTACGTTTGACCACGATATGAATGATAACAGCGGTGCTTCAGATTAAGCTTTGTTTAAAAGCCAAAGTTCAGTAAAAATCAGGATTTACATAATTCCTCCAATGCCCCTTACATAAAATATGGCTGCTCGACCAGGAAGACATGCTTGCAGTTGAATTAAGCTTTTAAAGATTCCCAAATGTTTCACAATCCGTGCTGCAGACGTTTTCGCAACAGGCCTGTCTGCTTAATAAAGGCTTTACTGCTGTTACATTTAGTCATTTAGTTAAGCTTGCATAATATTGCATAAGATTTTCTCCAAGCCACAGTGTGGAATCAGACCTTAGCTAATATTAGTCTGCACTCGGCCTCCCCGAACAGGCCAGGGCTGTCAACTGGAAACAAAAATTAAGCCTGCAGTTCTTACAAAAAGAGTTTCACAAATATTAGAAGAGTATTTAGATGTGAAAGTGTAAATAATTAAGTGTTTCTGAGTATCCTTAGAAGCTAGAATGTTGTTAGAATCCACTGATTCTTAACTTGGGAGCCATGGTAGAAAGAAAAAGATGCAAAGGCCTTTTCTGATGTGTCTCAGGGAATTAAATTTCCATTAAATATTCCACAGCACCAATACCAACTTCAGGCATCAGGAGCTGAGTGTAGCCATATGGTATTTAACTGGCATGGGAGGCTAGAGAAGCATAGTCTAACAACAGCACTTCCTTACTTTAATCTTCTTCTTTAAGTGTTCTGTGATCATTATTAGATTACATTACTCCATAAAAAACAGCTATTTGAAGCTGAATGTAGCTCAAAACCTTCTAACTATTCATTTAAATACTGTATTGCTGGAAACACATCCTCATTTAATGTCTTGTCTATAACAATATAAGACAATCTTACTACTGGAAAAAAAAACATAAAATACTTTTTCGGGGGAAAAAAACACACCACAGAAGATCTTGAAGTTCTTATTGCATCTTATACACCTAACTAGAGCTGGGTGATTATCGGTTATATTTTTATGTGTTTTAAACCGACACATCAAAAAAAAAAAAATGTAATAAAAAAAATGCTCTTATAATAACATTTAACAACACGACAAAAACCTGATTTATGATTTACGTAAAAATAAAGTTATTTTGAGACGTAACTGCCTATTTAAAAACAACAGAAGTTGTTCATTTGTTGGAGTTCATTTGTATAATTTCTAACATATTTAGAGTGTTTTTACTCACATTTTTCTATCTCACAATGTTAGTCCTTTACAGCTTCAAAAACATGTATTATGCAAATTAGGTGATGAAGTAATTTTAGCGACTTTTAGGAGATTTTAGTAGGGGGAAAAAATCGATTTAAATCGTAAATCTGATTTTTTTTTTTTTTTTTTAAATCGAAGGTTTTTTTTGGGCTCTACTCATTATACATACTTTACTATTTTGTAAGTTTTGTCAAAAAGGGCACCATTTTATTTCTTTCTATTTGTTTTGTGAGGGTGTGCTTATTTCTTTATTTTTTTAAGTTTGAGGGTGTATTGTGTCAGTACCTAAACTATGTTAAGCTTTGTAAAAGTTACTGGATGTTCTCACTGTTTACATTAGTTTTTTTAGCTTGTTTCTGGTTGCACTTTAACCACAAAGGGGACATTTTAAGTGAAAACAAAATAAATAAGAACTAGTTTTTTAACATTTCTTTAGCATCTTTAATTTGATTTTTAGTAGGGGGAAAAATCGATTTAAATCGAAAATTGGATTTAAAAAAAACGTTTTTTTTTTTTTTTTTTTGGCCATATCGCCCATATTTAATACATATGTAGTGAGAAATTTTCCTTATCGTACTAAAACCCTTTGCTCTGTCTGGATATATAAAACCAAGTGCATGCCACAAATAGCCAAATATGTGCTGAAGTGGCAATAAAACCCCAACAACCAACCAACTGTATTACTGTTAACTTTACTTTTTGACTGTATTGTAACATTTATCTAATTACTGTAACTTTTAATCCATAATTTTGTAGTTAAGTTTCACATAATACTTTCACGACTGTTCAGTTAATTACCTCATTACATTTACATTTATGGCATTTAGCTGACGTTCTTATCCAGAGCCTCTTACAAGGTTATTCCTATTACAGAGGTGGGCCAATGTATTGTTGGGAGTCTTGCCCATGTACTCTTATTGGTATAGCACAACATATTCACCCAGACCGGGACTTGTATAGGTTGTGGTGTTATCCACACCACCACACAAACCCTTACTTTTATCTTTACCTCATAGCTCTTCTTCAGTTAACTTTCTTAAATAAGAATGTCATGACTGTTCAGTTAATTACCTCATAGCTCTTCAGTTAACACAGATTAATCGGTAAAACTTGACAATAATGGTGCATTAATGAACAGCCCTTATGACAGTTATAAACATTGTTGGGTTAAGTAACTGGTTTTTAATTGACACTAGTTAAGACTTTATTAAACATTACTAAATTGTAATGCTTAACAATGTAAATACTGTTAGAAATTGAGAAGTTTAAAAATATATATATTTAATCGTCAGAATCTGTGATTTAAACTTCCTAAAACTGTGGATGAAAGGTGAAAAAAACTTTAAGAGCAGTAACTATAGCCTTTTTAAAAATATTAAAACTGTAACTTGAAGGATAAAATTAATACACACTGAATTTAATTTATTTGTTAACTGGAGAAAGAAGGGATTTGTGGCTTATTTTAATACTGTAATGCCTAAAATGGCTTCAAGAATAACAACATATACTTACAATTAGGAATGTGCCATGTCATATCGTACGCAATAATATCGCCAACATTTTTGAATATCGTAAAAGATAATACACCCTGAAATATCGTGCCATATCATCCACCCCTAATTGTCGCATCAGCTTACTACTTTTTTGCTGTTTTTACCAATATATATCTATTAGACTATCATTCATTTTACTTTAATCCTGGATATATGGAGATATTTGGAGTGCGTTATTATTATCATGACATTCTAAATCATTGACTTTTATTACAAATCTAATAAAATTCTTGTATTTTTTAATATCTCAGTCAGGGGTGTGCCATATAATAGCATATATCATATGCAATAATAAAATTAAAATTTCATTTTGTTGCAGTAATGTATTCTTGGATATTTTTTTAAAGTGTTTTTTCGTATCGTCAATAGCATCGTTATCACGAAGGTACCAGTATATATCATGATATTATTGTAAAGCCAATCGCAAAGTGTTGCTGATTAATCCCTGCAGCTGAACATGCTTGGAGGAGAACACTAATAATGACCTGTGGATATTTCCCCTCTATTTAACAAATTAAATAATCAAAAAATTAATGCATGTTTTTGCTTAAATTGTAAACGAATTATGGCCAAACATTTGTAAGTGCTCATTTTTGTATTTATCATAGATTCAATTTCCATTTATTTAATCTTTCAGATCTTACAGAAACGAATAGATTGATTGTGCTATCTGTAAATGAATAGTGCTGTATACCATTAAGCCTGGTAATCACCGTTTCTGTACCCAGAGCCGGCTGTAATCAGCAGTGCAGGTGGCTCCACCCGCACTGCGGTTTAACGTAAAGACTGCAGAGCCTCACCGTCACCTCTCTGAAGTCCTGAATCCATACACTTCTATAAAGACTTCCTAATCCTAATTACACTCCTCCAATAATCTCTCCATCAGCAGAGCACATACACAAACGCGCACCACCACGTTCAGCTGACGTTTTCCTCTCACGTTCACTTCCCCAAACTCTTTGGAGAATTAATTATGCAGCTATTTAATTAGAGCCAAAAGCTCGCTCACACCAGAGACTTAATGTTCCTCTTTTTGCTGTAATACATTTCCGTCTTTAATGTATGCAGTGCAGGCTTGCAGGGATAGAAGGTCTCTAACTGTGTGTGTGTGTGTGTGTGTGTGTGTGTGTGTGTGTGTTCGTGTGTGTTTGCATGTTTGCTTGCAGCTGGAGAGAGTGAACCTGTCTGCTGCACAGACCCTGCGAGCAGCTTTTATTAAGGTAAGAGATGCACATGTTCAAAGCCAAAAAGCCAGTTTTACACAGTATCTTTGAGGCTTACATTTTTGGTTGAAACTGACACTGAACAAAATAAACATACCAAACATGTTTTTCGCAAGTTTTCATTCGTTTTGACACATTTTTAACCTTTTGCATGAATGAAATAACGTGTTGTTGTGCTGAGGGGAAGGAAAATCAAAACCAGTATGCGTTTTTGTGCATACCGCCATACCTCTTAAAGGTGCTGCGGAGAACAGAACGGCCAAAGAAGCAGATACAGCACGATTCAGTACACTGTAGTGACTGTAGTATTTCAGCTCTGTGCAGTCGAATGCTGTGTTCTGCCTGGAGAAACATAAAAACAGCTCTTTATCTGAGGAGCTCCTGCTGCTGTTCCTCACTGTATGAGTGTTTTTATCCGAGCAAAATAGAAAAACAACAGCATACAGCAGTTATTCACTCAGAAAAGAGATAAATAGAATGTTGCAATCGATCCACAGTTCGGAACAAAGTTCCCCTCATCCCCCAGACGATCCCAGAAGTGTTGATTAAACTCCCTAAAACTGGATATGAGGTGCAAATAAACTTAAAGAGCAGTAACTCTAGCCCTTTTAAATGTATTAATACTGTAGCTTGAAGGATAATATAATTACACACTGAACTGAATTTATTTGTTAACTGGAGAACCAAGGAAACTGTGGCTGATTTTAGGTATATTGTTTACATTCTTAAGCTGTTTTCCTGCCAATGAATCTGATTTCTTTATATAACTTGTAATTTAATAGGACAAAGTAAAACCAATAGTTATTAAAGCCTTAATTTAAAGCCTTAATGTTTTATATTATATGTACTTCTTATAGTACAGTAACTCGCAAACCTATATAAAAGCCCATAAAATAATATAATGCAAAAAAAAGTGCTGAATACAATCAAAATCTCACAGGAATGCTCCAATAGTCTAGTAAAAAGCCTTCCCAGGATGGAAAACAGCTAGTAAAACAAAAGCAACATAATTTATTATTTTCAACCCCTGTTAATTTTAGGAGAAACATAAAAATAAGCGTAATGTGTCCTAATATTTTTATCCACATAGTACAGGTGAATTTAGATTTTATTTATTTATTTTTTTTATGGACTGCTCTTTTTAAATGACAGGATCTCCACATTTCCCCTTCTGTGTAATTCTTCAGGCTCTGCTTATCCTGGTTTTGCATCGTTTACCACAGCATGGCCAAACTTGTAAACAGCGTTTTATGTTTGTTTCATTGAGCCTTTTCAGTCCAAGCTGTGAAAGAATTCCCCGGATGCTATTAAACGTTAAACATTAACACTAGTGTGAATATTGGCCAATTTGCTGTAATGGTTTCATTTCCAGTCTAATCTGTTCCTTATCGAACATCCATTAAAAAAAAACAAAAAAACTTATCTGTACAGGCAGTAACTACTGGCAGGGCCCTCCTTTCCATATTTAATGGGTTTTGAGATTAGTAGGAGATCTGCTTTTAGTATATATGGATAATCTAATGCACTGTATGCATTCAGTCATTCTTTTATTGTCCCTCAGGGAGAAAATTCCAATCGTACACACACACAAGTTTTACAAGTTTAAAAAATCGATAAAAACAGCAGTAAACAGTTGCAAATTCACTTATTGATGTTCATATAAACTGAAAGATAAGCCTTCACTCTGAAATTGCGCTGCCTGTTCACTATGTACATCAAAAAATATTGTAGAAATGTTTTACAAGCCTAGAAAAATAGCTTTAAAAGCCTAAAATCCTTTAATTTTCCCAAAAATCAACAGTGCGCCTTAGAATCCAGTGCATCTTATGTATAAATTCTATCAGTCAGGTATTAAGGAGCAGTAAAGCCACTCCGTTGAAATACAGCATTATACGGGTGAGTTTACAGTGAAGTTTCTCCAGCACTAAGGCTGGGTGCAGCAGCATTAGCATTAGCCGATAACCACAGCGTTAATTATTTCACCATTCAGAGGTGAGTATATCGAACTGTAGTCTGTGTGTTTATCATGTTACTACAAGCTACATTGGACGAAGCGCTAGCTGATAGTGCCCTGGGTTACTGGAACACTCATGGCTCCTCATTGTAGCGCCACCGGGCTTCATTTACATCTCGATAGCGTTGTATTTAATGGCTAATGCTAATGCTGCTGCACCCAGCCTTAGTGCTAAAGAAACTTTCCTGAAAACTCCACCTGACAAAGTACTCTAAAAAAAACAGAAGTGCTTTACTCACCCAAATAAACAGTTTTCAGGATAAAAAATCTGTGTAGATTAAAGTCCAGCACTTGTTTTACTTCAAAGAAAAAAAAACATATATATATATATTAGGGGTGTCACGATTCTCTAAATCCTCAATTCGATTGTATTTCCGATTTTGGGTGGGCTTGATATAGGTGATGCAAAGTGATACAAGTGATCTGTAATACACCACATTAGGCACTAATGGTCAAATTCAAATAATTTAATTAAGATATATATGTAATGCCATCTAGTGGCTTTTTTTTGTAGCAGCAGTGTGCACTATTAAAACAGCAATGTGCCACATAAAATAAATACACCATTTGCGTAGCGTGCAATTTGTCTTTTTGACTTCGAGGCTTGAGACCATGACATAATATATATACCCCTAATATATATATATATATATATATCGATGTAGGAAACCTTACTAGTTTTGCTTAATGAGCCTTATAATCTGGTGCGTTTTATGTATGAAAATAGACCAGAAAATAGGTTTAAAAAAAAAAAATCGAAGCACACAGAATTTTGGACCTCGCAGTTCAGTACGCATATGGTATAACGGAGCAAATAAACAACCCATGTTTAATTTCATTAAATTTAATTAGACTGTGCAAGGCTATGTTCACACAGCAGGTCAAAGTTGCCCAAATTCGATATTTAGTTTTGCATGTTCACACAATCTTTTTAATGTGACCCATATCTGACATCTGTCAGAACGGTTTAAGCTTTATATGTGACACGCATGCGCAACAGAGCAATGCTTCACGTTAAGTTTCACTTTAACCCAGCCAGAATCTCAACAGCTCTGAATGTGCTCAGACTGCAGCTGAGCTCATCACAGAGAATTCGCTGGAGCCTCACTGAGAAAAGGACACAATTTTTGGTCACGGTCTGGTTTTTATATTGTATGGACATACAGACTTCCAATGACTGGGCATTTTCTTTTTTTTCTTTTATAAAAAAAAAAAATAATAATAATTTTGTCTTTTAAAAGTAGTAGTATGTGCAAATTGTCGTTTTATGCTCCTGGGCTACACTTACAGTTGTAGAGTGAAATTTCCACTATGAGCCACTTCTTTTTTGCAGCAGTTTTTTATTGTATTATCAGCTTTAAATTATTCTTTTTTACTAAGTGGATGAACGCGTGCTGCAGTTTTCTGATTTGTGTTTGTGATTCTCAGGCGGAGAAGGAGAATCCCGGTCTGACACAAGAAATCATCCTGAAGATTTTAGAGAAGAAGAATGTGGAGATCAACTTCACCGAGTCGTTATTACGCATGGCTGCAGATGATGTTAAAGGTATGGGTTTGTATCCAGTTATGTGTGATCCAAAACATTATGACCACCTGGATGGTCCCTAGTGCTACTTGTAGGCCATAGTCTTTTTTTTTTCAGGGTTTTACATTTGTTCACCAGAAGAAAAACAATGTTTTTGCACACTTCTCTCCACTCTAATTTATTTATATAGCGCTTTTAACAACTGATGTCACGAAACAGAACAAAGAATCAGACAAAACACTGAAAATATAGAATACAAGCCCCAGTGAGCACAGAGGCAAGGAAAACCTCCCTCAGAGCTGCAGGAGGAGAAAGAAATACCAAGACTCTGATATAAGGGGGACCATCATATCACTGGTCAGAGAGCTTTTAAATGAATAATAAGTCATTATACATTCACACAGGTGTAATATATCCATGTGTATACCAACACGAGTAATGTCCTTTTTGTTGCTTTCATTGTGGCAGAATAGCCATTGAGCCCAAACACTTGCTGTGCTACTTCTGACCTCTAGGTCGAGCTGTTTCCCCACAAATGTGAAAAACAGTGTTTTTATGATGGCATTTTTCTCTCCTCAATTTAATTTCCTCCTCTCTGCAAGCATTTTTGTCACGTCTTCAAATTTATGCTACTAATGAATTCGCAGGCACACGAAGAGAATCCAGGCACCGGCTTGTGTTTGAATTTAAAATTTACCTCCATCATTAAGCCTGGCCCTTTTTTATACCTTAAGCCCATCTCTGCTCTTTTAACTGAAAGTGTGTGTGTGTGTGTGTGTGTGTGTGTGGTGCGCAGCACTTTATGTTGTGATGAGATTGATTACCTGATAGTTTCAGTGATTTAAATTAGGAATTAATAAAACACTCATCGCACATTAGCTGCTGTCTAAAGGTGTTTTCAAACCTACCATGTTTAATCCTGTGCTTTTAAAGTGGCAGTCTGTACTATTTTGTTTCTAATCTGAAAGCAGAAGCATTTCTGATTGGAGATAAAATGAGGGATAAAATATTGTGTTTAATGCTACCGGTGTGCTGGAACGACCATCCCTGCTAAGCCCTGCTAAGATAATATATTCATTCTAAAAACTGGGGTGTTGGGTCACTTTTCACGGGAGTTCTTCTTGCCACGTCACGCGTCTTTGCGTACTTAGGGCACACGTACAGCCTCTAAAAGAGGATCCAGCTCAGTTGTACTGAAAGCGAGTGGCTGGTGGAGCATTGGGGACTTCAGAAGGGGAAACTCAGAGCTCAGTAGTTCATTCACTCATAGTAAAACCAAAGGAGTGAATTTTCTGACTGAGCGTGCTCCCTCTCTCTCTCTCTCTCTCTCTCTCTCTCTCTCTCTCTCTCTCTCTCTCTCTCTCTCTCTCTCTCCCCCTCTCTCTGACTGAACATAACCTGGAATCGGATTCTTCCGCTCTGAAAGGAGACCGCATCACACCCGCCCGGTTTAAAATGGTTCTTCTGCATGCTCTGTGCAATTACCCATTCTCACCAGAGAGGGCCGTAATCCCCTGAAACTCAAAACTTACGGACATCAGCTTTAAATTTGGTCTAAACCAAAATAGCAGGTGTCAAATGTGCTGTAAAACCTGGTCTGGATTAACAATATAAAAGCCACCATCTGAGAGATGTTATTGCCCATTGGCACTGCCAGGCTATAGAAGTCTGAAGTGTTCTGCAGTTTCTGTTCAGATTGAATGCAGTGAACTGACAGCGGCGTCCTGTAATGAACTTCAGTCAGTAACAGCTGCTGTAAATACTGTATATCTTATGTACAGGGTTTGGACAATGAAACTGAAACACCTGTCATTTTAGTGCGATAGTTTTCATGGCTAAATTAGAGCAGCCTGGTGGCCAATCTTCATTAATTGCACATTGCACCAGTAAGAGCAGAGTGGGAGGTTCAATTAGCAGGGTAAGAGCACAGTTCTGCTCAAAATATTGCAATGCCATGCCATAGACATACCAGAGTTCAAAAGAGGACAAATGAATGGTGCACGACTTGCTGGCGCTTCTGTGACCAAGACAGCAAGTCTTTGTGATGCATCAAGAGCCACGGTATCCAGGGTAATGTCCGCATACCACCAAGAAGGTCCAACCACATCCAACAGGATTAACTGTGGACGCAAGAGGAAACATTTTAATATTAAATATTGTGTGTCATTCATTTTAGGCCTAATATAATCAATTTCGATTATAGTTTTAGTTCATTTTTGGTTTTATTGTCCATGTGTGCACTGTTTTAAAAATTGTACGGTCATGAAAATGTGCCTTGAAGGCATGGAAAAGTCATGAACAAATCTTGGAAATGTATTGGTTACAAAGTGAAAGTGCTGTATTTAACTAGTGGTATAAATGAGTGTGTTTTGTGTGTGTGTAGAGTACATGATCGAGAGGCCGGAGCGCGAGTTTCAGGACCTGAACGAGAGAGCTCGAGCACTGAAGCAGATCCTCAGCAAAATCCCGGACGAAATCAACGACAGAGTGCGCTTTCTCCAGACCATCAAGTAAGTCCTGGTGCTCATTCTTCTTTTGGTCCATTTTAACGCATTTTCTGTTAAATACAAACCACAGCAGTGTTTTGTAATCTGGAGAATAGCATTGCTGTTGATGCTACTTTGGGCTCGGCACGCTGCTATACTGCACTGTGTATCTTTGGGGAAGCAGACAGGACAGTGCTCACAGGAACTGCATAACACTGCATAACCAGTTATAAAAAATCCAGAAGTATCCATACCTGTTTAAAAACAAACCTGCATTGCTTCTCCTCTGTGTTAGCTTTGTTAGCTTCATTATTAAAAATACTTACAAAACATACTTTACAGATTATGTGTGAGGTATTTTAAGTCTTGCTTTGTAGTCTTAGTGTTATTTTCTTTAATCTCTCTTGTGGCTTTTCTGGCGTTTAGTATTTGCCTGAAGTTTGCTTAGAAAAAAAGTCAATAGCACCGATAAAAAAAAACATGTTGAGCACATTTTCCTCTTGCTTGTGTTTTTTTTTTTTTTTTTTTTTTGTTATTTCTCATCCTTGGTGTGTCAGAGAGAGAGAGAGATGAGTGTGAAGCAGTAGTTCTCTCTAACCACTTTTCTTATTTGCCTCCCACAGAGACATAGCGAGTGCCATCAAAGAACTGCTGGATACGGTCAACAATGTCTTTAAGAAATACCAGTATCAGAACAGAAGAGTGAGTTTTCCTCTCGCTGCTTTTCTCTTTTTCTTTCTCTCTCTTTGTGCTACCTCTCTCTCTCTCTCTCTCTCTGTCGATTGAGTGATCAATACTAAAGAATACATATTTTTGTTCCTGATGTGTCCATTTGAAAAATCTGTGACTCCTTTTACACATGGTCTTGAGTATCAGGATTATATATATATATATATATATACACACACACACACACACACACACACACACACACACACACACACACACACACACACACACACACACACAACTTAAACCACTTCAGGAGGTGGACCGTGACCAATTTGAGCCACATTCTAGCAATGTTAAGACATCCTTCTTTCTAAGGTGCATTTGACTACTGAAACCCTTCTAGTACAACCAAAACACCAGTAATTATTGCCGAAAATGTGAGCAATTAATTTTCCGTCTCACCAACCGGAGAGCCATTTGACTGCCAATTTAAAATGCATTTGGCTTAAAGGAGAAATCTGGTGTGAAACTAGGTTAAGTAAAGCTAAGGTAAGTAAACAAGTTAAACGAGTGCTGGAGTTGATTCTACACAGGTTTCTCTCCTGAAAACTCTGCTTTTGGCTGAGTAAAGCGCTTGAATTTATTTACAGAAAGCTTAGATTTACAGATTTCCACTAATTAGCTAGTGGTTTGTCCCATGTAGCTTGTTTTAATACAGTCTGATATACTCAACTCTAAACAGCGAAAGAGCTAACGCTTAGAGTGGTTAGTGGCTAGTGGTAATGCTGCTCCAGCAGTGCTAGCTGGGGTAAGCAGCAGGCTACAGGCCGATAATACTCACTAGAGGTGTGCCAAAAAATCGATTCACATAAGAATCTTGATTCTCATTTACTACGATTCAGAATCGATTTAAAATGTCCCAAAATCGATTCTGAGGGGCGGGTTTTAGACTGATTTTGGGCTGGGTATTTTTGTTGGACCTGGCAACCCTGGGGATAGCACTTGTCCTTTCAAACGGAGATCTTCCAGACACACACAGAGCGTAGGTGTTTGAGAATCACCGGTAAGATGGCAGAACAAGCACTATATTACATTAGATTAACGTGTAGTTTCAATGTTTTATGGCAGAATGCTTCATAACAAGCATAAAAAAGATCGCTAGTAGTTAGTTTCAGTAACTGTTAGCTAGCTAACTAGCTAACTTTCCAGTTCCACCTTAAATAACGCTACAGGTGGCAGCGGGCTGCAGCATTTAAGGCGGAACGGAAAAATACAATAAGCTAATCAGAGCTAATTTCAGCTCCTCATCACAGAGGAATTAAGGAATGGACCATATGAATTAATTTCTCCACCTCCTGCCCCCTTTCTGAAGAAATACAACGACCTTAAATTAACTAGTTAATCAGCAGCTGCTCCTGAACTTTAGCGCTCCACTGCTATCATCACATCAGCCCAGCAGCGTCACCTACACACCACCGCTAGTAGCCTGGTAATAAAGCAGTGTTATTTATTATTTATTTATTGTTCATTAACGTCATTGTGATATCCCAGTGATTCCTCTGTCACCGAGGACCCACATTCCTGCACATTTTATTGTTTTTGTAACACATTACCTGCTCCAGGACCAGTGTATATTATGGAGGGTTTTTTTTCAATAAGATTCATAAGCCAGAAGCAGAAATTTTTATAATTCAAATCGTTTTGAATCAAAAATCGATTTTGAATCGAATCGTGGCCCCCAAAATCGGAATCGAATCGAATCGTGAGATAGTAAACGATTCCCACCCCTAATACTCACCTTTAAACAGCGAAAGTGCTAGCCTGGTTAGTGGCTAGTGCTAATGCTGCTCCAGCAGTGCTAGCCGGGGTAAGTAGCAGGCTGCAGGCCAAAAATGAGTTTGTTAATGGTGTAATAAATAGGGATTTTTTTTGTGGGCATGACTAACACTATGCCTCTATTACTAGTACCGTATTTTTCGGACTATAAGGCGCACTTAAAAACGTTTAATTTTCACAAAAATTTACAGTGCGTCTTATAATACGGTGCGCCTTTTGTATGGATTTTACTCGTCAGGTTGTAAGGAGCAGTAAACACACACTCCGTGCAGCGTTATACAGAGTTTCAGTGCTATACAGAGTCCAGAGCCGTGCAGCTCCGAGGCTGAGCAGCAATAGCATTAGCTAGATGCTAACCGCTAAGCTAGCTAGCTTATTCACTGAGATCAGTATTATCTAAATTTTACTCGTCAGGTTGTAAGGAGCAGTAAACACACACTCCGTGCAGCGTTATACAGAGTTTCAGTGCTATACAGAGTCCAGAGCCGTGCAGCTCCGAGGCTGGAGCAGCAATAGCATTAGCTAGCTTATTCACTGTTCAGAGATCAGTATTATCTAAATTTTACCCGTCAGGTGTAAGGAGCAGTAAACACACACTCCGTGCAGAGCCGTGCAGCTCCGAGGCTGGAGCAGCAAATAGCATTAGCTAGCTTATTCACTGTTCAGAGATCAGTATTATCTAAATTTTACCCGTCAGGTGTAAGGAGCAGTAAACACACACTCCGTGCAGAGCCGTGCCGCTCCGAGGCTGGAGCAGCAATAGCATTAGCTAGATGCTAACCGCTTAGCTAGCTAGCTTTTTCACTGTTCAGAGATCAGTATTTTCTAAATTTAGTACTTTTAATACTGCTGGAGCAGTATTATTAGAGTTAGATGCTAATCGCTAAGCGTTCACCGTTCAGAGGTGAGTTATCGGCCTGTAAGTCTGTGCTGCTTTGCCTGGCTAGCATTAGCTAGATGCTAAGCGCTAACTCTCTCAGAGGTGAGTTTTATCAGCCTGTAATCTGCTTGTTTACCGTGTTAAAACAAGCTACGGGGGACGAATCGCTAGCTAATATCTCACTGTCTTACCAGAACACGCAGGATTACTCAGTGTAACGCTGTCGTTTAAGTTTGGGTTAACTTTACTAGTTTAGGTGACTAGCTAGCGTGCTAGCGGATAGCTATGCTAACGCTGGTGCAGCAAGCCTTAGTGGACATCTGGAAATCTAAGCTTACTGTAAATAAACTGAAGCACGTTACTCACCCAAATAAACAGTTTTCAGGAGAGGAATCTGTGTAGATTAATATCCAGCACTCGTTTGACTTTGAAAGAGCTAGATTTGAATACTGAGACGCTCCACCGGCAAGCGACCACCCCCGGTGGGGGAAGGGAAACATGGCGCCACCCCTGTTCACTTTGATATAGGCACCCTTTCTAGTGTCACTTAACGCGCCTTATAATGCGATGCGCCCTATGTATGGAAAAATAGCAGAAAATAGGCGTTCTTTGATAGTGCGTCTTATAATACGGTGCGCCTTATAGTCCGAAAAATACGGTATATAGAGCTGGGCGATATGGCCCAAAAAAAACTTTGAAAAAAAAATCAGATTTTCGATTTAAATTGATTTTTTTATTTTTTTTTTCCCCTACTGAAATCTCCTGAAAGTCACTAAATGACGTCATTGCCTAATTTGCATAATACATGTTTTTGAAGCTGTAAAGGATTAACATTGTGAAAGAGAAAAAAGAGTAAACAACACTCTAAATATGTTAGAAATGATACAAATGAACTCCAACAAATGAACAACTTCTGTTGCTTTTTAAATAGGCAGTTACGTCTTAAAATAACTTTATTTTTACGTAAATTACATAAAT
Source organism: Astyanax mexicanus (assembly GCF_023375975.1). Classification (NCBI taxonomy): domain Eukaryota; kingdom Metazoa; phylum Chordata; class Actinopteri; order Characiformes; family Acestrorhamphidae; genus Astyanax; species Astyanax mexicanus. The sequence continues at coordinate 7,878,216 of NC_064416.1, read as the reverse complement.
CAGTTTTGTGCCGTGTTTTTAAATGTTATTATAAGAGCAGTTTTTTATTTTATAAAAAAAATATTTAATAAAAAGGAGGGAGGGGTGCGGCTGCGCGATGGAGAGAGGGGCGGGGCTAAGCTCAGGGGAGCGTCGGTGGTGAAAATTAAAACTCAAGAGAAAATCGATTTTCATAAAAACACATCGTCCTTAACTGTAAATTTGAATTAATCGATAAAATCAGAGGAACTATTTTACAAAAGTTTGTACTCATTATCATGTTTCACTACACTCAAGTTCTACTGCATTCTACTGATTTTTTTCTGCTGCAAGGATAGTAATATAAAGTGTTTATTGGTCAAGTAGTTTTCATTTTCTGTCCCTTTGCTTTTGTTTTCTGTGACAATGCTTCTTAAAATCTAAGAATTTGTACATAATATTCATACATAATGTGTTACATAAAGTGGAAATAAAGATGGAATCAATTTTAGGCCTCAATTTAGTGATCAGAAATGGTGAGTGCACAGAGCACTGGAAGAGTTAAAGTCTGTTCATTAAAATAAAGTTTCTTTGTGTTTTTCAGGCACTAGAGCATCAGAAGAAAGAGTTTGTGAAATACTCCAAAAGCTTCAGCGACACGCTGAAAACATACTTCAAAGATGGAAAGTAAGCAGCTTCTCAGAAGCCCATGCATATTTAATCAGCATTTTGGGCTGGTCTAGTTCACTGTGATTGCTTTAAATCATTTTTAATGGGCTTGTGGTTTTCACATGAATTCTCACAATCACTTTTTGTGCTGTTTAAAATTGTGGTAGCGTGATCTGCAATCATGTTGTGATCAAAGTATGACAGGCTCATCAACAGCAACAGAATGACATGCACTTCTATTATTAGAGACCACACTATCAATTTGTTTAATGTAATGCTTCACTAAGCACAAATTAACATCACTGAACATTTTCACCAGCATCTCTCTACAGGCTCCACCTACTGTAGCTTAATCTCAGTGTATATCAGTTATGTTATTAACATACTAGTTCATCTAAATAAATGTAATATCATTGAAAAGTTATTTTATTTCAGTAAATCAGTTTAAAATGTGAAACTCATATATTATATAGATGTATTACACACAGAGTGATCTATTTTAAGCATTTATTTATTTTATTGTTGGTGATGATTATGGCTTACAGCAAATGAAAACCCAAAAATCAGTGTCTCAGAAAATTTAAATATTATGTAAGACCAATTGGAACTTGTTGCTTTGTGGGCAGTGTGCCAAATCCTGCTGGAAAATGAAATCTGCATCTCTATAAAAGTTGTCAGTAGCAGAGGGAAGCATGAAGTGCTGTAAGATTTTGTGTGAAAACAAAACTGCACTGACTTTAGACTTGATAATAAAACACAGTGGATCAACACCAGCAGATGACATGTCTATCCAAACCATCACTGATCATCAGTAAATTTTACATTTCATTTGTAAATCAAGGGAGCAGAGTCTGGAGGAAGAGTGGAGAGACACACAGTCCAAACTGCTTGAGGTCTAGTGTGAAGTTTCCACCAATCAGTGATGGTTTAGAGAGACATGTCATCTGCTGGTGTTGATCCACTGTGTTTTATTATCAAGTCTAAAGTCAGTGCAGTTTTGTTTTACCACAAAATCTTACAGCACTTCATGCGGATTTCATTTTCCAGCAGCATTTGGCACACTGCCCACACTGCCAAAAGTACCAACTGGTCTTATATAATATTCTAATTTTCTGAGACACTGATTTCTGTTTTTTCGTTAGCTGTAAGCCATAATCTATCACATAATCACATAATGCTCCTGATTGCTTAATTTGCTGTATTGGCAATTACAAAAAGTGGTGAAAGATGCTCTTGATGTATCCTTAATTATGATACAACCCTATTTTTGATGTGTCTATATTAACTGTTATATGTCTTCTCTTTCTGTCACCACCCCACCCATATTTTTTCCAGGGCAATAAATGTGTTCATCAGTGCCAACCGGCTGATCCACCAAACCAACCTGATTCTTCAGACTTTTAAAACAGTTGCATAAAGAATCTGCCTTTCCCCCCCTCCCTCTTTCATTTTGTAACTTTAATATAACCTTTATATGAACATGTACAAACTTTTGAACTGTGTAATTTATGAATCCTGTCTCATGGGGCGAACACTGCAGGCTTGACTTTTTGCTTTTCTGTTTTTTCTTCCTCTTCTAATTTCTAATGTTCTCCTGTAGCTGGGTTAGAGGCACACTGATTTTCATGCTATTTTATTTTCAGCTTTTCCTCCCCTTCCCCCCCCCCCCCCCCCTCCCTTTCTCTGTAAATACTGGACTTTTCCTCTCCTGTCTGACCGCGCTCAGCTCCGCAGAACCAGAGTGGACGGATGGGTGTTGTATATTTAATAATTATTGGGTAGCAGGAATATTCAAATAAATAAATAAATACGCCACACATGTTGGAAAGGTTTTATTCAGACTGCGCCTGAGTTTCTTTCCCGTCTTCATTAGGAAATCTGTGTTTTTTTTTTTTTTTACCCAGAGGATTATAGCTAATATTCTCTCTATGAGCTCATATCTACTCTGACCCATTCTAATCCCTCTAAAACGCCTGTGTTTTGAAAGGGATATTAATTAAATGGCTGTGACCTGATTTCAGAGCGTCCTCTCCATTGGCAGAGGCGCCAGTCAGCTAATTCTGATTATTTCGAGCCATTAAGCGATGAAGAAAATCAGGCACGGTCGCAGAACTGTCCCTGAGGAACTGTGGACCGTGAGAAAATGAGGAGAATCTCAGCTTTCTTCTGCTCTTCTTGCCGTCCACACGAGTACAGCGAGCTCAGATTTATCATGTATAATAGCACATCTCCAAAAAAAAAGTTAATATCATTGAAAAGTTACTTTATTTTAGTAATTCAGTTGTAAAAAATGAGAAACTCGTATATTATATAGATGTATTACACACGGAGTGATCTATGTTAAGCAAGCATTTATTTTATTGTTTCTTTGATGGTTATGGCTTACAGCCAATGAAAACCCAAAAATCAGTGTCTCAGAAAATTTTAATATTATATAAGACCAATTGATACTTTTCTCAGTAAGGGCAGTGTGCCAAGTCCTGCTGGAAAATGAAATCCACATCTCCATAAAAGTTGTCAGTAGCAGAGGGAAGCATGAAGTGCTGTAAGATTTTGTGGGAAAACAAAACTGCACTGACTTTAGACTTGATAATAAAACACAGTGGATCAACACCAGCAGATGACATGTCTCCCCAACCCATCTCTGATCATCAGTAAATTTTACATTTCATTTGTAAATCAAGGGAGCAGAGTCTGGAGGAAGAGTGGAGAGAAACACAGTCCAAACTGCTTGAGGTCTAGTGTGAAGTTTCTACATAATTTTATTTATCTTTACAGTTGATTATTGATCTTTCAATAAGGTCCAAACAATAAAAATGGAATTTACTTAGCAATACCAAACCATGGCAAGTCTGAAAATTCTTAAGCAAGGACGCTTTTATAAAAGATAAAAAAATATATATATATACACCTAAATGTCATAAATGTAGGCCAGAGTATCTCTTACATGACATCTCTAGACATGTTTTGTTCATTGCTGTGGCAATTAGTATTATCTGGCTAATATATCAGTTTAAACTGCACCTTATCAGCAATTTAGCTCAAATGAAAGGAGTATATTTGACAGCTGGGTCGGATCGACACTGGATTATGTTCTCACCACAAGCGAACCGCTCCAGACCTCTAGGTGGTCTCGGCCCGGTTCTTTTGATCCGCACCCGAGTGTGATTACTGTTTTCAAACCTGCTCAGTTGAACCACACTAAAGTTACAAACGGACCAGAGTTCCTTTTAACCAAAATAGTAATGGTATGAAAACGCCCTAAGAAGAGGAATGGGTTTCCATGGCCAAGCAGCTCCATCCAAGCAGTTGCCAGAAGAACAGTACTTGCCTGACTGCATTGTTCCAGGTGTAAAGTTTGGATGAGGGGGGATAATGGTGTGAGATGAATCGTCCAACATCCGTGTCTAAGTTTGTGCATCTGGAAAAATGGTAAGTTTCCATAAACACACTCCTAAACCTTGTGGAAGGCCTTCAAGGATTCAAGGAGATTTTATTTTCATTCGCATCACATGTGGTACATGAGGTAGAGGTAAAGTTGTTATACTATAGCTGCAAGGGTGGTCCAAATTTATACTAAACTCTTATGGATTAAGAATGGGATGTCACTCAAGTTTACAGTATATGAGTACAAAGGCAAAGGAGCAAATACTTTAGGCAATATACTATATTTGCTGAATTTTTTTCTTTTACAGCCTCTTTTGGTTATTTGTATCTGTTGTAATAGTGATTCTAGAGGGAGTGTCGGTAATTTCCAGTAATTTGTGTGTGTTATGGAGTACAGAGCTGCAGTTGATCACAGCAGAGGTGTGGAACGGTCTTTTTTCCTGAGATGAGAGTCTGGGGAGTGAAGCTCAGTGGCCGTCCTCAGAGCTGTACTGCTGGGAGCTGCAGTGGAAAATGAATGTGTGTTTCTCTTTTCTCCATCCTGAGGGACTCCTGGTAGGTGACACTTAAGGTTAAAAGTGGGTTTACCACCTAATAATATCCAGGCAAGTGTCATTCTGCGATCTTAAACTAACTACTGATGAAGGACTAGAAGTAGAACTGCAGTCTCCTAACTGTAAACCAACAAAGTGCAGCAACAAGAGATGGTGGTGGTGTATGAGGTGTAAGTGCGTGTGTTGCTCTAGTCGATCAGATACAGCAGTGCTGCTGGAGTTCTTAAACACTATGCCTCGTTACTCTTATTTCAGCTTGTATTCATTCCAGCTTCTCATCGTTCAATAAAACGCCTATCCAGATAAATCTCTCCATCCAGATAGAGTGAATCTGATTGTGATTGGCTGTAGAGAAGTATAAACATATGCCCAACTAAGAATGTCCAACTAAGCTTCTTTAATATATTTACATTCAACTAAAATACATTCATTTTCAATGGGCATATATGCAGCTGAAATAGGCAACCTAGTGCATCCCAGTATCTGAGTTCTGAGTATTGAGGAACAGGGGTGAAATAATAATGTATGCTGAGGAACATATACAAGATTACTAAAAAATGCCCCAATCGTGTGAGGAAAGAGAGAAAGGTGCTCCCTTTGTGGGCATATTCATAAAGAGCTTGCAAAACAGAGAGGGTTCTGATTGGCCTGTTCTCTGCAAAGAGTATGTGAATCAGCCGATTAGTTTTTAGAGTGCGCAGACAGTAGTTTTTTTTTCCCCCTCCTGGATGGGATGCGTTCAGGAGCATCATGGCTCCCATCAAAACTAATTTCTCCTCAGACGACTCTAAAGTATATCCATGTCTGTTAAAAGTAAATAACAATGGAAGTCTTTCCCGCTGTAGTAAAGTTTGTAATAGTGATTGTAGCATTGCTCGCAGGGGACTACCCTTCCTTCTGGTGCAGTTATATGTTTGATGGTAAGTGTATGTATACTGTATAGATGTGTGTGGAAGTGAGCTGGGCAGTATTCAGTCAGCATGGTGACGGGGTTTGTTGTGTTGTGTTGTGGCTGAAGCTGGAGGAGTGAGACTAAAGCCGGTTTAACTCCCTCAGCACCTCAACAACAATTGTTTAAAGCCCTGTAGAGCAGCACAGCCGGGGGACCAGGGGGGACGGGTGGCTGGGGGGCCGGCGGCCGGAGAGTGATGTGGAAACTGTAATAAAACTGTGTGTGTGTGCTGGTGGAATAAAGTGCCCCAGGCCTGGATGAGGTGTTCTCTAGTGTCCAATCTGAGAACAGAGAAACGGGCTGGACTCACAAACACGGCCACGACTCGCTCACCGGTTGCCAGGAGACACCGAGTCTTTAAAGAGGAGGATAATAAAAGCCAACGATTGTGTAGATATGTGTGTGAAAGTGTGTGTGAAAGCTTGTGTGTGTGAGTGTGAATGTGTGTGTGAATGTGTGTGTGAGTGTTCTTTGTCACTGCTGGTGGTCATTCAGGTTTACTTTTAGAACTCTTCCACTCTTCACTCTTTTATCACTCTCTTTCACTCTTTATACCTTTAGCTCTCTCTCATTCACTCTTTAGCTCTCTCTCTCTCGTTTTCACCCCTTTAGCACTCTCCCTCTCATTCACTCTTTAGCTCTCTCTCTTTCTCATTCTTTTACTCTATAGCTCTATATATCTCTTTTTTCTTGCTCTCTATCTTTTGCTCTCTCTCTATCTCTCTTGCGCTCTCTTTCACTCTTTAGGTCTTTCTCTCTCATTCTTTAGGTTTCTGTCTATCTCTCTCATTCACTCATTTACTCTTTAGCTCTCTCTCTATCTCTTGCTCTGTCTTTCTTTTTCACTCTTTTACTCTTGTTCTTTATCTCTCTTGCTTTCTCTCTTTTACTCTTTAGCTTTCTCTATATCTCTTGCTCTCTCTCTTTTTGTCTTTAGCTCTCTCTCTCTCTCTCTCTCTCTCTCTTTACCTCTTTAGTTCTCTCTCTTTCTCTTGCTCTCTCTCTATCTTCTTCACTCTGTCTTTAGCTCTCTCTCTATCTCTCTTGCTCTTTCTCTCTCTTTTACAATAGCCCTCTCTATTTCTCTTGCTCTCTTTTTCTCTCTTTTACTCTTTAGCTTTCTCTATATCTCTTGCTCTCTCTCTCTTTTTGTCTTTAGCTCGCTCTCTCTTTACCTCTTTAGTTCTCTCTCTTTCTCTTGCTCTCTCTCTATCTTCTTCACTCTGTCTTTAGCTCTCTCTCTCTCTCGTTTACTCTTTAGCTCTCTCTCTATCTCTCTTGCTCTTTCTCTCTCTTTTACAATAGCCCTCTCTATTTCTCTTGCTCTCTCTTTTTCTCTCTTTTACTCTTTAGCTCTCTTTCTATCTTTAGTACTCTCTTTAATCTTTAGCTCTCTCTATCTTTCACTCTTTATCTCTCTCTCTCTCTCTCTCTCTCTCTAGGAAGGAAGAGGAGTAGAGGAGTGGACACTCTACAGATAAACTCCAGTGGGACTCTCTAAAGATCTAGAACAGTGTTGGACCTGTTTCAGAGGATTATGGGTAGAGTCTCTTCTGCTGCGTCTCTGGTTCTGACTGGACTGTGGTTCTGCTGTGGGACTTGCTGTGTGTGTAAATAAAGTAAGTATAAAACACTCAGTATTATTTAAATACAATTATATACATATAAAATATTCATAAACTTTATTTTCCTCACAAACTGGCTGTTTTTGAACTGAAATATATGAGCTGTACAGGGCTGGGATAGTAGAATAGTGTTAGCATTAGCATTTGTTTACCAAAAGACTGGCTACTTTTCTCACTCACGCTCTCACTTCACTCACATGTGATTAAAAAGCACTGTATGTATTATGCTTTGTTTATTTATCTGCTGGGTAAATAATAAAAAAAGTGCTTTCCTGTACTATCCCTTCGTCACCTAATTCACAAAATACAAAAACAAGTGTTTATTTGAGAGAGAATATATATTTTTTGTGAATAAAATGTGAAGGATAAAGGATTAAAGGATCGAAGGATAAAGTTTAAAGGATTAAAGTCTTTCTAGTTTAACTACTTTAACTACTAACTACTTTAACTACTCTATACTTTTGTTTTGAACCCCTTAACGCCTGAATTAATGTAGCTGTATATGAAAAAATGTTTCATGTGTGTTTTACCTTTAAGTAGATAGTAAATATTGTTGAGATTATTAATTTCACTTTTGCACAAAAATAAATAGAAATTTTGGTATGTTGCAAATTTGCAACAACAGGCAATATGGTCTATTTGGGGTAAATTTGGTATGTTGCAAATTTGCTACAGCAGACATAATGGTCCATACTAAGATAACAATAACAGAGTAATATAACAATTTATGCACCCAACAGCAGGCATTCAATAATAAATAACACCAATTACTGTTACCAACACAATATACACAAATATTACAGGAAACATTTCATTAATTTGAATTCTAGATTCATTTGAATTGTAAATTGTCAAAGGTTCCTAGGTCCGTGGCGAATATGCACTAACAGGCATTGGGGGAATGCAGGCGCTATCTTGGCAGGTTGATTGAATCAAACGGTTAGTCGCATATTTGCAACAACAGGCGTTAAGGGGTTAAATGAACATCTAAAGTCATTTTCCAGTGTTCCTCAAACCTTTATTGGGTTTTTTACTCTAAATGTCCTAGTTATAAAATGTAAAACCATTTAATCATCAACTGCAAGAATTCTCAGTTTTTGCCACCTTTAGAGTCAAGACTTTTTTTTAGAACTCCATTCTTTACTTTATGATCTTGGCACCATGGTAGCAGGTTTCCAAACTCAACACACTGGTTCAGTGTAACCCTATACATGCCTGCTCACAGTCAGTGTAGCCGTCAGTCTCTGACAATGTATAGACAAAAGTATTGAGATTTAATTTAATTAGATTTTATTTGTTTTGGTTTTTAATCACAGTTTTCATGCATCTTGGCATGTTCTCCTCCACCAGTCTTACACACTGCTGGATAACTTTATGCCACACTCCTGGTGCAAATATTCAGGCAGTTCAGTTTGGTTTGATGGCTTGTGATCATCTGTATTCCTCTTGATTATATTCCAGAGGTTTTCAGATTGGTAAAATCTAAAAAACTCATTTTCTTTAAGTGGTCTCTTATTTTCTTCAGCGTTAATGAGGTTCCATAATTCCAGAGAACACAGTTCCACTGCTCCACAGCTGCTGCTGGTTTTATACCCCTCTACTCCACATCTGGCATTAAGAATGATGCCCATTTTAGAGATAGTCCTATTCTATTGGTAGCATTTTTCTACAGGAACTAAAAATATATCCCTGTCTAAGTCTTGAGTGACAGCTGCTGTGAAGTGTAACAATGGCAGCAGTGGAGGCAGAACAGCTGGAGAGTCGGCTAAGCACGGAGGACTTAATGAAGATGCAGAGTCTATTCCTGGTGAGGAAACACTGCATCATAGAACATTGCATCATGAAACAGTGCATAACACAACACTGCATAACACAACACTACATTATACAACACTGCATCACATAACATTAGCTGTCATGTCTTTATGTCTTTAGCTGACCCTCTAGGATTCTTCCTCACCTCATTGATCATTCTGCGCTGTGCTCTTGCAGTCATCTTTACAGGACTTTATCATACCTGAGTGGCAACAGTGCTGAACTTTCAACATTTGTAGAGCGTCTATCTTACTGTGGACACATTTTTTTATGGGGCAGGGCAGCTTTAACCAACACATCCATCATGTCTCATCACATCCTGGCTCCAAATAACTCTTACTAAAAATTTTAACATGTTGTGTTCAGTAAAATTATGCAAACATATAATGTTTTGTGAGTGGTATTAGATTAAGCAGACTATGTTTGTCTATTTTTGTGACTTAGATGAAGATCAGAACACATTTAATGACCAATATATGCAGAAATCCAAGTATAATCCCAAAGGGTTCACATATTTTTTTGCAACTGTATATAGTTATCTCTGGCTTGTGCATGCCACTTTTTAAACTTTTTGATGTTATTCTCATTCGCAGCCATCGGACAGCTCTGATTTGCCCGTGTCCATGCAAAGGGCAGAGTTTGTGGAGCAGGCATGGTCTGTGATTGGCCGAGGCTCTCAGGAGGAGTATGGCCATTTGTTTGACAGCGTGGACGTGTCCAGAGAGGGCTGGGTGAACTGGGAGCGACTGACCTCTTACTTTTTGCTGGGCCTGTCTGAGAAAGATGAGCACATAAAGACAACAGCTGTGCTCCGCTGGAGACCCGCCCGCACCCTGCCCGTGCCGCACAGAGACAGGCTGCACAGCATCACTCACCTGCCTAACGCCGGACGCTACCTCACCCTGAGTAAAGATGGAACTCTGACTGTATGGGAGGAAAAGAATCTGACGCTGCTCCGGAGCCACCGCCTGACCAACGACACGGTCAGACCCAAAGACCTGTGGGCAACCGGCCTGGTGCTGCTGCCTAATGTGCAGAAGGTACATCCACAGTCAAAATCAGGCAGATACAGTAGTAGCTGTACAGGGGTTGCACAATGAAACTGAAACACCTGTCATGTTAGTGTGGGAGGTTTCATGGCTAAATTGGAGCAGCTTGGTGGCCAATCTTCATTAATTGCACATTGCACCAGTAAGAGCAGAGTGTAAAGGTTCAATTAGCAGGGTAAGAGCACAGTTCTGCTCAAAATTATTATCATTATGGGAGACATACCAGAGTTCAAAAGAGGACAAATTGTTGGTGCACGTCTTGCTGGAGCATCTGTGACCAAAACAGCAAGTCTTTGTGATGCATCAAGAGCCACGGTATCCAGGGTAATGTCAGCATACCACCAAGAAGGATGAACCACATCCAACAGGATTAACTGTGGACGCTGTAAGAGGAAGCTGTCTGAAAGGGATGTTCGGGTGCTAACCCCGATTGTATCCAAAAAACATAAAACCACGGCTGATCAAATCACGCAGAATTCAATGTGCACCTCAAATCTCCTGTTCCCACTAGAACTTTCCGTCAAAAAAACAGGTGTTTCCGTTTCATTGTCTACCCCTGTAGTTTAATGGTGCTGATTGGTCAGTTTGTGTTTGTGCTGTTCCACCTCCAGATCGCTGTATCCTTCACCAGTAAGGAGATCTGTTTTTATGACCTGATGTCCAAGGATTTCAATCTCCAGTATAAACTGCACGGCCTGCATTACACTCCCATCAGCCTCCACTACTGGTACCATCCGGATCGGCCAGATCAGGCCGTGCTCAGCTTCGGGGACGCAGGTGGACAGGTCAGTCAGTAGTGCTGGTATTTCTTGAGTATACTGTATGTTGAGAGCTACTTAAAGAGTGTCTCAAAAATTAGAATATCATTGAAAAGTTACTTTATTTCAGTAATTCAGTTAAAAATGTAAAACTCCTATATTATATAGATGTATTACACACAGAGAGTGATCTATTTTAAGTGTTTATTTATTTTATTGTTGATGATTATGGCTTACAACCAATGAAAATCCAAAAATCTGTATCTCAGAAAATTAGAATATTAAATACAGGACCTATTGGTACTTTTGGCAGCGTGTTCAGTCTGCCACGTCCTGCTGGAAAATGAAATCTGCATCTCCATAAATGTTGTCAAAAGAATGAAGCATGAAGTGCTGTAAGATTTTGTGGGAAAACAAAACTGCACTGACTTTAGACTTGATTATAAAACACAGTGGATCAACACCAGCAGATGACATGTCTCTCCAAACCATCACTGATTGTAGAAACTTCACACTAGACCTCAAGCAGTTTGGACTGTGTGTCTCTCCACTCTTCCTCCAGACTCTGCTCCCTTGATTTACAAATGAAATGTAAAATTTACTGATGATCAGTGATGGTTTGGAGAGACATGTCATCTGCTGGTGTTGATCCACTGTATTTTATCAAGGGTATTTATTGGTGTGTGTGTGTGTGTGTAAGGTGAGTGGTGTGTGTTTCAGGTCAGCACTGACCTCTTTGTTTGAGAGGCTGAGTGTAGGTGGGATGCAGGGCTCGGCCATCAGCATCAGTTGGGCGGAGCTTCAGCAGGGCCGCCATCGCTGCTGCTACACCCTAACACACACCGCCCACATGGGACAATGGGTTCGCACAGGTCAGTCACATCCATCCATCCATCCATCCATCTGCTCACCCATTCATCCATCCATCCATCCATCCATCTGATCACCCATTCATCCATCCATCCATCCATCCATCCATCCATCCATCCATCTACCTACCTACCCGTCCATCCATCCATCTGCTTACCCATCCATCCATCCATCCATCTGCTCACCCATTCATCCATCCATCCATCCATCCATCCATCTGCTTACCCATCCATCCATCCATCCATCCATCCATCCATCCATCCATCCATCCATCCATCCATTCACACACAGTCAACAGTTATTCTAAATCTACCATTAACTTTTAGTTATTGTATTATAGATTACTATGTATCCACTATGAATTATTAAGCATCTACTATAGATATTCATTCACCTACTATGAATTATTCAGTAACGACTAGGAATATTCAGTAGTTATTTGACAGTATCCAGTGTACACTATTAATTTAGTAACTACCGGGAATAAACAAAGTACAGTATGAATTGCTCAGTATCTACTTTAAATAATCCAGTATCTACTATGAGTGTCCAGCATGACTAATTCAATATACTACTTGGAATTGTTCAGTATCCACTATGAATCTACTTTAAACAATTTAGTTTTCACTTTGATTATTCAGTCTCTTTTATAAGTTTCATGAGCGGAATGAGACACCAGAAATATTTAATGTCCAGTATGAATTAGTTAGTGTAATTTAAATTACTCAGTGTTCACTATAAGGTATTCAGTATCTATAATTAGAATGGTTCAGTATCCACTATGAATCTTTTTTATATTATTCACTGTCCTGTGTGGATTATTCAATATCCAGTATGGATTATTCAGTATCCACTTAAAATTTTATTTTATATCTACACAGACTCTTATGTAAATTCTGTATTATTTTATAATAACTTTAAAGTATTCATTCAATTATTGCGGTTTTGCAGTATTGTAATTTTCCAGTGCAATATTATTTTTATCTTGTTTATAAAATCTTGAAAGGCTCTGATGAAAGTGTGCTGTGTCAGCAGCTCGTCTGTGCTGTTTGACAGATATTTGAGTTTGAGAAAACCTTTTGCTCTCTTTAGGTGCAATGAACACACACACACACACACACACACACACACACACACACACACACACACACACACATGCACACTTGGATGCACAAAGGGCACAGTGCCTGTGGTAATGAACACATCACAGCACAGTGTCATATTTGCGAGTCAGGCAGGATTTTGTGGAGGTTCTGCTGCGCTTAGACAGTTATGCCACCCTCCACCACACACCTATCAATTAATATGTAAATCAGCACAGTTTAGTAAGTGCTTACTCAAGGCCATCAAACTGACGCCTCACCGGCTCCTCACTGCTTTCTGATGTCACACCCAATGAGTTTCAGCTCAGAGATTAAAGCACGGCTTTTACAGGTTGAGATTCTGACACACACACGTACACACTCTCAGACACACTCAGACACACTCAGCAAAAATATACTTGTGTATTCAACAGTAATTTAAATAATGCAGATATAGGTGTTTAAAAATAGACACTAGGATTTATTTTTAGATTTATTGTATTTTTTTCTTTTTATGAGAGCAGTCTCAAAATAACTCAAATAGTTGTTTTTCACTAAATTCACTAAGTTCACTAAATTGGAAGCCTGAGTTTAACATTTTTATTTAATATTTAATATTGGTCTTTTATGTCTAAACAGTAAATTAAAATTAACAGGAAGTGTCTAAATCACATAGGCAAAAATTAGCTCTTATTACTTTGACTTGTTGGCTTAAGAGTGCAGCCACACTCTAATGTCTAAGTTGTTTTTTTTCCAGTAAAGTAGGTGGAGCTAAGCTACTGTTTCATTGGCTTGTAAACTTGTTGATTGGCTGGTTCGTGGTCTATTCTGATGGACAGTAGTTAGTTTCAATTAGTGTTATGTGCAACATAACATTAAAAACAGGAAATATGTGATGTCCATTGTAATAGACACATGGCTTAAAAGGGTTAAGGCTGCTTTTACTAATCTCAATGAAACGACACCCTGAATTTTAACATGACAGACAGAACGATTGAAAGAGAGATAAATAGTCACAGTGTCATAATTAGGCAGTACACAGATGAGAATGTGCAGATGAGAATAACAGACTTTTTTAATAAAAAAGAGTAGTTTTTATACAAAGAGTAGTCAGAACATGCAGGATCAATACAGGTAAACAAGAGCCATAGGGAGAAACATACCATAATAATTATTAATGCAGGAAAGACAAAAAATCAGAGTCAATAAAGGTTATAAAGGTTGTAAACAAAGACAATAAAGGGCAAAACCTTGTAAAACAGAATAAATCGAATAATACTCAGCAAACAGTACATGTGCTGAAGTGGTATAAATACAGGTGGTCACAGGTGAATTAAATATTCTGGTGATTTGCTTATTGGAAGTGTCGTGTGCAAAGTCAGCTTTAGAGCTGTGGCAATGTACAAAGTTAGCAATAACAGTAAGAGAGAGCTGACCTCTCTAAGAATTGCCAGACTCCACTCACTCCTGTTGCAAGTGATGTGCATGAAAATGCAACCGAGTTAAGTATGCTATCATTCTATAAGTGAAAATAAAAGAAGATAATGTGGTGAATGGAGCAGATAATATTAATTAAATATAATGCAAAAATTGATTTAAAGCAATTCCGTTTATTTACAGCTTAGATTACGAATGTTTTCAACAGCGCAGTTAGCAGCAAGATTTTAAGTGCAACAGGTTATGCTTTCAATCACATTAAGAGGCGAGAAATTCAAGTAATTAACTCTTGATGAGTTCAGCACAGCTGTTAACTGAGAGCTTGAATTCCAGGTGACTCTACCTCATAAAGCTGACTGAGAAAATCCAGCCAAGATGAGCAAAACTGTCTAATCTAAGCTAGAGGTTCTACTTTTTGAAGAATCTAAAATGTAAAACATATTCTGGTTTGTTACTAATAATACTACTAATAATACCTTATTTATATATAGTGCTTTTCTAAAACACAAAGACGCTTACAATTAGTGCTGGACGATTTGGCCAAAATTTATATCACGATCCTTAAATTTCGGTCGATACGATATAATTGTGATATCGATATAAATACTTTGAAGGCCTCAGAAAACTGCTAAGGATCCCTGCAGCTTGCACTGCAGATTTAAATTATTATATAACTGTGTATTTGCACTCTATCTATCTATCTATCTATCTATCTATCTATCTATCTATCTATCTATCTATCTATCTATCTATCTATCTATCTATCTATCTATCTATCTATCTATCTATCTATCTATCTATCTATCTATCTATCTATCTATCTATCTAATGGAAATCTGTACCTACTACTGTCTGAAAATTTTATTTAAGTCTTTCAAACCTCCTTTCACAAAAACTTTACTACTTTAGAAATAAAAGTAGTCAAAATAAATCAATGCTCAATTTTATTTGCATATAGCAAAATAATAACATGACATCCCTATCAAACATAAGCCTGTATAACTACATTATTCAACAAATAACGTCAGACACATCAACCTAACAACAGTATGACAACTAGACAACAGAGATGAGTGGTAAAGCAGATTAAACAGAGGGAAGGTCGTAGGCAAGAGAAAAGGGTTAGTGAGTATTAAGTTTGGATTTTAACATAGAAAGAGAGGAAGATTGTTTAACCGCTGATGGGAGAGAATTCCATAGTCGAGGAGCAAGTCTGGAAAAAGCCTGATCACCAAAGCCACGGAGTTTAGAGAGTTTTTGTTTTATTTCTATTTTCCATATCTATAGTGTAGGCCTAGTTTTTGTTTTGTCTTGTTTTTTGGGTCCTAATAGACTCTAAAATGAATAATTTAAATGTTTTTGTTCTATTTTTTGCTTATTATTACGATGTTGGAGTACATGGCACATTTTTAAAGCTATACTGTGTTTACGCACTACTTTAAACTATTATTTTTATTATTTTTCCATGGTATTGGCCCTTTAATAACTCCCTCAGCTTGTGCTGTTTGGGATAAAGTGTTATGAATAGATTTGCTCGTGTATTCTCAACAAAACCGATGTTCTCTCATCGAAAACAGTGATTCCAAACTG
The DNA here is from genome assembly GCF_023375975.1 of Astyanax mexicanus. Classification (NCBI taxonomy): domain Eukaryota; kingdom Metazoa; phylum Chordata; class Actinopteri; order Characiformes; family Acestrorhamphidae; genus Astyanax; species Astyanax mexicanus. The sequence goes on along the minus strand of NC_064416.1, from coordinate 7,862,470 downwards.
TTGATCATTATTTCCAGAGTTGAGAACTCCTGCAGACATCACACGGCTGCTGTGGAATATTATTGGCAGCTCTGCGTCTCACGGAGGCACACAACCTCGAGCTGGATGAGGTGTACGAGAGTGTGTGTGTGTGTGTGTGTGTGTGTGTGTGTGTGGGTGAACGGGCTCCTCGGAGACGGCGGAGGATGACAGAGAGAATAGAAGCTGAAGTAAACAAGAATAACAAACACAAGAGAGCAGAAGGAAACACAACGGAACATGAAAAGGACTTGTTAATTGAAAATTGCTGGGTGCTTTATCTCCCCGGCTGGAGGCGGGATTCTTTTGAAGTTCTTCCCACCCTGGAGAGTCATCTAGTGTTTAGGATTAGACACGCTGCTCGTATGCATATGTGTGTGTGTGTATGAGTCTGAAACCTCTGTGTCTTGGTGGCACGCTGGTCTACAGGGCCCCACTCTTGTGTATGTGTGTGTGTGTGTGTGTGTGTGTGTGTGTGTGTCGCTCACCCGAAACAACTCTGCTGGTCTCTCGAGTGTGAAGAACCCGTGTTTGATCCTTGGAGTGGGATATTTGACTGCCTCTGAGGCCTGCAGCTCCTTTCTTCTCCTAATTTCCCAATAAAACAGACCACACGGGGCTCAGACGCTCATATTAGCACAGGTTTGATGCCCTCAGAGTGTATTCTGATCGTTCCCTCAGTGCTATATCTGTTTATTTAATTGTATTGTATTACGTTAAAAGTTTTTTTAAGACGATAAATTAATTGACGATAAATATGGTGAGCGAACAGCCCAAGGAAGTTACAATCTGGTGTAGACATTCCTGGGGAATCTTTGCCGTGTGTGGGCGAGCATTATCCTGCTGAAAAATAGCACTGATAAAAGATGTTTTTTCCTTTTTCCTCAAAGTGGATTTGGGTCATTCCTCCACTAAAACAGTGTTTCTCAACCAGGGTGCCGCGGCACCCTGGGGTGCCGTCTGGCTTCATCGGGGGTGCCGTCAAAATATTGCGCCTCACGTGCATATTTCCTTTCCAAAGTCAGCTCGTGTCGGGGTGTGTCCCAATTCACAGGCAGCATACTCTGCAGGATGCGACCCACAGAGGCGGTGTATTACTGCGCAGCTGTGATGCAATCTGTCTTCGAATACAGCCTCTGAAGGATGCAGCCCCTAAATTGGGACACACTGTAAAGTTTTTGTCCCCCACGCGATGCACGCGCTATTTTATTTCATATTCCGCCAGCAACACCCCTCGTTCTCACCTGAAGTACTGCGCCAGCAACACCCAACCCCCCCCCCCCACCCGGTTCTCACCTGAAGTACTGCGCCAGCACACCCCCCCCCCCCCGTTCTCACCTGAAGTACTGCGCCAGGACACCCCCCCCCCCGTTCTCACCTGAAGTACTGCACCAGCAACAACCCCCCCCCGCCCCCCCCGGAAACTGGGGTGCCTTGACATCTGGCATATATTTTAAGGGTGCCGTGATAGAAAAAAGGTTGAGAAACGCTGCACTAAAACATCTGTTTATTTAATTGTATAGTATTACAATGGCGTAAAAAAGTATTTGTCCCCTCCATATTTCTTTTATATTTGCTTTTTTGTCATACTGATATTTTTCAAACTAAATTTAATATCAGACACAAGCTCTATCCGGGCGGGATCAGTTTCTCAGGGGTCTTGGGGTAATTTTCTCTTTTACGGGGGTCCTCTGTGATTTTTATTCTTGTCCAGAAATTACAGGCTGAATTATCTACTGTTTTTCGCTGAACTCCGTGGTCCTCCAGTTATTTTAATCCCGTCCAGATCCACATCTCAGTTTCATCTTCTAATCCCATCCAGATAGGGCTAAAGATAATCAAAATAAATACAAAAAGCATTTTTTTTTAAATTATCATTTTCTTTACTGGACAGAATCTGCTTAATACCTTAAATGTAAATGTAATCATTTGTCAATTATTGTAAGAAGGGTTGATTAGATACATCCAGTTGTTGATTTGTGTATAATGCCACTAAATAAAGAATTTCTGCCCCTCAGTGCGTTTCCTGGGGTCCCTGGAAGCCTTTTTATCCTGCAGTACGTCCGCAAACACCAGCATGGCCCTGGGCTGGAGGGAGTCAGAGTCCAGACCTCTCAGAATCACAGCTTTTCACACTGAGAAGGGCATCACTGACCTGGACTTCCATCCTGGACTCAACCTCATAGGTAACATCACTCATTTAAACAGCTAATGAACAGTTACTCTGACGGATCACTTTACTCTAAACCCCTTACAATGTGCTTACACTTCATGAGCTCTCAGGTCCACTAAACCATTCAGCACAGTTGCATGCTGCAGTTTGAGAGTCCCTGTTTAAATGACATGTGTTAATGTGTTAAATAATCTTATATTTAATATAAGAATAATACATTTATGCTGTCCAATAAAACATTTGTTTTTACCATTATTTGAACCCTGTATTTCGTCGCTGTCCAATGAAAAACAAGTCTCTCCAAAACAGCCACTTTATAGGAGAGAGGGAAAAACCTTTTAAACCTTCAATAGAAGTCAATGTAAAAAAAAAAATGTTAAATTTAGGTCATTTTGTTAAGTATTTCTATAGGTCTGTTTATCAAATTTTGGCGCAGTGTAAGGGACAGTTTGTCTGTACAAATTTAGACAGTCTGTACCTGTTTTCCTTTTTATTTCCTTTCTTATTTTATTATTATTATTTTTATATAGTTTTGTATTATTGCTTTTTAACTTATTTTGATTTTATTGTATTATTATTACTATTATTATTGTTTTTATTTATTGATTTATTTTTATTCATTTATTTTTTTACTTCATTTATTTATTTGTCATTTTTGTTGAATTATGTAAACGTTAGTTTTAGCTTAATTCTAACTATTTTTTGTTGTATTGATCTTATTTTCTTTTGATCTTAATTTCTTACCAATTAAACCAAGTTTTATTATAATTATTTTATATTTTATTTACTGTTTTTTTTAAAAGGATTAAATTTAGTTGTTATTTTATGGAGTCAAAAAAGGGTCATAAAGATTTTGAGTTTGTAAAACAGAAGTCACAAATGTACTGAAACTTGTAACTGCGTTTAAAGAACAAAAACAACAAATTAACTGGAATGTGCAAACTTGAAACAGAAAGTAATATTATTAATAATTCAAATGTACGAATGTGAAAAAAATATTTTAATTATATATAAATATATATTTTTTAATTTGTAAATCCAATCTCTTGAATGTGTGAATCAGTACTGCTCAAATGGCTCAAGCTGGGTCAGACCAAAAATCACATGGAATTTGTGAGGTTGTAAATGTGACAGTGGGTGTTTTTCACTGTGGAGCTAAAAATCCTCTCATTCATCTTCTCTGCTGCGTGTGCGAAGCTCTAGCTGCAGTTGCGAATTTTTACCCTGTTTTGACGCCTGATTGATGGACCAATAGGTTTGTTTAACCAATCAGAACAATGGGTGGGTCTCTGCAGGTCGGAGTACTGGGCGTGTCGAAAGGTGTGGGCGTGTCGAAAGTGTGGCCGCCATTTTGGAGTCGGCCACCATGCGCCCCCCAGTGGATCAATTTACACTGAGGAAGGAGTTTAATAAAACAATAATGTTCATAACTCTACCAATTTTTTGCCCGATTTACACATTACAAATCCGTGCTTTCATGCTGAAATACTTTATATTATGTTCTAATAATATGAATTAATTTTATATTTATGTACATAGATGCACACACTCACACACACACACACACACACACACACACATTATATATATATATATTTATATATTAATAAATTAATTAATTTATGTACTAATTAATGTGCTATACCATATGTCTGTCTTTGATAAAGAGCATAATGTAAAGTATTTCAGCATGAAAGCACATATTTGTAATGTGTGACAGCGTCCTGTATCATTACTACATCTCTGCTGTTTGTAACAAACCAAACCGTGTGTAAATCGGGCAAAATTTGGTAGAGTTATGAATATTATCGGTTTATTAAACTCCTTCCTCAGTGTAAATTAATCCACTGGGGGGCGCATGGTGGCCGACTCCAAAATGGCGGCCACGCGGAACGTCAGCTCCAATAGACCAATAGACGACCACCTTTCGACACGCCCAGTACTCTGAGCTGCAGAGACCCACCCAAACAAACCCCGTAATCTGATTGGTCCGGATAAAGCTTTCCTATTTGTTCATCAATCAGGCGTCAAAACAGGGTCAAAATTCGCAACTGCAGCTAGAGCTTCGCACCCGCAGCAGAGAAGATGAATGAGAGGATTTTTAGCTCCACAGTGAAAAACGCCCACTGTCACATTTACAACCTCACAAATTCCATGTGATTTTTGGTCTGACCCAGCTTGAGCCATTTGAGCAGTACTGATTCACACATTGAAGAGATTGGATTTACAAATTAAAAAATATATATTTATATATAATTAAACAATTTTTTTCACATTCGTACATTTGAATTATTATTAATATTACTTTCTGTTTCAAGCTTGCACATTCCAGTTAATTTGTGGATTTGGATTTTCGTGCATGCAGTTGTTTAAACGCAGTTACAAGTTTCAGTACATTTGTGACTTCTGTTTTACAAACTCAAAATCTTTATGATCCTTTTTTGACTCCATATTATTTTCTTTGTTATGTCAATCCCTGTATTTGTAAATGCTCGACTACATTGAAAATGAGGACTGCCCTCAATGTACTTCCGAGTCAAAATAAAGGTTGATTGATTGATTGATTGAAATTATGTATTAAACTAAAAATCTACAAAAATGGAGAAACTTGTTTTTTAATTGGACAGCAATGATTTGGTCTGTACACTGTGTTAAAAATGATGGATACATATACCAATAGAAGTGTTCTAAAATGCTCTAAAAACTCTTATTTTACATTGATTTCCATCTGTCTTGCATTCTACTCTAAAATCACCATTTTTAGAGATACATACATGACTTCCATTGGACAGCTATGATATACTGAATATCATAACACAAACTGTGCATCAAAATTATGTAAGCAAGCAAGGTGAAGAGGTTTAATAAAGTGTACAGTATATACAGTCTATAGCCATTTTGTAGTCATGTGGTCTGTTTCTCTCTCACACCTGTAGCCACAGCAGGTGTGAATAACCAGGTGTGCATCTGGAACCCCTACGTCGTCACCCAACCAGTGGGCATCCTCCGAGGTCACGTGACCAGCGTGGTGGCAGTGCAGTTCATGCTGGGGAAAAGACAACTGATAAGCTTTTCAAAAGACAAGGTGAGGAAGTAGAACACAATTTATAAATGATTAATGTGGAAAAATATGGGTAGAAATCAAAATTATTATAGAAGGTCAAGCTTTAGTCACCTTGATCTTTATATTACTACATAATTTGAACTTTTCTCACGTTTTAGTGATTTTCACACCATGACGTACACTACCCAAATGTAAGAAAGCCTCTGAGAGACTTTTCTTTTTCCACAGGACAGAGAGGAAAGCATATTTGCCTGAGAGATACAGTAACTGCATGCTGATTTGTGCAGAAAACCAAAGTACATTATGGGCCCTATTTTAGCGTATAGGCCCTATTTTAGCATATATATATAGCGCACTGTTCAATTGCGTATTGCGCAGTTAGATCTAGGGGCGTGTCCTGTGACTTTTGTATCATGAGGGCGCAAAAAATACACTTTGTGTGGCTCAAAACATGCAAAAGAAGGGTGTATTTTAGGCATAATGTGAAATAAACCAATCAGTGTGTCACTTGCCATTAACTTTAAGAGTCAGGTGAGCTCTGACTTTGCCGCGTTCGCATCTTAACAGCGCAGGGCTTTTGTGTGTCTCAGCAGAGGATACTTCAAACAGCTAATTTAAGAAAACAGCAATGTTATTTTATCTTTATTCTGTTTATTGTTAAGTTAAAAGTGGAGCGGGGGTGTACGTGCTCTGGGAGCACCTATAGGAATGGACTCTGAAGATTGATTGTTGTTATTTCAGTCAGTGGCGCACCTGTGTTTTTCACAGCCAAAACAGAAACACGCCAGATTTCTATCATTTACCTGAACACACCTCACTTACAGATCACAACGGCCATCAGAGTAGATTTATTCCTAAACTCTGACACTGTTTTACTAGTGAAAATAGACTTTTGACAGAATGTAAGGTAGCAAAGAGGTAGCATCACAACACTACATGTTTGTTACTTTGTTTCCACACTGTTATTTGAATGATATTATTACACTATTATTAATAATATGTTCTGATTTATTTATTATATAGTACTGGCCAAAATTTCCACACACCTTCTCTTTTTTAATACAATTTCTTTATTTTCATGACTATTTACATTGTAGATTCTCACTGAAGGCATCAAAACTGTGAATGAACACATGTGGAGTTTTATGTACTTAACAAAAAAAGGTGAAATAACTAAAAAAACATGTTTTATATTCTAGTTTCTTAAAAATAGCCCCCTTTTTCTCTGATTACTGCTTTGCACACTCTTGGCATCATTCTCTCAATGAGCTTCAAGAGGTGGCCACCTGAAATGAAAAGTTTTTCAACAGTCTTGAGGGAAGGAAGGAGTTCTCAGAGGTGTTTAGTAGCACTTGTTGCTCCTTTCCCTTCACTCTGTGCTCCAGCTCACCCCAAACCATCTGGATTGGGTTCAGGTCCGGTGACTGTGGAGGTTCGGCTCATTTTTTGTTAAGTACACAAAACTCCACATGTGTTCATTCATAGTTTTGGTGCCTTCAGTGAGAATCTACAATGTAAATAGTCGTGAAAATAAAGAAAAACGCATTGAAAAAGAGAAGGTGTGTCCAAACTTTTGGCCTGTACTGTATATGTGGAATAACAGCAGAATTTCTTGTAGAAATGTGATCTAGTTTGTGTCCATACTATACGTTTAAACTTGTATATATAACTATAATTCTCTCCATCAGGTGTTAAGAGTGTGGGACGTAGCCAATCAGCTGTGTATCCAGCGCATCGCCGGAATCTTCCCCAAGACCCAGGACTGTAAGACGCTCCTCTTCTTCCACGAGGAGCGATTACGCGTCTTCCTCTCCTTTAACAGCGCTCTGCTCCTCCTGGAGGCCAAGAAAGAGTCCGGGAGGAGAACGCTGAGCCACGACAGCGCCGTCACCTGCGTCCTCTACAACTCCCTATTCAGACAGGTGGGGGCAGTGTGGCACCACACAACCGCACCATCAGTCCCTCTATCGCTCAGGTCAGCGTGGAGAGAGAGAGAAAAAAGGAGAGAAAGAGAGAGAGAGAGAGACAGAGAGACACCTTGCGCTGTTGTGTTCAGAGATATCTGCTGCCTGAGATGCTCCAAACTGGTTCTGCATCTGTTGCTTTGTTGTTTACCGTGAGATTTAAAAGCAGCAGATTTTCCCTCTTTAATCTGTCAAATTGAAAAATGGGGAAAGGTGGGAGACAGGGAAGTGTGTAGGGAATTTCTGAGCAGTTCTAGTCAATGTCTTACACACACACACACACACACACACACTCTCTCTCTCTCTCTCACATAACGGTGAACCATTGAGACTTTGCCTGTAAGTAATGCTGTTCCTGCTTTGTGTGGCCCAAGGTCATCAGCAGCGATGGCAGCTCCGCCGTGACGTGCTGGCTCATGGACACGGGTCAGAAGGTCAAGCAGTTCCCCCACTGTCATGGTAATGCAGAGATTTCCACCATGGCGCTGGATGCCACGCAGACCAGACTGTTTACCGCCGGCACAGACGGCGTGGTCAAGGTTAGAGGTCACTTCAATACAAAGACACTTATGTAACCCACACACTTCCATCACATTTACTTTGGCTTGTCTGAATAGTCGCTCATATTTAAATACTCACATTATTCATTTCTCTGTAGCCTAAACTGCTATACATCAACACAAATCATCATCACAGGCCTTGACATAGGTCAGAGGCGTCAAATAACGAAGTACGAATACAAATAGGAAATGTTGGTTATGTATTCTTATTTCTACTCCTTACATTTTCGCACAATTATCTGAACTTTCTACTCCTTACATTTTAAAAATAGCCTTTTTCAGCTTGTTTTCATTCCAGCTTCTCATCGTTCAATAAACCCCTATCCGGATAAAGAAGTATAAACATACACAGTGGTGTAAAAAGGTATTTGCCCCTACAGGTTTCTTTTGTTTTTGTTTTTTGCATTTTTGTCATACTTTACATTACATTTTTCAGATTATCAAAACAAAATATCAAACAAAATAAAAAGCATTTTTAAATGATGATTTCATTTATTAAGAGAAAAAAAAATCCAAACCAATCTAGCCCTTTGTGAGAAAGTGTTTGCCCCCTATTATTCGCTAATGGAGACAACATGGAACACTGGTGAACCTTCCCAGGAGTGACCGGTCGGCCGAAAATACTCCAAAAGGTCATGGACAACTCATCCAGGAGGTCCCAAAAGATCCCATTAGTAAGAACTGCAGGATCTCACTTGCCTCAGTTAAGATCATTGGACTAAGGACACAAAAGTGGAACTCTTTGGAAGTTATGTGTCCTGTTACATCTGGCATAAAACTAACACATAATTTCAGAACATCATACTGAACATAAAACATGGTGGTGGTAGTATGATGATCTGGGGCTGCTTTGCTGCTTCAGGGTTTGGATAACGTGCTGTAATAGATGGAAGCAGGAATTCTGCTGTTTACCAGACAATCCTGAAGGACCTCAAGCTCAGGCGTACTTGGGTCCACCTCTGAATCGCTTTAAAAAAATTAAATGAAGATTTAAACAGGACATTCACTCTCAAAAACCCTTTAAAGTGTCTGAATTAAAACAATTCTGTAAAGAAGTGGCACAACCAAGTTATTGGGTTTAGGAACAAACACTTTTTCACACGGGGCCTAATTGGTTTGGATAGTTTTTTTCTTTTTATAAATACAATTATAATTTAAAAAGAGCTTTTTATATTTATTCTTTTTATATTTATTCTTATATATGTATGTATATTATCCTTGTCTGATATTAAAGTTTGTTTATTAATCTGAAAAATATTAGTATGACAAAAAAGCAAAAACAAAATAAATCTGTAGGAGGCTAACACTTCTTCACGCCACTATACCATTCCGACATCCTATTGGTTTATATGTGATTCATCACACCTGAACATTTCATACAAACCTACTGAAACCTGCACAGACCTACAGAAACACAGCCTGATAGAAAATGTGCAGCACACACCCACTCCCTGTGCAGATCCATCATCCTGCATTTAGCTTTATATTTGCTGCCTCCCGGCTCTGATTGTTTATGTAATGCTAATGCTATCTTGTTATCTTCCTGTCCGTGTGTGTGTGTGTGTCCGTGTGTGTGTGTGTGTGTGTGTGTGTATGTGTCTCAGATGTGGGACTTTAATGGACACTGTCACCACAGTCTGAATGCAGGCCGAGGCTTGGCGGTGGAGATCTCTCAGATACTGGTGCTGAAAAGGACTATACTGGTGTTTGGCTGGGAGAGGTGAGAGACATTTATTCAAGAAAAGGAGTAAAAGCAATATCCCATGACCCTCAAGCATGAAACATCTGGCTCGTAAGGTTATTTGAACTATAATGAACGATTATGTTGTCTCTCTTTTGCACTCGGCGTGACTTCAGTTTTTGCCAGTTCTCATTTCTCCGCCCGTTCTTGGGCTCCCTATCTCCTTATAAGGGCAATTTTTTCCCCGGACGTGTCCCAGTTCACTAGCTGGGGCAGCAGTGGTGGTGTATTAGACATGACCCTGACGACACAGGTTTGATCCTGTGTGAGAAGGAAGGTGTTTTTTTTTTTTATTCTTTCTTCTTGGGTTTACCTGCTTTGAGATCAACTGTTCTGCAATTGGGTTGAACAACCCTCTGGGCTGGAGAGCTACTAGTCTGTAGCACACCATCCCATTACACTTCATTTTCCAAAACAGATTTTATTTTGTGGCCCACCACGTAATGGCTTGGAAAATATCTGGCCCGTGGCCAAACTTTTTTGCAGATACCTGACATACAGGTTACCTTACCATATAGGTGCTCCACTGACTGATTAAAACCAAGGCAACAGTCAAGAGTCAGTCAGTCACCCAATCCTATCTTAGCCACGCAGGAGTGGCCTTCCCCTCCATTTATTACACACACAAATAAACACACTGTAGTGTGCAAATCCAGCTTTTACATCAACAATAAACAGAATAAAGAATTAGTATTATTATTATTATTATTATTAGTATTATTAATAATAATATTAAATAAGCACTGCGCTGTTAAAATTTGAACGAGCCAAAGTCAGAGCTCACCTGCCTCTTAAAGGGAATCATAACTAGCACACTGATTGGTTTATTTCTAACATTACGCCCAAAATATACCCATGATTAATTAAGAGAATTAGTACATGCCTTTTGCGTGTTTTGAGACGCACAAGGGGTATTATTTTGCGCTTTAACTATACGAAAGACACACGACTAAATCCAGCTGCTCGAGCCCCAATTGACCGGTTCACTATAGATCACTTTTTGCTACAAACGACTGTAACAATGCTGCCCCCTGCTGCACTTAATAAAAGGTTTCACAGAAGCTATTTTTGGGTAGTGTACCTCTTGGTGAGAGATAATTTTCACAAAGCCACTTAAAGCATACTTTAAACTACAATATAAGCACTGTAATCAGGCTCTCAGGGGCTCTCTACTATTTCAGCTAGTGTATCTCTTGGTGAGAGATTGTTGATTGCTAAATACACCTCTATAACTCACTTAAATACAGTTTGCTCAGTTGACAGACTGTGAGAGGGCCACATTATTGGACTGAGAGCAGCAGGAGGGTCATTTTGACTAATTGCCCGTCATCTAGGCCGTCAGCCAAAAAACGTCGCCTTCATTTGCCTTTGTTTGCCTTTGTTGGACTCCGACAGCAGTGAGGGAGGTTTTTAGTGGCGGGAGAGCAAATAATTGACCTCATAAATATCTGGGGTGATGTAATCACCCTGTGTTTGGAGAAATTTCTAAAGGGATGTCCGAGCATGGCTAGAGGAGGATGCAGCTGGAGTGACAAAGGAAAATAAAAAGATTAAAAATAAAAGTTTAAGGAAAGGATGGACAGAAACCAGAGAAGTCGGTGTGGTAGGATTTCCTAGTCCAGCAAACAAATCGACATATACAAAAAGGATGTCTCCAAATTTCATAAATGTAAATATTCATCTTGAGCAAGACCTTGACTTCAGTTTCTTGAATTTTCTGTTTATGACTATCACTTCCTGCAGCTATCTCTACATTTGAGAACTTGATGACCCTGGGAGCATATTTTGATATATTGAATTTTTGGTTTAAAACCACACTTCTGTGTTACATAAAGCACCTTAATAATATGAAATATGATTAAACATTCCTCAAAAATTGCCATAATATACTTAATATACCATAATATACGTATGCGTAATGTTACAGAAATAACATTCCAGCATTGCTTTGAAGAAACGTGGCATCATAATGGTTTGCATCACAATGTTATTAGAACATTTCTCACATAACATTCCCAGCTAGACAAACACTTTACAAATGTTAACGTTATGGAAACTAAAAAGCAAGGTTACCTGAATGTTTTAAAACATTAAAAAACAGTATTCTAAGAACTTCCAGAAAATGTGTCAGATTGAACGTTCTACTGACAAAAATTGTTAGCTGGGATCACTAGTGACTCTGGTAAATGTTTGTTTTACATTACCATGGCAACGCACACAGCCTTGAGACGAAGGAGCTGTGCCAGTCTCTGACTGTGCTTTTTAGCTTATAGGCTTAGATGGTTGCTAAGCAACAGATCAGCAGATCGTCAGTTGTGGTTGCTCAGACTTGAAGAGAAGGTGGAGCTATGTTTGTCTTGTAATATAATATTATGATTGACTGTCTGGTCTCTGTGTTGTAGACTGTGAGAGCAAGCATCATTTTCTGAGCTGCTAACTCTGTATTACCGTATTTTTTGCACTTAAAATCGGTGCACCTTACGTATGAATTCTACTAGTCAGGTATTAAAGAGCAGTAAAGCCACTCCACTAAGGAAGTACAGCTTTATAAGGGTGAGTTTTCAGTGAAGTTTCTCCAGAACTAAGGCTGGGTGCAGCAGCATTAGCATTAGCCGCTAATCGCAGCGCTAACTCTTTCGCCGTTCAGAGGCAAGTATATTGGATTGGTGTCTGGGTGTTTACCGTGTTAAATCAAGCTGCATTGGAAGAACCGCTAGCTGGTAGTGCCCTAGCGCTGCACCCAGCCTTAGTGCTGGAGAAACTTCACTGAAAACACACACTTAGACATAATATTGGGAATATAAGCTTACTGTAAATGAACAGAAGCTGCTTTACTCACCGAAATAAATGGTTTTAAGGAGAGAAATCTGTGTAGATTAACATCTGGCGCATGTTTTACTTTAAAATAAAATGTTTATTTTAAGAATTACAGTTTTGTTTACTTAGGCTCTTTCCCCAGCTTCCCCATTAGAAGGGAAACATGGCGACACCCTGATCACTTCGATTTAGGCATCCTTACTAGTGTCAGTTAATGCGCCTTATAATCTAATCCAAAAATACAGTAAAAGTAAATCTAATTTATTCAAGATTACAGATCTGAGGAAGGTGATACTGATATGATACAGCAAAGATTCTTTAGCATTTGGAAAAGTATTAATTAGAAATACTTTTCACATTAACATGGGGAGACCATAGGATTCACATTATCCCGATGTGAAAGAAAGAAACTCTAAGATTTAGGGTCTCATGGTCTTTAAAGAAGCAAGCTTGGGGCTTGAAGGTGGCCCCCAGGTTCTGTCCTCTGGGCTGGCAGTAAAGAGGGAGTGGTGTGGGGGGTGGAGTGGTACTTGATTTTTATTGAACAAGACGCAAGGCACCTAACCTCCCAATTGCTGCACAGCTGTGAGGTGTATGCTCTCTGCCCCTTGTTCCCCAGTGTGAGCGCTCAAGTGTGCTTCTAAATCTGATTCTTAAACTGCGTTAGGTCTTTCACAGAAGCTCCTGCTAAATCAATGGTTACATCATTTCTTTTAGCCTCTACTCCATCCCTGGAATCCAATCATCTCATCATCTGACAGCTCTGTCCCCCTCTTTACCTGAGAGCACCAAACATATGGCCTCAGGTTGTAGATGGCACCGTTACAAAATCAATAAGCGACCTGTGGGAGATCTGTTAGCGAGGCGCTTATGAGCTGTAGTCGTGACAATCCATGACTAGAAGTCCATGACTTGCATAGATTTCACTGCCTTAAAACAGTCCAGCACTTCAGATTCGAGAGTCTGTACTTCTCAGTCACGTCCCTCCAGGGATTCTCCACAAGAGCGCTGAATTCTTCCAGTTAAAATGCCAGTGGGAGGCATCTTCTTCAGAGTGCCATCTTCGTCTTCTCCACACAGCCTTAATAGGGCTGCTCTTCAACTGCTATTCCGAGCAGATGCACAGACAACAGTCAGAGCTTTCCTTTCGGCTCATAGAAACTCTCATAAAGGACAGATACTCTCATCATCATCCAAAAAAAAAACAGCTGCACCCTGAAGGAATCAACCGACAGGAATGAAACTTGGTGGGTACTCGTGCAAGACTGCAACAAGTCATCTTCAGCTTTGAGCCTCGAGGTGGTGTGGTGTGCAATTCCATTCAATACCAGATCACCTTTGGTTTTCATTACAGACACTCACATCCCATCATTACATCAATGAGGTCCTGCCATAGACTTTGTATAGCAGGACAGAGCATCATCTCTCAAAAGTGAAGCCACCACAGGTCGGGCGCCCCCTGCTGTTCGGTGGCAGAAAGCTGTGTAACTCCACCCATCCCCATAGGTTTCAATGGCAAAACAGAACAACTTTTAATCACGTTTTTTTCTAATATACTGTAATTCTACCTCCATTATTTAAATGCAACAGCTAGTGTAACCTCTGCTTATACTGTTAACACAGAATTTGTTTTTTAAAATGGTATTCAGCTCTATTCAAAAAGTTGTGGTTATTGTAAAAGGGCTGGGTTACACCTAGCCGGGGTGGGACCAATGAATGTATGGGCGGGACCATAGACTGTGTGAGCTCTATGGAGGCAGCTCTCAGGGGTGGGGTTATTTAAATGAGTAGGCTGTCTCTCCACAGTCTTTCTCCCTCCTCTGGTCTCTACTGCGCTCTACAGACTCGGGTTTCAGGTTCTCCAACATGGAGGAAGATTTTGGCTTCATTTTCATTGAATGAATGGGAACGGCGACACGGCGTCTATCTTTTTTACAGTCTCTGGGTCCTGCAACCAACCAGTCATCCTACCTTTTTGAATGCATGCTTCATTGCACTGTTCCAGCAGTACAATGCTCATCCACATACTGCTGCCATCTCAAGACAAAAATATAATCTTAGCATGTGAAATGATCTAATTTCAAGGCAAAAATCTTGATTATGACAGATTATGACAATTTAAATTTTTACCTTATTTCAAATAATTTAGCTCAAAATTTGCACAGAAAGTCACCAGTCAAGCTATTCAGATTCTTTTGTCCGAATGTAAGCCAAAAAAAAAAAATCAGTGGTTTACTTTTTGAGATTTTTTAAAGTTTTGCTTACTAACTGTGTCCTGCAATCTAAAGGCTAAAGGCAGTCCAACCAAATATTAGAGTGTGTGACCGTTTTTTTTTGGTGACAACCTTTTTTTTTTTTGGCCAGGCAGTTTATACCAAAAATATATAGATCACAAAACAATATATTCACCCAGAAGAAATCGAGCCACAATTCTGAAACTCATGGCAGGAATGTGGTCTGGTAAGAGATGCAAAAGATTAACATTTCGATGCCAATGAGACAATGGTAAGCACGCTATGCACATATAAGATGCGCAGGGAGAGTTTAAAAGCATGACTGCTCGTGCTGTAGGGCTATTCAAACAAATATGTCAACTTGGATGGACGGTATTGTGACTAACCATGTCTCAAAACGTAACCGGCGGCAGTACGTACAGTTGTTGGACTTTAAGAGAGGGCGTATAGTAGGCATATTGGCCGTCACCTCGGTTGGAGGGATATGGTAGTTGCTCAGTGTTGGTAACAATGGATCACAGAAGGGATAATCTACCGTCGCGGAGGGTCAGGGAGTCCCAGAAACACAACTGAGCGCCTTGTCTGCACCAACAACAACAACAATGTTGCTACCATTGATTTAGATGGGTGTAGGGTTCCCTTCAATAGAGAATAGAGGGCAACTTTTCTGGCCATGTGAACATAACCTTAGAGCCAGAACTTACTTGCAGATGGTCTTCAGTGCATCTTTTATAGATATGACGTGACTGAGGGAAGCAGAACGTGAATCTGAAGTCTTTTTAGCATCTGGAATCCCAACAACAGAACAGAAGAGAGAGAGAGAGGAGAGAGATAATGAGAGAAAACCATTTTGTCAGAGTTTGAGAGATGACTGTGGGCTGGGTGTTTGTCATTGCTGTCATTTCTCACATTCCATCTAAGATCTAGTTAAGCCTGGAGTGTGTGTAGATGTTTGTGTATGTATGTGTGTTTGTGTGTGAGTGTGTGTTAGTGTGACATGTTTGGAGCACACTCCATTTCTCACTGTGAAAACACTGTGCAAAAGGAGTGAACAAGGCAGGGAGTGTCCGAGCTCTAATCTGTCCTTAAAGGTGTCATTCTATCGTTTTTTTTCATTCATTTCAAAATGTCTAGTTGTGGTCTCTAGAATGAATGAATGCCACGTGAGATGTTTTTGTAAAAAAAAAAAAAAAAAGATTTTTTCTAACACTAATAACAGTCTATAAGCTACTTTATAACATGTGTAATGCCCTGCTAAGAGCAGTTCAGCCACTGGCCAAGTCTTATAGTCTCTCTGTAAACCGCAAAATCCACCGGAGATCCTATTTAAATGTATAGTTACACACAGAGGTGTGTAGTCCAGGTCCAGAAAGTAAAAATTCATGCCACGGACCTGCCCAGGCATTTGGAACAAAACCCTGGGTGGATTTTTACTTTTAACTAGTGTAAACAGAACTGTTTTACTGTTAAACTTACCTTTAGATTAAGACAGCTTCAATCTGTTCTGTTATCAGTAGTCCTACAGAAGAGTACAGATACAGCATTTTAGTATTTTAGTACAGTAGCTGGGCTGGACTTGACATAAGGTGTCCTGAAAGTTTTGACCAGCAACATATCTGTATCTATTTTTGCATCTTTTTGCAACTTAATCCCGAATAAAACCTCTACATACAGTATATTCAGTACCCCAGTTACAGTCCTATCCCACCGGATCACCTGTATAGAAAAGACGCTGTATAATTAGTATATTGTGTGTGTACTGTGGTTCATACTGTAGCCCTGCTTATTCAAATTTATTTGCTATTAATTTAAACGAGCTTGAGCTTCTGTCTCAGTGGAGATCTGCCTTCATCTCATCTTCTATCTCTTCTCTTTCTCTCTCTGTATCTCTGTACAGGATGATCACAGTGTTCAGGCTGAACTCCTTCTCTCAGTACTTTGTGCAGCCGGCGGAGTGGAAGGGTGGGGTTCAGCACCGGGACGATGTTCTGTGTGCAGCTTTCAGACCCCCACAGACTTTAGTTACAGGTATACTGCTCAATTATTTTCTTTTTATTTTGCTTCATTCAGTTTCTCTTGTTTTTTTTGTTTCTTTTTCCTTACAGGGGCTTGCAAAAGTATTACACCTTACAACCACAAACCTAAAAGTATTTTATTGAGATTTTAAGGGTGTACTCACACTAGACACTAGAGCACGGTTCTGCCCCCTCCCCACTCCCCTGCTGGCCTGCACTCACACTGCGTTTAAACAATCTGGGCCTGAGCATGCTTACATCGTCACTCACTGTTCAGTGTGCTTGCCGGTGTTGTGCCGAATTCAACACCCCCGCCATGAAAAGCACCTCCTCTCGGGAGCATGTCTTTTTGATAAAAGATAATAGAGATAATCCACTTTAACTTACTTAGAAAACCACACCAAATGTCACAAACTTGCGACTAGCGCATGCTCCCAAGAAGGGGTGCTGAATTCAGCATAATATTTCACTTTACGCCCAAAACATACTCATGAACATTTAGGATTGATGAATTAATAAAGTTTTTTTTTGGGCCTGATCTAAGCTCTATTGTAAAGTAGAACGAAAATGATACGTGCGATTGACTTCCTGGGAGTGCCATGTGCAGTGTCATGTGATGTCAGTGAGGGGTGCATTCTGGGTAACATAGTCCGGAGGCTGGAGATCATAGGCAGAGCTGAGTGTGGGAGATACAGTAACGCCTTCGACAGTAGATGAAATACTTTTCCGCAATCAAGTAGAAATCAAAGTAAATATAAATGTACACGGTTTCTAATTGTACTTTTCATTCTGTTCGCACTGTTTTCACTGATCTGGGGTTGTAATAAAGTGGCTAATAAAGTGGACAGTGACTGTATGTGTCACTGTAGAGCAGTATTAAACAGAAATACAGGAAAATAACACACAATGATGATACTAAAGCAAAAGCAAAAGAATAACACCATCAAATCTAAGATGTTGAAGTTAGGTAAGTTGGCTTCGGTGTAAAACTCACCAGGGAATAATTACAGCTTCATTAGTGTCCCGTACCCGTTTTATCAAAGAGTGTGTGGAGCGGGTTTATAGAAGTGTGTCTATTCTCTCCCTTAGAGGCACTCAGCTCCACATCCAGCAGAACACTGAACTTCAGTTCAACTTTCACAGCTGTACACACACACACACACACAACTTACAGAAAAAAGGAAGGGACAAGTGTCTTTATCTCACACACTTCAGAACAAAACCTGAACTGTGTTCAGAGTCGCCCTTAAGATTATAGAGGTCTACAGTTTTTACTTAATCCTGACGCATTGCATGATTTTCCCATTTGAAAAAATCTATTGGTTAGGAGATAAAATAAAATTGATTGTTGGTATTGCTTGGATAATTTGGTAATTCGTGAGGTCCCAAGCTGATTGGTCACTTTCTGATATTTGCAAAAATGTTCCATTCACTTTTATAACTGAATCAGCAGCTTATTTAGTGTGAAATATATTTATTTATTTATTTTTACTTAAGTAGGGCCATTGGTGAACTCATTTGGTAGTGATTGTAATCATGTGGAGGCTTAAATAGAGCTGTTCACCATGTAAAGCAACCCTGTGGAAGATGCATTGCGATGCTCATTGCTATCTTACACCTCACCAACAGTCTATCATTAGTCTACCATCATTTAAATAGCAATGGTGCTTGTGAATATATCTATGCCAATGGGCATGGTGGTCTATAAATGTGGTCTGTAAATTTCTGATGTATTGCTACTGTATCTTGGCAACAGGAAACACAGGTGCTCCACTGACTGAATACAACCTAGACAGACATCAACAGTCAGACGTTCATTGCTATCGTAGCAGTGAATTCTCAACACAGGTGCATCCCCAATGCATGCACACCACAGCTTGTTATGCACACATGGACACACAGCAGTGCACAAACCCATAGTGTGTGCCTATTGACTGTGTAAACTTTTACATTAACAATAAACAAAATGCAAAATAAAATATTACTATTATACATCAACACAAAATATGAGTTGGAAGCGTTGGACTCATTTAGGTTTCTGCGCCTCTAAAATAGCAATCCGCCAAAAGTAAGAGCTTACCTGGATCTTAGAGGAAATGGTAAGTGACACACTCATTGGTTTATTTTACGTTGCTCCTAAAAAACATACACATTATTAATTAGGAAATTTAGTACAAGCCTTTTGTGTGTTTCAAGCTGCGTAAAGTGTTCCTTTTTTTTTTTACAATAACAAAGACAAATCAAGCTGCACGTTGAGTGGTTTACGGCTTGCTTAAGATTGCTAAAATAGGACCCTATGTGTTAAAGAAGGTTCGGTGCTCTAGACTAGTGCAGATTTCAGTTTAGCATGGAGTAGCAGCAGAGCTGGCATTATTTAATAGCTTTAGTAAAGATGTTGGTGATAAATCAGGTTAAAGTGCAACTGAACAGCAGCTAATCTCAAACTCATTAGGAGTATATATGATAGTTGGATTGAGGTTGGAATCATTTTCTTAACACAAAGAAACACGAAAAAAAGAGTTCATTTGGGACTGAGCTGAGACCACTTCTTGTCACAGAGTGTGATTACTGTTTTCACACCTGCTGAAACAAACCACATCAAGGGTGCAAATGAACCAAAGACCAAAAAAATACTCGCCATAGTCGGTGAGCTAAGCTGCCTTTTAGCAGTGGGTGAAGAAGGTTGTCGTATTTGTCCATCAGTCAACCTCTCAGCCTCTTAAATGCACTCTAGAGGAAAAATAACATGAATCAATTCTACCCAACCAATTTTAGATATGTGGTGTGAAAATGAGATTTATTTCAGCAAACTACCGCTTTAACCTGTAACACACTCGTGTTAGCTTCCATTGCCTCCTCTGAAGTCCTGTCACGAGCAGCTCAAGTCTTTGAGCGTGTGCCGGTCAGTCAGGAGAGAGCCGCCGCTGCCTCTGGCCATCAGCGCTCACCCCGGCTTCCCCATTAGAGCGCTGATTAGAATGGGCCGCAGCCTGCGTCAGAGTGGATGTTGTTAGCGCTCTTGGATAAGTAGTGCCGATGGCTAGATGAATAATGGAGGTCCAGCACTGCCTCTCGTTGCCTGTGGACCTGAAGCCCTCCGCTCTGCTCTTCATCATTCCTCTTTTAAAATTCTCACCCGTCTCCAGCTTTCAGAGGCTTTACCGTGGCTTAGCGTTGATGGCAAACGTGCTCTCAGGATTGAATTTAATTTAAAGAGCCACAAGAACCTTCTGACACGCTTCTCTTTCCTGATCTCCCTCAGGAATATGGGTGGGGCAACCTCAAAATGGTCAGGATCTGAATGATGTCCAAGTCGGGCTGGATAGCTGATATGTGGTGTGGTCACTAAAGTGGATATTGGGCAATGGTTACAAGCAAAGGTGTGACATTCAAGTATTGACATTCTAGGGGTTAAAATTAGTGGTGTCAATCGATTAAAAAATAAAATCAGATAAATCACAACAAAATTCTGTGATTAACTGCGATTAATCACATTTATTTTTCTTCAGAAGCTAATTTGGATATTTACATGTAAATAAAAGAATGAATATAAGAAATGTAAAATGCAATTACTGTATATTAGTGGTGTCAATTAAAATGATAGTATATACAAGTTTGAGGGGAGTGTGTGTGTGTGTGTGTGTTTGTGTGTGAGAGAGAGAGGTAAAGAGAGAGAGAGATAAAGCTCTCTGACAGGGTCTGAGCTGGAAGTTCAGAGCAGGCCATTCAATCATTCAGTTAGAAAATAGATCAGTGCGTTGGGCTGGGGCGGGGCAGATTATGGCGGAAGTAGGGGGTCAAACTTGCCTTAATTAACTTGCGTTAAAAAAATAGTAAGACGTTACTGATTCCAAATCAACAGCGTGCGTTAACACTTTAATGTCGACAGTTAAAATTTAATGTTAATAGTTAAAATGTAACTTTTGTAAAAGCTGAAGAATCAACTCAAGCTTTTTACTCTAGTGAAAGTGTAAAAGTACTGGTTTAAAAGCCAAATATTTTCCAAAGGAACATCAAGATCTCTGGAGATGGACCTTTAACTTTGAGATTGTTGATATTTGTCTAAAATGTTGGTTCTCTATTCCTCAGACAGATATTTTCTCCTCTTTCTGTTTTCCATGTTTAGTTGGCACTCACAGACACACACATCTGCACCCCTGATCATTTTCATGACTTTCCTTTTTATAAATCATTGGTTGTTTGGATCAGCAATTTCAGTTAAATATATCATATAGCAGATGAACACAGTGATATTTAAGAAGTGAAATGAAGTTTATAGAATTTACAGAAAGTGTGCAATAATTATTTAAACTAAATTAGGCAGGTGCATAAATTTGGGCCCCAACAGAAAAATCACATCAATATTTAGTAGATCCTCCTTTTGTAGAAATAACAGCCTCTAAACTCTTCCTATAGCTTCCAATGAGAGTCTGGTTGAAGCTTCTGGTTGAAGGTATTTTGGATCATTCTTCTTTACAAATCATCTCCAGTTCAGTCAGGTTTAATTCAGGTTTCTGATCATGAACAGCTGCTTTAAATCACACCACAGATTTTCCACAATATATGTAGTTCTGGGAACTGAGATGATCTGAGATGATCATTCTAGAACAGTGTACTTGTTCCTTTGCATGAAAACTTGCAATTGGCTATTTTAATCCTTTCTCGTAATTGGATTCACCTGTGTGTATGTAGGTCAGGTGTCAATGAGCTTATACCATACCAGACTCATTTTGTGTTCCAGTAATTAGTGCTAAAGGTATTCAAATCAAGAAAGAAATGACAAGGGTGCCCAAATTTATGCATTTTTTGTGTGTTTATGCGTTTATCTGATATTTGATTTATTTGGCTGAAATTGCTGATCTGAACAACCAATGATTTACAGTATAAAGAAAAATCATGAAAATGATCAGGGGTTCCCAAACTTTTTCATACTACTGTAATGCAAAGTTTGAGTCAACTTCTCTATTTTTATCTGGTTTAATATGTGTTTTTTATATTTTCTACACCTGTTACTTGCCATAGGTGATCGGAATATTTTTTTTGTGAAAAATACTTAATTTTCTGAAAACTTTTCAGGCCCACATTTTCAGCCATGACTCTATACAACTCTGTCAGTTCATAAATAATAATAGACTAAAAAGATCGTAATTTCTTTCACCCAATCTCAATGTTGATTTCTTTTGTGCAGGTAGTTGTGATGGTGAGATTATAGTCTGGAATAACAGCACTGAAAACGCACTTCGCAAACTCAACCCGGACACACGACGTGGAGACCACAAGTCCAAGTCAGGTCAGGCCTAAACTCTGCATTTTAAACCCTTTCTGCCATCTTTAAAAAACAATATCTGCATTATAAAATACTTCTTTTCTGTTCTAAAGCTAGCACTACAAGTTCTAGACGACCATCGTTGAACTCTGCTGCTAAGCTTCAGTGTAGTGCCCCCTGTGGTGAGGAGGACACTGAGAGTTATGGTATTACCAGGCTGGCCTTTCTGGAAGGCCGAAAGGGAGCAGCTAATGCAGGTAATATTACAACTCCTGGCAAAAATGATGGTATTACCGGCCTCAAAGGATGTTCATTCAGTTGTTTAATTTGCAGAACAAAAAAGCAGATCACAGACATGACACCAAACTAAAGTCATATCAAATGGCAACTTTCTGGCTTTAAGGAACACTATAAGAAATCAAGAAAAAATATGTGGCAATCAGTAATGGTAATTATTTAGACCGAGCAGAGGGAAAAAATTATGGAATCACGCAATTCTGAGAAAGATAGATGGTGCTAAATAACATTCTAATAATCAGAGGTCGAGAAAGTACTGAAAAATTTTAATTAAGTAAAAGTACCTTTACTTTGCTAAAATTCTACTCAAGTAAAAATAAAAGTACCCATCAAAAACTACTGAAGTACAAGTAAAAAAGTGCTCAATTTAAAAAGTACTTTGAGTAAAAGTTACATAGTTACTTTTAATTATTTATTGTAAAAAAAAGTACAACAAATCATAAATTAAATCGTTTTTAATAAACTAGTATTCCACATAATAATTCTGACCTTTCAGGCAGTATTTGTTCAGACCACCCCGTAAACATTTTCAAGAACAAGTGGTATAGGTTTCTATGATCCATTTTTTTTCTTTACTGTTGAAAAATTATGGTCATATAGGCGACTATAAACTGTATTTTTTAGGGGTGTCAGGATTTCGATATTTTATCGAAATCGATCAAAATTATGTCATGGTCTCGAGCCTCAAAGTCAAAAAGATGATCGACGATCCCTCCCTCTAAGCTACGCAAGCACACGCGCGCTACGCAAATGGCGCAGCACACTGTAGCCAACTCTGCAGTGACTGCTCAAACTGCAGCTCTTTCTCCAGAGAATGTGAACATTCTCATCTTCTTAAAGAAAAACTTGAAAATATAAAAATAACAGTTAATTACACTTAAATAAATTATTAAAATTTGACCATTAGTGCCTACTGTGGTGTATTACAGATCACTTGTATCACTTTGTATCACTTATATCAAGCCCACCTTTTGAAATAAGATATTGGAAATTTGATGAATCAAACCAATGACTGACCAAAGACTAATCTAAAACTGGCATAGACCTCTCGAATCGTGACCCTAAAATTGGAAATAAAATCGAATTGAGGATTTAGAGTATCGTGACACCCCTAGTATTTTTATAGTTTTACAGTTCATTGTTATATATTTAACTTGCAATTGCTATGCTTTAACTGCTATTTACATGTTTTTTTAACATTTAAGCAGATTGTTTAATGATAAAAATACTCACCACCACATGCTTTCTCAGGTTTGATGTGGAAGTTTTGAAAGCTGACAGCTCATTTATTAGTATTATCATTATTACGTGAGGACGTTATTGCCTTGTTATTCCACGAGCGAGCATCCATGCTTTTTTCTTTAATCAGAGAATTTTTTTTTTTTACCCAGCATTTTATTTTTTACTCAGTAACGGGGAGTTTTTTCCAAAGTAGCGAAGTAAATTACTTGTGTGAGAATGAACTTGAGTAAAAGTAAAATTACCTATTTTAAAAACTACTTTAAAATTACAAATTACTCATAAAATCTACTCAATTACATTAACGTGAGTAAATGTAATTCATTATTTTCCACCTCTGCTAATAATATTGTGCTGTTGTCGGCAGGTGGGGCCGATCTCGTGTCCTGTGGAGGATCAGGCGTCGTCCGTTTCTGGAACTCTGTAAATTGTCGTCTTGTGGGTGAATTTGTGGCCCACAAAGACTCGGGGTCCATCATTCTGACAGTGGACAGCAGTGGACGCTACCTGGCCACAGCAGATATGGATGGTGGGGTGAAGGTGTGGGACATACAGGTGAGACCTGGTTGTAGAACAGTGCTGTAATGCTGTAATGTTCTCTCTTTAAATTGTGGATCTACTAGCAGAGACTCTTATTCACCCTCCACCCCAACACCACGAGAGAATAACGCCCCACCAGCAGAACCCAAACCCCAATTTAATTAACCCCAAGTAAATATAAAAGCAGCCACCGGGCATGCTGGGAGAACCCAGATGTATGATAGTTTACTTTTAAATATTTGTTGAAAGAATACTATTAATGTCCTTTAATATATGTTAAGTAAGTACATAAATCTGTTAGTATATTTACAGCATACTTTGAATATGTACAGTACAGTATATTTATTCAACAAGTTGTAAGAAACCCTGTCTCTTCAAAATTGCAATTTTATAGCAGTTAAAAACCTTAGTAACTTTTAGTTAGCGTAAAATATTTGATTAGAAGTTGTTTTAGGCATTTCTATGGTTTGTTAAGGTAAAACACTTTTGAAACAAGTAAAAAAACATCTACTTATCTATCAATAAGTCTTCTGTCTCAGCACCCAGCTTGAAATGTCAGCTTGAAAGTTATAAGGTAAATTAAAAAAAAAAAAAAAACCTTAGTAACTTTTAGTTAAAAAGTAAATTCTATTGGTTTGTTAGGGAACCAACTTTGAAGCAATATAAAGATTTACATGTAAAAAATGTAAAAGCTGCAATTATTTGTGTAAAACTCCACTTCAGATCAGAATTACAGCTCTGGAAAAAATAAGAGACCACCTAAAAAAGATTATTTTTGCACCAGGAGTAATGGCATAAAGTTATCCAAAAGCAGTGTGTAAGACTGGTGGAGGAGAACATGCCAAGATGCATGAAAACTGTGATTAAAAAACTGGTTTATTCCACCAAATATTGATTTCTGAACTTTTAAAACTTTATGAATATGAACTTGTTTTCTTTGCATTATTTGAGGTCTGAAAGCTCTGCATCTTTTTTGTTATTTCAGCCATTTCTCATTTTCTGCAAATAAATGCTCTATATGACAATATTTTTATTTGGAATTTGGGAGTTTATAGAATAAAACAACAATGTTAATTTTACTCAAACATAAACCTATAAATAGCAAAATCAGAGAAACTGGTTCAGAAACTGAAGTGGTCTCTTATTTTTTTCCAGAGCTGTATATCAGCAGTGGATGAAAATAGCAGCTTCATGTAAAACAATCAATTTCTCTTCATTTTTGTATTTTTAAGTGAGTTACTGTGTTTTTATCACTGTTTAAAATAAGAAGCTCCAGCTGCCTTTATTGTTGGATACAATGCCATTGTTTTAAAGTATAACACACAATGGAAACTCAGTTAAAACACTTGTTACTGAAGTAGTCCATCAGAGTAACCATTAAAAAGATAAAAAAAAACTCTGAATGTAAAGCATACTGTCTCTGTCACACAAAATTCTTGAAACTTCAAAATGTCAAATTCTTAACTTTCTGTCATTGGCAATTTTAGAGCATTTTTATTGGTCCTTTCATCACAAAATAGCAAAGCTTAAAAAACAACAACTGCTAGATTCACACTATATCTACAGTATATATCTATACCATATACAGTAGTGATTATAGCTCTATCAGAAAGATTAGTTTTTGAAACAACATAAATGGACATGTGATTGCTTCTTGCTAGATCATCTGAGCATGTGATCAAATAAATGCAATAACAATATCCAGCATTAACGATTATATTGTAATTATTAAAGTACAGTGTTGTATTTTATATTGTGTCAGTGAAACGTTGTGTTCTGCAGTGTTTTAAGGGGAAATCACTGCCTCCTCCCCTCATCACCACCGCCGCCGCCGTCACACACACGTTTTTGTCCTTGAGAGAGGAAAGCAGTCTGACAGCGAAACAGAGTGATTGATGGTGGGAGAAGGGGGTGTTTGTCAATTTCCCCATAACTTTCCCCCGAAATATTGCCGCTCATTCCGATGAGGATGGATAGGGTGTTCGTTTTCATTTTACTGCTTTAACAACTCATGATAATTTGTGGCCTCGCGTTTAGCCGTCGGACGGCCCACTTGTCTGATGTAATTGCTTTACAGGCGCTCTAATGGATTGCCATGGTTTCTCTCCAAGAGGACATGGCTTTTATTCAAGCTCCTGTCTGATCCACTGGGTACCATCCCTCCATCTCTCCATCTCTCCATCTCTCCATCCCTCCATCCCTCCATCTCTGCTATAACATAATTACTCTGCAGATTTCTGTACAAATCTCTCTCTTACACTCTATCTTATTTTCACTCTGTCTTTTCCTGCTTTATACCTATGTTCTGTCTGTCTGTCCGTCCGTCCGTCCGTCCGTCTGTCCATCCATCCATCCACTGTATATGTCTTTCGATCTT
Source organism: Astyanax mexicanus (assembly GCF_023375975.1). NCBI lineage: Eukaryota > Metazoa > Chordata > Actinopteri > Characiformes > Acestrorhamphidae > Astyanax > Astyanax mexicanus. The sequence goes on along the minus strand of NC_064416.1, from coordinate 7,836,165 downwards.
TCTGTCTGTCTGTCTGTCTGTCAGTTGCCTTACTGTATGTCTGTCTGTCTGTCTGTAGGTCTGTATGTCCATCTGTCTCTTTGTCTGTCTGTATGTCTATCTGTGTGTCTGTCTACTTGTCTGTCTGTTTATATGTATCTATCTGTATGTATGCCTATGTGTCAGTCTGTCTGTCTGTTTGTACGTCTATCTGTCTGTCTGTACGTCTATCTGTCTGTCTATATTTGTCTGTCTATATATATACATATCTGTCTGTCTATTTGTCTGTCGTTTTATCTGTCTATTTGTCTGTATCAGTTTGTCTATCTGCATGTCTGTCTATCTGTCTCTGTCTGTCTGAGTGTCTGTCAGTCTGTGTCAGTCTATCTGTCTGTATATTTGTCTGTTTGTCTACCTGTCCATCCATCCATCCATCCATCCATCCATCCATCCATCCATCCATCCATCCATCCAGTTTGTTCTTCTCCATTACACTTACCGTGTACTGTCACTCACTGGCCACTTTATTAGAAACCCCTATCTTTTACTTCCACTCTGCTCGCTGGTCATCTGTCTGTTTTTGCACAGTTTGCGTGACCCATTCTGTGTTTTTTATGAATGTCAGAGTCACTGATAGGTTCTGATAAAGTGAACAGTTTTACAGTGTCATTTTTCTATTTTTGCTAGGAGTACTGTCTCCACCCCAGTCCCAGCATAACCAATCAGGCGCCAGTGCTGCTGTCAAGTCTCCGCCCTCACATTGACTGCGTCACTCACCTTGAGACGTGTGAACACAGCAACCAACTGTACCTCCTCAGCGCCTCGGCAGACTGCAGCCTGGCCCTCAGCCACCTGCCCGGACCCACTGTGGGGATTTTTGGTCAGGTGGGTTTGGGTGGGGTTGTCCACTCTACACATGATCGCTAACTTAAGACCTGATTTTTCTTTGCACATTTGAGGTCTTTACATTCTGTGAGATAACCTCAACAAACTATATTTAAATTATATCGGCTCTGCAGGGTGCATAACAAATGCCTAGAACCTAGCAAAAAATAGTATACCATAGCAACCACCTGGCAACTACCTAGCAGCCCCATTGCAAAAACTTGCAACAACCATTGTTTCACCCTCATGGCTACCGAGCAATACATAACAACTAGCAATCTAAAAAAACAATAGCAACCATGTAGCAACCACGTGGCAATCATATCAACCAACCTATTTAAAAAAAAATCAAAGGCAAAAACACTAATATACAGTATCACGTCAACCACCTTGCAACCACCAAGAAGCACCATTGCAACCAGCTATCAAGCACCTAGTATACCGTACCAACCATGCAAAAACCCTTGTTTCACCCTCATGACTACCCAGCAATACCTAGCACCTAGTAATCTAGAAAATCAATAGCAACCATGTAGCATCCACTTCACAATCCCAAAAAACATGTTTATTATATCAACCAACCATTTAAAAAAAATCTCAGCAAAAACACTAATATACGATATTATGTCAACCACATTTCAACCACCAAGAAGCACCATTGCAACCAACTATCAAGCACCTAGTAATACCATATCAACCACCTTACATCACCCTGGCAATTACATAGCAACTACCAAACAACCCTAAAGCAAAAATCTGGTACGTCACTTTGGACAGGTTGGCAATACTTCGCATAAAGAGGCATAAAGAGGACGTATGACACAAAGGTCTAAGGTAGGAGGATTATGGGATTGTAGTGATTAAAGTTTGTGGAGAGAAAGGACAGAAAGCACAACAGTGATAATTTTTTATATTTTTAAGTTATATGCATTCCCAATTAAATTAACATCAAAATGTGCCATTAAAACACTAAAAACAACATTATAATTTGGCTTGTAGCACCAGTGAAAACCAAAGGTTAACACCTTATTTAATAAGGTCTTTAAAACACATTAATAAATATTGGGTAATGTGTTTATTAAGCAATACCTTTATATTTATGAATAGCTTATGCCAGTGCTCATAATATTAACAGGCAAGCGCTGTAGCGCTGACACTGAGCTAACTTTAAGTATAATAACTTTAAGTATAATATAAATTTAAGCTTCATGTGCCATGTTATGAATACAGGCATAAGCTACTAGTGCATACCAGAAAATTAGAATATCATTGAAAAGTAACTTTATTTCAGTAATTTAGTTCAAAATGTGAAACTCATATATTATATAGATGTATTACACACAGAGTGATCTATATTAAGAGTTTATTTCTTATAATATTATGTAAGACCAATTGGTGCTTTTGGCAGTGTGGGCAGTGTGCCAAGTCCTGCTGGAAAATGAAATCTGCATCTTCATAAAAGTTGTCAACAGAGGGAAGCATGAAGTGCTGTAAGATTTTATGGAAAAACAAAACTGCACTGACTTTAGACTTGATAATAAAACACAGTGGATCAACACCAGCAGATGACATGACTCTCTAAACCATCACTGATTGGTGGAAACTTCACACTAGACCTCGAGCAGCTTGGACTGTGTGTCTCTCCACTCTTCCTCCAGACTCTGATCCCTTTATTTACAAATGAAATGTAAAATTTACTGATGATCAGTGATGGTTTGGAGAGACATGTCATCTGCTGGTGTTGCAGATTTCATTTTCCAGCAGGACTTTTCTGAGACGCTGACTTTTGGGTTTTTATTGGCTGTAAGCCATAATATATACAGTACATTCACATTTTTAACTGAATTACTGAAATGCACTGGTATTAATATTTTTTAAAGCATTGCTTCATAAATGCATTATTCAATGCTTATGAATTTGTTAGGAAGCCCCTATGTAGGTGGGTACTCTTCAAATAAAGTCTTAGTTACTAAGGACAGAAACTTTGGACAGTGAACACGTCTGGATTGATGGATTACTCCTGAAGTACGGAGGGAAAAGTGTGTGGATGGTATTTTTTGCTGAACTATCACTTTAACTCTGTAGTGTTGGAGCTGCTGAGCGGCGGCGCTGAGAGCTCACCAGGCCTGTCAGACTGTTAGTCTGTATTGATTTGTGATAAAAGCGCCGGGTCTTCTCGCCGAGCTGCCGGACAGCGGGGTTCTGAGCATGACGGAGAAACTCGCGGCGCTGAGCTCGTTACAGGAAAACACACACACATCTCAAACACACACCGCCTGCATTACAGCGGCTCACGGCCGTGTTCCTAAACTTCTGCATCCGTTTTGTTGTTGTTGTTGTTGTAGTCGGAGCCCCGGGCCATGCGGATGTATGCGTTATGGATCAGAGCTGCAGCTGCAAAGCTGCTTTTAGCTCCCCTCTAAAACACGACCAGCGTCCAACTCGCCTTAACTCACCAACAAATCACCCATTCATTCAATATTATCGGCTGAGCTGAATCACAGTATCAGCTGAACTCAACTTTCTGCAGCTTCTTCACACTGTTTACCTCAGTTTTACTCCTTTAAAGTTAGAGCTTGAGGTGGTGTTTAAAGATTTGTTTCAATCTTTAAAGTTTTCAAAGTGTGAGAACCTACTGTTTACTCCTCAGTCTGTAAATCTGTCTATATGAGGAAACTGAGCTAAAACTAGAAAATATTCTATTTAAAAAAATAAATAAATTCTCAGATCACAAAACATTGAAATATGTCCAACAATTTAAGGGCAGCCAATCAAACGAGGGATGCATCAAAATTAAAACTTAATCTAAATCTAAAATTGAAACCGAACAAAATGTAACTTTTGTTAGAATACCAAACAATACGTTTTTTCACTATTGCAACAATTAAATACCTTATTTTAAACATCCCACCAGACAACGGATGCTAATCATAAATTTTCCTCAGCAGTGCTACACTAATCGTGAAATGAATTTACACATGTAGTTCTATTCTAATCATAAATTTGCCTTTGAAGTTCTACTCTAATCATAAATGTACCTCAGTGTAGTGCTATTCAAATCATGAATAAACCTTTGTAGTGCTACTCTAACCATGGATGTACCTCTGCATTGCTGCTCTAATCAGGAATTTATCTCAGCAGTTCTACTTTAATCATGGGTTTATCTCAGTAGTGCTATTCTAATAATGAATTTACCTCAGCAGTGCTGCTCTAATCATGGATTTACCTCAGTAGTGCTATTCTAATCATGAAAGACCTCTTCAGTGCTACTCTATTCGTGAAATTACAGTACTTTAGTGGTGCTACTCTAATCATGAATTTACCAGTAGTGCTTTACTACTTTTCTATTCTTTGCTATTCTTTTCATTAATTTACCCCAGCAGAGCTACCCTAATCATGAATGCACATCTGCAGTGCTATACCAATAATGGATTTATCTCAGTAGTGCTATTCTAATCAGGAATGTACCTGTGCATTGCTGCTGTAATCATGAATTTACCTCAGCAGTGCTTTACTAATCATGATTTTACCTCAGCAGTGCTTTACTAACCATGAATTTATAACCGTAGTGCTATTCTTTTCATTAATTTACCCCAGCAGTGCTTCCCTAATCATGAATGCACGTGTGCAGTACTATTCTAATAATGGATAAGCCTTTGCAGTGCTACTCTAGTCATGGATTTACCTCATGAGTGCTATTCTAGTAATTATTTAACCACAGTAGTGCTACACTAATCATGAATTTACCTAATAGTAGTGCTAATCTAGATACATGTGACTGAAGTTTACAAAGAGCATAGCAGACAGATGCTAATGCTAAGTTAAGTCATAACATTACTATGCCTGCACAGCTTGTATCTTGCAGTAAACTGATACTAAGCGTGATGAATGTGATAAAAATCTTATATTACTTATTACATATTAATTATTCAGTAACTACTGTATACATTATTACACTGACATGCTAAACATCATGGGATAGCAATATAAAATTTTCTACCTGAAAATTGTTACCCCAGAGGACAGATCGAATTTACCAGACAAGCAATTCTATTACACTTCAGTAAATCTGGATTGACTTGTGAAGCTCTGAACTATTAAAAGGTCAATCTTCTATTGCTGTCCATCAGGAGATACACTGGCGCTTGGGTGGTCCTGAGGAATACCCGCTGGTAAAAGAGAAGGGTGGCACAGAGGAGGCCACAGATGTTGAGAAAAACTCCATCTGCATTCCAGAAAGCTTCAGCACTGAACAGTTCACACTACAGGAGGATCAGGATCATCAGCAGACAGAATCAGAGTAAGTTTTAAAATCTGTGTGTAGTAAGGTTTCAGCATCCATCTGCCATTTCCATTAATGTGTCATTCTGGTTCTTGTCTGAGAAGTGGTACTTCCTACCATAGGTGTCAAGTACAAATAGTACAAATAACTAGAAATGTTGGTTATCTTTACTTTACTGGAGTTGTTATTTATTTTTCACATGACGTTTCACTTCTACTTCTTATATATTTTTTTTACACAATTATCTGAACTTTCTATTCCTTACATGTTAAAAAGCCTCGTTACTCTGATTTAAAACCCCTATCCAGATAAATCTCTCCATCCAGATAGAGTGATTGTGATTGGATGTAGAGAAGTATAAACATCTATTATTCCGACACCCTATTGGTTTATACTGTGATCCATCACACCTGCACACTCCAGCAAGAACATAGCAGATGTATGTAGTCTAGTATGAAGATAATCCGTGCAGAGACTCAAGAGAACTCCAGATAAACTCCAGTCCAACTAAGCTTCTTTAATATATTTGCATTGTTCATTTTCAATGAGCATATATGCAGCTGAAACATGGAGGAGCTTAGTGCATCCCAAATTATATTATCAACATAATCATTTTAATAATATAAAATTATAGTCATTATGGCTTTTAGAAAATAGGACTAAGCTTTTGTCCCTAATGGCATATTTTCTGCTTGAATTTTTTTACTTTTAAACTTTAAGTAGTTTAAATAAAGGCTGATTGATTGATTGATTGATGTTGGATTGGCCTAGAGGCTGGGCTAAGGCTTTATAATTACCCAGAAGTCCATTTAGGAGATAGGAGATGGCAGAAGCATCTAGACCGTTTTTTTACTGCTGCTCTTGGTTTACTTGCACCAGTTATTATTGTAATTGTTGGTATAATGACTGGTGAAATTATTTTTGTTGCCATTGTAGTGTTTATCATTGTCCTTGTTAGGCTGTTTTAGCTTACCAGGCCCGGTCACAGCTCCAGTAAGTTAAGAGAAATGACAGACCTTCCAGTCAGGGCTTAAAGGAAGCCAAAAGCAGAAATACAGATTTTGAATAATGTAGTGGAGTGAAAAATAACATACTTGTATTCAAGATGCAGTTGAGTTAAAGTAAAACTCACCAAAACAGAAACTTAATACTTAAGGGGCTGCCACTATGATTGGGAGATTGTTGGTTTGAATCCCAGTCATGCAGCTTGCCATCAGCTACCAGAGCCCTGAGAGAGCACAATTGGCCTTGCACTCTGGGTGGGTAGATGATGCTCTTTCCCCTCATCACTCCTAGGGTGATGTCGCTCAGCACAATGAGTCTGTGAGCTGATGTATCAGAACCGAGTCGCTGTGATGCTACTTAGCAATGCTGCATCAGCAGTACTTTGAAAAGAGGCGTAGGCTGACTTCACATGTGTCGGAGGAGGCATATGCTAGTCTTCACCCTCCTTGTATTCTGGCATCACTTGTGATGAGAGGTATGCAGTTGCCCTAAATAAATTGGGAGAAAAATGGAAGAAAATTTGAAATAAAAATAAAAAAGTGAAAAATAAATTGTGAACCAGAATATATAGAATAGAATCGTATTGTGAGCAGAGCGCATCATTACACCCCTAGTAATAGGGTTTTCTTTTTGTTACAGTTATGTTTCGATTTTTATTTAAAGAAAGTGAAAACTTCCAATTAAAAACAGGCTAAGAGGAGATTTGATAGATTAGTTTTCCATCAACGATCTAACTCTACTGTCAGCAGTTTTGTTGCGTTTTTTGTTTGGAAAGTTCTGGATCTGGGAGTGTGAATGAGCTGCTATACTGCAGTAAGGTAATCTCCTGATAAAGGCCTTCATTAAAGCTGGCGGCGAGGCCGTGTGAAGAATAGCTGCACTTTGGCTAAACTCTGTGATGAAAAGCCGCCACCATCTCTAATAAAGTAGCTGGAGCTTAACTCAGCATCTCAAATCACCACCTCAAATTCATCACTCCGCCTCCGCGAGTTCACCAGCTATAAACACCCAAAACTTTTCCCCCTCATTCACTTTCCCTTCATCCAGGGGCTTATAGATGGAGGAGTGTCCAAACAATTTTGAGGGACATTTTAGAGCCGTGAACTTGTTGTGAGAAGTCAGGAGAGGCAGACTTAAAGCTGTAAATCAAATATAAATCTGATAATTTATAAATTGATGTTAAAAAGTCATTATACGTACATCCACATAGGTCTAATATATTCAGGTGAATAGAAACACCAGCAGTGAAAGCAGTTAGTAAATTTCTAGTTAGAGTTTATGTAAATTTGGATTTAATCGGTAGTGGAAAGTGAGCAACTAGTCTGAGGCAGGTGGCAAAAACTTGGCGGTGAGCAGCTGATCTGTGGTGATCTGGGTGATGGTGAAGCTTGACTTCCATCCAGAAACTTCCAGCAGTCTGGCCGGACAGGTAACGGGAGAACCTGAGGGTCCAACATCAGAAAGGTGGGCAGTCATAAACTCAGAGATGGAATTAGTTTTGACTGGGTTTTTGGAGAACAGACAATATGAAATATGTGCTGGGTCTCGAAATTCAAAACCAAAAAATCTTTGACCAAAATGTCTCAGTACTACCAAGTACCGAAAGATAAAAAAAAATGTGGTGCTTGTTTCCGATACTTTGCATGAAACACTCATAATGGTGCCAAAATCGAAGACCGTGCACAGCAAGGTAAAAACAACCACAACGGCACCCTTGCGCACAGATGTGGAGAGCGTGTGCAGAAACGTGGTGAGCACCACTGTGCACACTGTGAACTTTAAGAACTTTACACACTCATTCACTTTACCAGCCTTAAGCTATATACCATATTTGCACTACTGTTATACGGGTTCTGTTTATACTGTCATTCCATCTCAATCACCATCAATATTGCACTATTGTCTTCCATCTTACGTATGTCTATTGTGTTCTTGTTGTTTTGTACATATAGTGTCTCCCACTCTATATCTTATTTCTTTTTATTTATATTTATATTTATATATCTTATTTCACCCCCACACTACTGCACCTTGTTTCTGTCTCATGTATGTCTATTTATGTCCCTGCTGTATTGTACACATAGTGTCTCCCATTCTTTCTTTTATTATATCTATTATCTGTACCTGCTGTAAAATTTGGTAAAGAGAGTAATGTAATTTCAGTTCTCTGTATGTTCTGTACATATGCAGTATTGACAATAAACCTTCTTGACTTGTTCACGGTGATCATTCAAATGGGTGATTATTCAAAGTATCGACACACTGCCTCTGTGCTATAATCTCAGCCGCTTTTTGCTCGCTCTCGTGCTGTCTCTCACTAACTCGCGCAGTCTCTCTCTCCTTCTCTCTCACTCGTGCTGTCTCTCACTAACTTGTGACATCTCTCGCTAAATCTCACTGTCTCTCTCTCCTTCTCTCTCACTCGTGCTGTCTCTCGCTAACTTGTGCCATCTCTCGCTAAATCTCGCTGTCTCTCTCTCCTTCTCTCTCACTCGTGCTGTCTCTCGCTAACTTGTGCCATCTCTCGCTAAATCTCGCTGTCTCTCTCTCCTTCTCTCTCACTCGTGCTGTCTCTCACTATATCGCGCAGTCTCTCTCTCCTTCTCTCTCACTCGTGCTGTCTCTCTCTTGCTCTCATTCACGCTCTCTTGCTAATTTGCGTTGTCTCTCTCACTGTCCCTCACTCGCTCTGTTTTGCTAACTTGTGCTGTTTCTCTCTTCCTCTATCTCACTCGGCCTGTCTGCTCGCTAGCTTACGCTATCTTTTTGCTAACTCACACAGTCTCTCGCTCCCTCATTCGCGCTCTCTTGGTAACTCGTGCTGTCTCTCCCTCTCTCACTCGCTCCGCCTTGCTAACTTGTGCTGGTTCTCTCTTCCATTCTCTCCCTCTCTCTCACTTGTGCTGTCTCTCGCTAAATCACGGTATCTCTATTCCTCTCTCACGCTCGCTAACTCGAGCTGTCTCTCTCTCACTCGCCGTGTCCCTTAGTAACACGTGCCGTCTCTTGCTAAAGCACTGTCTCTTTTTGCCTCTCTCTCACTCATGCTGTCTCTTGCTAACTTGTGCTGTCTCTCACTAAGTCTTGCTGTCTCTCTCTTTCTCATTCTCACTCGTGCTGTCTTTTACTAACTTGTGCCATCTCTCACTAAATCTTGCTTTCTCTATCTCCCTCTTTCTCACTCGTGCTTTCTCTTGCTAACTTGTGCCGTCTCTCACTAAATCACGCTGTCTCTCTCTCTCGTGCTTTCTCTCATTCGTGTTGTCTCTCGCTTACTCATGCTGTCTTTCACTAAATCGTGCTGTCTCTCGCGCCCAACTGGGCTGTTTCTCACTAACTCATGCTGTTTCTCTCTCTCTTCCTCCATCTCACGCTCACTAACTCATGCTGTCTCTCTTTTCCTTCATCTCACGGTCACTAACTTATGCTGTCTCTAGCTAACTCATATATATATATATATATATATATTTTTTTTTTGTTTGTTTTTGTTTGTTTTTGTGTGTGTGATTATCCACCAGTGCCTTCACTAGCTATCCTCACTGAACTGTTTACTCTCTCACAGGCAACTGCATATGCTCAGTGAAAATTCTGACACACCAGGGTGGGGTTTTGAAGAAGGGTGTGGCTTACAGCTGAGTGACAGCTGGCCATCTCCATATGTGAATACGGCACACAACATCTCTCTGGGTCAGTCACAGCTCAGACTGTCGCATTAAAACCACACTTCAGTATTAAAGCAAGCTTGTTTTTTAGTTTAATATAGCACTTAATGTAAGATAACACCTCACTAAACTTACACTGTGACCTCTAATATAGACTATTCTTCAGACTATTCTTCAAAATCTGGGGTGAAATGGACTTAACTGTAACACTGTTGTTTTTGGTCGTAATAAAGCATCATAAACAAAATTCTCCTGTTTGTTTGCTCCAACTAAATCCAAAAATGAATAATAAAAAAAGATCCATGTCAGCAGTTAAATAAATAGGTTGTGTGAAAAAAATGATTCCTTTTTGTATTTTGTAATGTATTGTTTAAGTAACGGTATCAAATACAAAGTATCATATCTGTACCGAGTATCAATTTTTTTTTTAAATGATACCCAGCCCTTTCTATGACCCGGTATTTCCAAGAACATGCAAATATAATCATTTTGATGTCTGTAAGTGTTAATTCCATGTATTGTTTCTGGTTTTAGGAATGTACAGTGAGCTTAAACTGGAGGAACTGGACCCAGTGGATGAACTGGACAAGCCCGACTTCCTCACTAATCCTGACGTGTATTTTGAAGAGATGCTGGACTCCTCCCCCCCGACTCCACCTCCCCCTTCACCAGCAACACAAACCAAAAAAAGTAGGAAAACACTCTCATGTTACCAGCCAATCAAACCAGTCGTCATTTGCATATCTAATGTGTAGAGCATTGATTCTTTCAGCCTACATAAAATGCACATAAGAGAGACTGTTAGCTCCTGTAAGCTGGTGTGCTCTTGCTCTTGTTCCCTGTAAAGCATCGTGCCTTGGTTACCAGGCTATCACACTACAGAAATATGTGCAGAAAAATTACAGCACTAATTTAAAACACAGATAACACCAGAATATACTGTACTGTCGGGTTATCCTGTCATTTTAAGCAAAAAATAATCATTAAAAGGAAACAAAGGAATGTCCTGTGACTAGTTAACATCCATACTTTCATATCTTAATTAGGATTCCACCTTAAAAATTACACCTTAACACAATTTGCGCCAATCAGTGAGTAAATACATACTTACTCACAAAACAGGGTTTTTACTTGAACTGAACCAGTGTGTGATTAAATAATTCAATAACTAAATTAACAACTTTTGACTACAAAATTACAGACTTGCACCATTACATACATTCTCTTAAGGTGGCATTTTCCAGAGAGGACAAGAATTGGAAAGGTAGCTTTCTTTTTCCTTTACTCATATAAAGCTGCAGACACTCCTCCCATATGTACGTATTCTAGTAAATTTTTGGAAAGGAATTTACTGACAAAAAAAATAAATAATTAAAAATAATAAAATAATCCCATCTTCATCAGATGAGCAACTGAAATCTCAGGACAAATTTCAAATAAAATCCACGAAAAAAAGAATAATTCAGTGTAATAATATCAAATTATCACATATACTAGGGCATCTCAAAAAATAGAATATTATTTGAAAGTTACTTTATTTCAGTAATTCAGTTCAAAATGTAGACATATTACACACAGAGTGATCTATTTTAAGCGTTTATTTATTTTATTGTTGATGATTATGGCTTACAGCCAATGAAAACCCAAAAATCTGTGTCTTCAAACCATCAAATAACTTTTGAATGATATTCTAATTTTTTTTAGATGCACTAGTATATCAATGACAAAACCTCTTTCTCCAGCAGGTTTGAAAGCTCCCTTTGATGAGAAGAGCCTGTTTCCTAAAGAAGTGTTGGAGCAGGTGGACAGGGTTCTGGGAGCTCAGCGTTCCACACAGAGATTCAGTGTGATGAGGAATTATGGGAGGGTCATCAGCAGGAGTTTGGGGTAAGTATCTGTTAGAACCTGACTGAGTCAGTTTAAAAGATTTAGGGAAATTTTTCTTCTTTCATTATTCAACATTCTGTAATCAAGTCTATTATCAATAACCGTTTATTTTTATAACCCCCTGGAGATTCTTTACAGATGATCATTTTAATCATTAACTAATGTGTACTGTACTATCTGCACTATTCATGATTGGTTGGCATGGGGCATGTGAAAAGCATGAGTCCTCAGGAAACAAGGGATTGTGGGAACTGTAGTCCAGATCAACAGCAGAGATAAAATACTGCTTATACTGTATTTATTTAAGAACAACATATGTTACTTTTAAACTCATTAAGAATTGAATTAGGGGGATGGTATAGGGGCTTATTTTTGTTTATATCAAATTACTTCTGTCTGTATTTATTCATACACTACCGGTCAAATGTTTTTGACCACCCCCTGTTTTTACCTCTTTAATTTTGCCAGAAATTAACCAGAACACACCTCACCTCCAGACCACCACACCCATCATTGTAGATTTATTCTTAAACTCTGATGCTTTTTTAACAGCGCAGGCACAACGTGTGAAAATAGATTGTTGGTGGGGTGTAAGATGGCAAAGAGCATTAGAACACACATTACACAGGGTGTATGATAGAGCCCTAAGTCAATTACAGATGAAGCCTTCATAAGACGCTTGGAAACTGGAGAAAACCGGTACAGGAAGAGTCACGTCTGGCTGACCCACATAGAAAGAGCTTTAGCCTTTAGCTCAGATTAACATGGATGGACTAAGCCTTCTAAGTTACAACAGCGAAGAGAAGTATCAGAGGTCTGACAAGTAAAATAATGCAGTAAAAAGGTCATTGATAAGATAAGAGTCATTTAGTGGTGTTCTAAAGCTTTTAAGCAATACTGTATCCAGACGTCCCAAGTCTCCTGGAGCACCCGGGAGTCTACCGCATGTTAATAACGGCTCTCTGATGTCCGCAAGTCAGATAAAATCTCCTGGAATCTAGCATGCACACACAGGCAACACAGACTCCCCCCCCCAATCTCGTGTGTAAAAGATAAGGAAAGAGAGATAAAGGTGCTCTCTTTGTGTGCATATTCATGAAGTACATACAAAACAGAGAGGGTTCTGATTGGCCTGTTCAGTTTTTAGTGTGGGCGGGCAGTGCTTTTTTCATCTTCCATGCATCCATCCATCCATCCAGCCATCCATCCATCCATCCATTACTAAGATTTCTGCATAAATTGGCCATTAAATGTGTTCTGATCTTCATCTAAATCACAACAATAGACAAACACAGTCTGCTTAAACTAATACCACACAAAAATTAAAAATTAATTACCAAAATTTAAAAACAATTATGTTTGCATGTTTTTATTAAACACAACATGTTAACATTCACAGTGAGGGTGGGAAAAGTATGTGAATCTTTGGATTTTATAACTGGTTGACCCTCCTTTGGCAGCAAAAACCTCAACCAAACGTTTCCTGTAGTTACAGAAATCCAAATTATTATTATTGAGCGTTTTTTTTATATTTTCGATTGAACAAACCCTAGTTTGTGTGTGTGTGTGTGTGTGTGTGTGTTGTGGGCTGTGGGCCTTTGTTTGTTCTTTTCTCTTGTTTTTCTTCATTCATTCATAACATCAGCAAGCACATGTTTGTTCTCATGGCCTCCTGGGTAATATCTCTCTTCATTTCGCCGGCTGAGCGCGGGCAGTAGCTGTGTGCAGGTAATTTCAGAGATAGAGAGCGCGGTAAACAAAGGGCTTAGGGTCACTTCTTTTACCATTCACTTCCTGAGGGAGTCTTAATGTGTTATGAGCTGTGATTCAGCTGAGGATTGTGGGACTTCAGTTTTCTGTTTGGCTCCTGAATTGAGCGGAGCTCTAATAGACTGGACCACAAAGCAGGAAAACAAAGAGTTAAAGAAGAAAATCCCGGTAGAGAATTTCACCTTTTAACATTATTCCAGCACTGTGTGTAGAGGTATGTGGGTTAAAAGACCAACTGGAGGGTCATTAATGAATATTTTAAGCAGTGTTCAGTACACAGGGTATCAGTTACAGGAGATTAGTGAGTGGAGGTCAGTGTGAACTGTCTGACATTATAAATAAACCTGCAAGCTTGTTGGATTCTAATCTTTTAAAAAAATTTAATAGTTTTCTCTCTTTCTGTTACAGAAAGTCCAAAGCCAGCACATCTGGAGCATCCAAAGCCAAGTGAAGAAATGCTTTACAAATAACAGTATTTACGACAGTAATAAACTTTGTTAAATGGTTAAGTAATGTCTCAATTAATTATGACGTAACACAAGATGTAATACATTATTAAACATTACTAAATTTAAATGCGTATGAATGTACAGATGCATCTTTAAACAAATAAATATCATTGAAAAATTACTTTATTTCAATAATTCAATAAACAATTGTGAAACTCAATTATTATATAAATGTATTAAACACATAGTGATCTATTTTAAGTGTTTATTTATTTTATTGTTGATGATTATGGCTTACAGCTAATGAAAAACCAAAAGTCTGTGTTTCAGAAAATTAGAATATTATATAAGATCAATTGCTACTTTTGGCAGTGTGAGCAGTGTGCCAAATCCTGCTGGAAAATGAAATCCTCATCTCCATAAAAGCTGTCAGCAGAGGAAAGAATGAGGATCACTCTGTTTGTAATACATCTACTGTATATATTTTACGAGTTTCACATTTTGAAGTAACTTTTCAAAGACATTCATATTTTGCTGAGATGCACCTACAATATATGAATAGTAAATAATAATGAATCGATACATTAGTTAAAAAGTTGTAATAATTAATAATGTCTTACCTAATGTCAATTGATAATTAGTTGAGGCATTTTGTCATAAGTACAGTTAATTAATGTGCATTATTGTAAAGTGTTACCCCAAGTAAATGTTAAGAAATATACTATCATTTGTATTATTCTTTTAAAATAAACATTTTTATATGATCAGCTGTTTTGCATGTCTCAACTTTAAGATAAGGTTTCATAGGTTTGTAGTAAATGCAGAGAAAAATTAAAGCAGCTAGATTAAAAAAGATAAAATAATGCTTGGATTAGAAACTCATTGATACAGGCACATAAAGTACCAGTTAAATGTTTGGACACACATTAATGTGGTAAAGAATTTAGATGCTCTTATCTGGGGAGCTGTTAACTTGTGGTTTCTGAGGCTGGCAACTCTGATGAACTTATTCTGTTCAACAAAGGAAACTCTTGCTCTTCCATTCCTGGGGCGGTCCTGATTAGTGCCAGTTTCATCATAATGTTTTTGAGGGTCTTTGCGTATTGGTACTTAAAGATAATTTAGACAGGAGGCATTCAGACGGGATTAGTTCCTCAGGGGGTCCTCGGGTAATTTTCTCTTTTATTGTGGGTCCTCTGTGATTTTATTCCCGTCCTGAACAACCATGTAAGTATTTTTCTCAGACGTCCTCGGAGAAAATTCCAGCTTTGTGGTCCTTCGTGGTCCTCCGGTAATTTTAGTCCTGTCCAGATGCACATCTCTGAGTTTCATTAACTGACGTTTAATAAAATAGTTATTTGTCCACTGCCATGTACCGTAATTACACTTTGGGTGCACGTTTCCACGGAGATCCATGTAAACACAACAGCGGGTGGAAATGGAGGAGCTACTGAACATGATGTCATGTGAAAGAGAAAGCCTTAAAAAAACTCACTGATCCTCCTGTTTTTTCAATTGCAGTCCGGATGCAGGAGTTTAATCACTGAGTAGAACTTTAGGACTTTTTTCTTTACTTAGTTGAGCAGTTCTTGCTTCTCATAACCTGGATTAGATCATTACTCAAATATTCACTATTCACTGTATACCTGTAACTCTACCTCTTCACTACTTTATAACTGATGCTCTCAAACATATTAAGAGGCAAGAAATTCAAGTAATTAACTCTTGATAAGTTCCAAGATGTGCAAAGGTGTTATCTTAGCAACAGGAGCCTAATTTGTAGAAACTAAAATACAAAAAAACACATTCTGGTTTCTTTGACATTTTTTTTTAAATAATAAAAAAACACTGAATTTAAGGGGAAAGTACCAGTCCAAACTTTTGACTAGTACTGTATTACAGATTTTCTTACTGAATCAAAATAAAAAAAAACATATATGTGAAATACTGAGCAGCTGCTACAGTATCTATCCATTAATGGTTTGACCTTGAGTCGAACTGGACCCTGAAAGTTGACCAACTTCATAAATCTCCACTGTGTACTGTATATGTGTGTTTGTGTGTGTTTGTGTGTGTGTGTTTGTGTGTTTGACCATGAGACAAAGCCACCTACTCAAACACATCCTTGGAAACCTTTTGTCCTCCAGCTCCAGACTGGTTCAGTGTTCCGGTCACTCAGACGTCTGCTGATGGAACTCACACTCAGAAGCCAGAAAGCTGCACAGTTGCATAATGTGAACTAAACTGCTGCTATTGATTCTTTCTCAGGCAATTACAGCACAGAGATATCAGCCCATTGTGCAGGCAGGCCGGCTTTCAGCAGCTCTGATTAACCATCTGCGGTCTGAAATAATCCAAGACTGACTTACAGTCGTCAGAGTGGAGGATGGAATGAACTGTAGCTCTGCTTTTCAGACAGCTTTTCAAGGTCTGTCCCATTAATACATACAGTTAATAAGATCCGGCACTCTCGGACACGGCACGCTACATCAGTACACTCCTGATTTACTTTAATGTCCCTCAGCACTATTCAAGTGTCAGTAGAGACTTGAGACTCAGTCCTTAGAGACTTAAGACTCGACCCAGACTCAGATTAATTTCCCAGAGACTCCAGACTTCACTTGGAACTGCACCTCAGACACTTGAGCCCAAACCCATTTCACTACTTGGTAGGGCTGCAACGATTAGTCGATATATTCGACAATGTCGAGTATTTAAATTTGTCAACTACAAATTTTATTGTCAACTAATCGGTAATTTATAATAATAAACAGTAATGCATTACACAAAGTGCTGGGGACAAAAGCGCAATGGGAGATGGGTAAACAGCTCACTCATACAGTTTACACTCAATTTATTCTGTGTCTCCAAAAGTGCCGAAACACAAAAGAATACATATTTAATCCGTACATTTCAGTACTTTCCACGTTTAAACAACATCTAGACATTTAAATATTTTTAAAGATGGAGGACCTGCCAGGAAAATCATTGACAAATCATTGACTAATCGACTAATCTGAAAAAAAATCATCAGATTAGTCAACTACCAAAATAATCATTAGTTGCAGCCCTACTCTTTGGCTCCACCCCTTAGCACGACCCCTCTATTTTGCACATTCACATTCATATTTATTGCACTATAAAACACACCGGATTATATGGGGCACTATCAATAAACGTCTATTTTCATGTCTGTTTTCATACATAAAGTGTACTGGATTATAAGACACAATATGAGACACTAGTAAGGAACAGGGGTGTCGCCATGTTCCTTGTAAAGCTAAGCTAAATTAAGTTAACAAAACTGTAATTCTTAAAAAAATATATATTCTTTTAAATTTAAACAAGTGCTGGATGTTAATCTACACAGATTTCTCTACTAAAAACTGTTTATTTAAAGCGCTTCCTTTTATTTACAGTAAGCTTTTATATTTCATATTTCCACTAAGGCCGGGTGCAATTGCAATAGCATTAGCAGCTAACCGCAATCGCTAGCCACAGTTAGCTTTAGTAAATGACACCTGACAGCACTACACTGAGAAACTCCTTAATATTCTGGTAAGCCAGGGCAATATGAGTTAGTGGTTTGTCCTACATAGTTTGTTTAACACTGTAAGCACACAGACTACAGTCCAATAATACTCACCTTTGGAGGCGAAAGAATTAGCAGGTAATGCTAATGCTGCTCCAGCAGTGCTAGCCAGGGTTAGCAGCAGACTAAAGGCTGATAATACTCACCTCTGAACAGCAAAAGAGCTAGCGCTTAGCGTGGTTAGTGGATTATGCTAATGCTAATGCTGCTCCAGCGGTACTAGCCAGGGTTAGCAGCAGGCTACAGGCCGATAATACTCACCTCTGAACGACAAATAAGCGACTAATGCTAATACTGCTCCAGTCTCGATTCTTAGTGTTGGAGAACTAAACTAAAACTCTTTTTTTAACGCTGTACTTTAGCGGAGTGGCTTTACTGCATCTTACAACCTAAAATTAAGTAAAATGATCAAAATCACTATATTACTGTAGTTATGTCCATTTTCTTCATCTAGCTAGCAACATTTCCAGTTCCACCCTAAATTATGCAACAGAAAACAGAAGCTGAAACATAAATATAAAATAAAATAAAAGATATTTAAAGCTAATTTCAGCTTCCTATCAAAGAGGAATTAAGGGTTGGATAACAACAATAATAAAACTTTACTCAGGCTTTATCTACAAGGACTTGATAGTTGACTCAACTTGACTCAAACCTCTCAAAACTTAATAATGTAACTTAACTTAAACTTGCCTTGTTTGAAACTAGACTTGAGACTAGACTTGGATAATGAATTCAGGCATTAATTTAAGGCATACAGCTTCAGAAACCACAGAAACACATCAATTAGAGATTAATGATAAACTTAATTGCCATATAGTTCATGATTTAGGCCTGTATTAGACGTTATCTCCATGCTAATTGGTATGAAATGCACTTCCTTTACTTTTTATGTACACCAGCCCAGTGCAGTTACAAATCTTAGTGTTTATGTCTGATTTATAACATTTGTGAAGGAGTTTGGTCGCTTTAATTCACTTAAACAGAAATGAATAGCACACTTACTTAGTCTACAGATGCTCTTCAGCTAAATCCACAGTTCTACACATGATTTCTCAAAAATGATGCAAAATTCAAATGACAAGCAGACAAACAAAACAGACAAAAAGAAAAAACATGTGGAAATGAGTGTAATACCTGCACGCCTGACGGAATCCACTCAGTCCGACATGAGTGCCTGTTGCCATGGAAGCTGGAGGACTTATTTTAGACCCCGATGTTGATTAATTAATTCGTCAGGAAAAGCTGTGGAAAGCGTGGGAGGAAGGCGATGTTTTGTCAAATTACATTTTTATTGGCCGAGAGTGTGATTTATTAAGATATAATCTGACAGTGAGCACCTTATCAAATGCTGAATGAGCAATCATCTCCTTATCTCAGTGTCCTCCTCCAGGCTGCCATCAGCTCTAAATAGGATGCATTCTAATAAAGCACCAACTAACACTAGCCCCTTAAAATTAACATTTTAGACCCTACTTACTATATTTGTACTTTAATACTTGAAAGTGTGATTTAAAGATTTCATTTGAAGGCTTCCTACCTAGGGACCTTACAATCCCTAGCCAGAAAAGTAACATCTGAAACATTTTAACATTTTCACTTTAAAATAAGACTACCTTTATAAAGGGGTTATGAATGGTTTATAAATGAGATTAGCAATGGTTAATAAATAGGCTGCAAATACTTTAAAACACATTAATAAGCAGTTAATAAATAAATAATAACATGGATAGAAATGACAACAGTGAGTTAAAAAAAATGGTAAAAAAAAAATAGTGATTCCACACTCATTTCTACTATCAAACCTCAGATCTTTCTAGATACTGATCTTACTTTGTGTTTTCCATCAATCGGTATTAAACCTGTCCTATTAATATTTATGCAAGTATGTTTCACTATTTATTATGAATTAAATGACTAAGAAAAAAAACGGACAAACAACACTGTTGCCTTTTTAATTAATGTGTAACTACATATCAGTGGTTTTAAGGCATTTACAACCTTACCAATATTACTTAATAATCTAATCTTTAAACCATTTATAACCCTTTATAAGGGTAGTCTTATTTTAAAGTGCGACCCTATTTGGTCCGGTTAAAACTGATTCTGGTCCACACCTGTAGTTGTAAAAGTTTCTATGATCCGGATCAGTTAATGAGTTTGTTTATTTGAAGCATTCGTTTCTCCCTCTGTTTGGTTTGGTTTCCACACATGCATAAAAAACCTTAACACACCTAAATACGCACCAATAAACCACGCGATCACATCAGAGTCTCCTTTGATTGGTCAGACTGCGAGCAGTGAACGCTGCACATACTGTGCATGTAAACAGCATGGAGCAGCAGAGACAGTGTTTGTTCATAGCTCTGGTAATTATTAGATAACGCTCCAGAGTTACTGTTTTCACACCTGCTCAATCGAACCACACCAAGGGAATTTTCACACCAGCACCATTTGGTCCGGTTAAAACGGACTTGAGTTCAGGTTCACATTTACATTCATTTTTTTTATTTGGGGTCATAAGTCCCCCCCCCCCCCCAAAAAAAAAGTTATTTAGGGATAATACGCAAGTAAAACTGACAAATGAATTATGTCAAGTAGTTTTATTGTCATTACTGCATATGTACAGGACATATAGAGGATTGAAATGATGTTACTTGGGGGGGAGGGATTAAAGAGTTAAGTAAACAAACCCGTTCCTTTAAAGTCAAACGAGCACTGGATGTTAATCTACATAGATTTCTCTCCTGAAAACTGTATATTGAGGTGAGTAAAGTGCTTTTGTTTGCAGTAAGCATAAATTTCCAGATTTCCACTAAGGCTAGGTGCAACAGCATTAGCATTAGCACCGAGAGCACCCTGAGTGTTCCGGTAAGCCAGGGCAATATTAGCTAGTGGTTTTAACACTGTAAACATGCAGACTACAGTCCAATATACTCACCTCTGAATGGCAAAAGCGCTAGCTTTTAGCGTGGTTAGTGGCTAATGCTAATGCTGCTCCAGAAGTAATAGCCAGGGTTAGCAGTCTTTTTCTCAAATCAGAAAAAATGTTTAGGGATAATATGCAAGTAAAACTAACAAATTAATTATGTCAAGTCAAGTCAAGTAGTTTAACTGTCATTACTGCATATGTACAGGACATACAAAGGATTTAAATTATGTTACTTTTTTTTTGGGGGGTGGGGGGGTGGGGGGGTTTGCGGGACTAACGAGGGAATGACAGTACCAGTATAAAAAAACATTAGTGCAAATATACAGTAGAACATAAAAGCTAAAGAGGTGACGCCAATGGGTGATTAAAACCATGATCATATCCACAAATTATAGATTCTTTAAGAAACTAAGATAGGCAGTGGATTTCCAGTTTATATAAAGAATGATTTACAAAAAAAATGATCGCAGGAAGGATTGAAAGATTAACTTTACAAAACATATCTTATTCTATAAGATCTTATTCTATATTCTATAAGTGCAAAATTCACTGCTTATATCAGTCAGTGCTTATATCAGGGCCATAAAGTCACTATGTACAATGTTTTTTATAGTTAAAACTGAATTTAATGTGGACCAAAACACTACGCATTGCATTAATAAATATTAAATAAATAATAAAAATGTGGGCCATTCTAGGTGAAATAGTCTTGTTTTTGTTATGTTTCTCCTTCTTGCCTTTGAATCCTTCAAATACTATCTGGAACGCCCTTGGCAGTGTCTGTTTAAAGTTTCCTTTGTGTTTGTCCTGAGGTGCTCCTGCTTTATGTCCTCATACCGTTGTTTGGAGAGCTCTTCAGAAAACAGAGTCTGAGAGCTCACCTCCTGGCTGCTAGCTGCAGTGTCAAGTACCCTTTATATGCAGCTGATTAATTAAATAATTTACATTTTATTTGTACGAGCAGCAGACAGCATGAATTACTCTGAAAGAAACACTGAAAGGACCCATAGCTCAAATGGAAAACATCTTTAAGCGCGTTTTTTACACCTGAAAAGTCTGAAACAGAGTGTGTTTTTTACATTGTATAATAACAATTATTATAATTTTCTACTGTACTATTCAAAAGTTTGGATACACTTTCTCATTCAATATTTTTTTTTTTTTTTTACTTTTTCTCTATAAAGGAACATATAATGAATCATGTAGTAACTTAAAAGTGTAAAACAAACCAAAATACTGAATACTGTGAAACATTTAGATGCTCTTATCTGGCTGATAATTCTGATTAATTTATCCTGTACAACAGAGGGAACTTTTTTACAGAGGGATCTTACTTTCCTGGGGTGGCCCTGATGAGAGCCAGTTTCATCATAATGTTTTTGATTGTTTTTGCACTTGAGGAGACTTTCAAAGTTCTTGAAACTTTTTGACTATTATTTGCTATAGATTACTTCTCATAATCTGGATTAGAACTTTACTCAAATATTCACTATTCACTGTATACCTGTAACTCTACCTCTTCACTACTTTACAACTGATGCTCTCAAACACTTTATTAAGAGACAAGAAATTCAAGTAATTGACTCTTGATGAGTTCAGCACAGCTGTTAACTGAAAGTCTGAATTCCAAGTGATTCTACCTTATAAAGCTGACTGAGAAAATCCAGCCAAGATGAGCAAAACTGTTTAATCTAAGCAAGAGGTGCTACTTTTTGAAGTATCTAAAATATAAAACATATTCTGGTTGTTTAACACTTTTTTGTTTACTAAATACAGTTGCACAAAAATATGTGAACCCTTTGGGATTACTTGGATTTCTGCATAAATTGGTCATTAAATGTGTTCTGATCTTCATCTACATCACAACAATAGACAAACAAAGTCTGCTTAAATGAATATCACATAAAAAAGTGAACCCCTAGGCTAATAACTTGTCTAAAAGCTAATTGGAGTCAGGATGTGATGAGATTGGATGTGTTGGTTAAATCTGCCCTGCCCTATAAAAAACACACACCAGTTTTGAGTTTGTAGTTCTTAAGAAGCATTGCTTGAAGTGAATCATGCCTCACACAAAAGATCAAGCTCTCAGAAGATCTATGCTCAAGAATTATTGACTTGCATAAAGCTGAAGAGGGTTACAACAGTATCTCTAAAAGCTAGAATAATCAATGAGGTGAGGAAGAATCCTACAGTGTCAGCTAAAGACTTACAGAAATGTCTGGCACATGCTATCATTTTTGTTGACAAATCTACAATAAGGAAAACATTAAACAAGAACGGAGTTCATGGGAGGACACCACAGAGGAAGTCACTGCTGCCCAAAAAAAAACACATTGCAGCACGTTTGAAGTTTGCAAAAGAGCACCTGGATGTTCCACAGCAGTACTGGCTAAATATACTGTGGACAGATGAAACCAAAATTGAGTTGTTTGTTAGGAACACACAACTCTATGTGTGAAGAAAAAAGGCACAGCACACCATCATCAAAACCTCATCCCAACTGTGAAACATGGTGGAGGGGGCATCATGGTTTGGAGCTGCATTGCTGCCTCAGGTTCTGGACGGATTGCCGTCATCAACGGAAAAATGAATTTCCAGGTGAACCAAGACATTTTGCAGGAAAACTTAAGACCATCTGTCCACCAACTGAAGCTCAACAGAGGATGGATGATGCAACAGGACAACGACCCAAAACATAGAAGTAAATCAACAACCGAATGACTTCAACAGAAGAAAATACTGGGCCTTCTGGAGAGTCCTGACCTCAACCCAAATGAGACGCTGTGGCATCATGACCTCAAGAGAGCGATTCACACCAGACTGTTGTGCAGGTCTGATCTGCAACTACAGGAAACGTTTGGTTGAGGTTTTTGCTGCCAAAGGAGGATCAACCAGTTATTAAATCTAAAGCTTTACATACTTTTTTCACCCTGCACTGTGATCGGATCACATTTAATGATCAATTTATGCAGATATCCAAGTAATCCCAAAGGGTTCACATACTTTTTTCTTGCAACTGTAAATTTCATATGTTCTTCTTCATAGTTTGGATGAGTTTAATATTAATCTAGAATGCAGAAGATTTCAATATAATAAAAAAGGCAGACCTTTGACTGGTACTGTATATAAGTCTAATATAATTCCATATATTCTGAATATATCATAAAATATATATACTTTTTTACTTCCAAAAATCAGTTTCTTTCCTTCAGTGTGTTATATGGGCAATGTGTTGGGGTCAGGAGGTGCACTGGAGCCAAATGTGTTCCCCCCGTCTGCAGATTCACTCCATCCTTTCAATGGATGCTAATGGCTTCCGGGAAAGCGATTATCATTAATAAGATCGCCAGAAATAGCACCAGCACATTCACCTAGAATGATAATAATAATAGTAATAATAATAATAAAGAGAGACGGGGCTCATCTGAAATTCTAATCATGTGCAGCAAATTATTCACAGCTCCCAAAATGCAATTAATTGTATTCGTGGAATATAATATATGTGTAGGATGCCGCTTTGCTCTAAATGCAATATGAAAATTTCCCTGTTTTACTTTTCGCCCTTGAGCCTGTTCTGCTATTAGCATTTCAAATTGAGTTATATGGTTAAATAAGCAGTGTTTCTCATCCTGCTGCTGCTATTTACAACACACTCTCAGCCTGTTTGTCTTGTGTGAGGAACCACAGAGAATCTGTGTTACTGTAGAGAATCAATATGAGACCTATATATGAGGTTATATCATGTTTATTTAGCAGAATTCAGTCTAAAAAAGTCAATAACAGGAGTTTAACCTTCACTCAATTAAGTAGAAACACCTCTTTCTTTGTGTTTCTACTCACTGGCCCCTTTATGAGAAAATCCTACCTTTCTATGAACACTTTCTATGAATATCATCTCTGTAAGTCTCTATAAACATAGCCGTAACACATAATAATGCATTCATAATGCATTATAAACACGACTATGCTGTACATATTTATAAAAATGTGTTATACCCCTCATAGACATGTTTATTATGCATCATGAATTGTGATCATAAAGCATCTTTAGCTGTGTTCATAACATGCTATACAGTACCCCAATACCAAGAAACTCAGTCC
The DNA here is from genome assembly GCF_023375975.1 of Astyanax mexicanus. Lineage (NCBI taxonomy): Eukaryota > Metazoa > Chordata > Actinopteri > Characiformes > Acestrorhamphidae > Astyanax > Astyanax mexicanus. Next base: position 7,811,621 of record NC_064416.1, on the reverse strand, counting down.
CAGCTCGCAGAATTATGCATTTTGACTAAAAAAAATAATAATAATCTGCCAACTTATATAAACACACCCTTAATAATGCTCTAATTATTTTTGAACTACTCATGAATTATATTATTATATACTTGTCTTGAGTGTAATATTAGTTATATTGGTAGCACTTCCTATGAACCCTGTATTCATAATGCCTTATGAATGCATTTATAATGCATTATATGACATGCATAATACCTTATAATGACTGTAAAAAGCCTGTATAATTGCTCATAAGTACTTACAGCAACATTCATAACACATTATAAACTACAAGTATAAGGGTTTATAAAGAAAAGGCGTATAATGCCTTATAAAATGTGTTCATAAGAACATTGTACAATGTAGTGTTGTTGTAGTGCACTATAACGCAGATTACTTGTAGTGTATAATGTGTCATGAATGTCGCTGTAAGTACTTATGGGCAATTATACAGGCTTATTACAGTCATTATAAGGTATTATGCATGTCATATAATGCATTATGAATTCATTTATAGTGCATTATGAATACAGGGTTCATAGGAAGTGTTACCGCTATATTCACTAATAATGTATTATAACAGGTCTTTGTGCTCTCCAAGTAAAGTGACAAACTTTTATTGTGGGACTATATTATTAATAATAGATATACTATATACTATTCTAACATACATATTATAAGCACAGCTTATAATAAACAGCTAAGCAATGATATAAAACACTCTATAACCACCATCTTTACTGAAATGTTATATTGTTGTTTAACCAAGACTGAGCTAAAATGCGCTGCACTTCATTTCTTTCGAGTTTAAATATAACCATATAAAACTCAGCGCTGTTAAATAAACTTAAAATGAGCATTGGCATGTGAGTTTATCATATAGTGTCAAATAGAAAGTATAGCTTGAGGTCTTGGTGTGTTGTTTTATCTGATTTGAAAGTGAAACTAATGTCAGGGAGTACCTTTATCTATTCTAGTGTTAAACACAGTAATGTTAAAGCTGGTGGGCTTGGATACTGCTGAACATGTTCCAGTCTGGTTGTATGCTGCTGTCAGTAACTAGTGGAAGCGCCCCCTTGACTTAGAAGCATTTTTATGCCCTCTTATTTTTTGTAAAAAGTGAAAAATACTCCATTAAAGATTTAAATTATAAATAAATAAATAAATAAATAAATACTCAAAGGAACATTATGTACCACTTTTTGTGAGTGTCATGTCTATTAGACTTTATAAACATACTTGTAACACATTGTAATGCATTTATAAAGTATTATAAACACGACTATACATATTTATTAAACTATATAAAATATTATAGTCATGTTTATTATGCATTATGAATTGTGATCATAATGCATCATCAGCTGTGTTTCTATTCATTATTTTAACATTCTATGTTAAAAACAAGACCCTTAACAAAGCATGCTATATTTACTTATAACCACTCATGATTTATACTTATGTTACACAAAAGTATAGCTTTTATTAGTTTATAGTGTATTATAATCGTTTTACACTCCAAGTACAGTGGCAGATGTCCATCATGGGAACATACTGCAATAATAGTGACAGATTATATATTATATTTTAATCCAGATGTGTAACATATTACAAGCACAGCTTATAATGCATTATAATCACAATATCATAATATCCATAGTGCCAACATGGCTATAATGTTTTATCTATTTTTATAAATATGTATAGCCTTGTTTTTAATGCTTTATTAATGCATTATTATTGGATATGAGTTTCTTTATACAGTCTAATAGACATGATATTCATAGAAACAGTTACTGAACTTTCTATACTGTAATCTCCTCAGACTATAAAAGATAACAGATAAACTCACAGCTACTGAAGCTCAGTGGTCTTCTTCACTGGCCCCACATTACCCAGAGCTCAAAGATAGCATTTAAAGCTCCCTCCGTCCTTAGTGGAGCAGATAAGATGCTATTATTGTTGTTATTATTAAACAGTTTTATCTGGGATAAGGAGACAGCAAAAAAGAGTTTAATTGAATTTCAGTTTAAATCAGAAAAGGAAAGCTGAGGGGACTCAAATTTATGCAGATTACACTGCAGGAAGAAGTGCGCACACACATACACACACACACACACACACGGATATGGAAAAGAGAAAAGCTGCATTAGCATTTGTCTAACTGAGCAAATCCTTTTCTCTCTCTCTCTCTCAGAGAAGTTTGCTCCCATTTTCTGCACTCATGTCACACACTCACGTACCGTACTGTTCACCAACCAACTGCTGTGATGCCTCACACTAACCTGTCCCATTAAATCTGCAATAATTCACTCATTTCTACTCACAGGCCACTTTATTAGAAACATGTACCTTGTGCTTTTTATTAGAAACACTGATAAATAAAAAGATAAATCACTGGACATTTGAATAAAAGCCCCTTCCTTGTACAGACTCAAAAAAAATTGATTATTATTAAAAATCTACTTTATTTCAGTAATTTAGTTAAAAATGTGAAACTCATATATATCATTTAGATGTATTACACACAGAGTGATCTATTTTAAGTGTTTATTTCTTTTATTGTTAAGGATTATGACTAACAGCCAATGAAAACCCAAAAATTTGTGTCTCATTATATTATTATAATTATAATAATATACAGTATAGGATCAATTGGTACTTTTGGCAGTGTGGGCAGTGTGCCAAGTCCTGCTGAAAAATGAAATTTGCATCTTCATAAAAGTTGTCAGTAGCAGAGGGAAGCATGAAGTGCTGTAAGATTTTGTGGGAAAACAAAACTGCACTGACTTTAGACTTGATAATAAAACACAGTGGATCAACACCAGCAGATGACATGTCTCTCTAAACCATCACTGATTGTAGAAACTTCACACTAGACCTCAAGCAGTTTGGACTGTGTGTCTCTCCACTCTTCCTCCAGACTCTGCTCCCTTTATTTACAAATGAAATGTAAAATTTACTGATGATCAGTGATGGTTTGGAGAGACATGTCATCTGCTGGTGATGATCCACTGTGTTTTATTATCAAGTCAGTTGAGTGTTTTCCCACAAGATCTTACAGCACTTCATGCTTCCCTCTGCTACTGACAACTTTTATGGAGATGAGGATTTCATTTTCCAGCAGGACTTGGCACACTGCCCACACTGCCAAAAGAAACAATTGGTCTTATATAATATTCTAATTTTCTGAGACACAATAAAATAATTAAACGCTTAAAATAGATCACTCTGTGTGTAATACATCTATATAATATATGAGTTTTACATTTTAAACTGAATTACTGAAATAAAGTAACTTTTCAATAAATTAATTTTAGAGATGTACCTGTATCTGTGAACATTGAGCACAGATGACACTGGAAGACACTTTAGCGGGTTTTAATCAGGATAGTACAATTCTGAAGGCACAAGGAAACACAAATCAGTCAATGAGATATAACAAAACGTATCACCTAACTAAACTAAACTAAACTAAACTAAACTAAACTAAAGAAAGCTGGGAGGATAGCAGTAACAAGAAAACAGACTACCAAACTATAAACTGGACAAAAAACACAACGGGGCTTAACAGAGCTAGAATTATGAAGAGTTTTGGCAGTCGAAGGGCACATGGAAGGTGCAATGCTGTGCAGGGAGCTGAACAGGAGTTAGGTTTATATAGGCAGAGCGAACGAGCAGGGAACGAGACCCAGGTGTTAGTACTCAGGTGAGGTGGAGCGCTGAATTGTCACTGAAGAGGGGTGTGTGGGGAAAGGCTGGTTGGTTTACTCACTGTGGCCACTTTATTGGAAACACCTACCTACCAACCTTGTGCTTTCATTCACTGTGGCCACTTTATTAAAAACACCTGCCTACCAACCTTGTGTTTTTACTCACTGTGGCCACTTTATTAGAAACACCTACTTAACAACCTTGTGCTTCCACTCACTGTGGCCACTTTATTAGAAACACCTGCCTACCAACCTTGTGTTTTTACTCACTGTGGCCACTTTATTAGAAACACCTGCCTACCAACCTTGTGTTTTTACTCACTGTGGCCACTTTATTAGAAACACCTGCCTACCAACCTTGTGTTTTTACTCACTGTGGCCACTTTATTAGAAACACCTACCTACCTACCAACCTTGTGTTTTTACTCACTGTGGCCACTTTATTAGAAACACCTACTTAACAACCTTGTACTTCCACTCACTGTGGCCACTTTATTAGAAACACCTACCTACCAACCTTGTGCTTTCATTCACTGTGGCCACTTTATTAGAAACACCTGCCTACCAACCTTGTGTTTTTACTCACTGTGGCCACTTTATTAGAAACACCTGCCTACCAACCTTGTGTTTTTACTCACTGTGGCCACTTTATTAGAAACACCTACCTACCTACCAACCTTGTGTTTTTACTCACTGTGGCCACTTTATTAGAAACACCTACCTACCTACCAACCTTGTGTTTTTACTCACTCTGGCCACTTTATTAGAAACACCTACTTAACAACCTTGTGCTTCCACTCACTGTGGCCACTTTATTAGAAATACTTACCTACCTACCTTGTGTTTTTACTCACTGTGGCCACTTTATTAGAAACAATTACCCACCAACCTTGTGTTTTTACTCACTGTGGCCACTTTATTAGAAACACCCACCTACCAAACTTGTGTTTTTACTCACTGTGGCCACTTTATTAGAAACACCTACCTATCTACCAACCTTGTGTTTTTACTCACTGTGGCCACTTTATTAGAAACACCTACCTACCAACCTTGTACTTCTACTCACTGTGGCCACTTTATTAGAAACACCTACCTACCAACCTTGTGCTTTTATTCACTGTGGCCACTTTATTAGAAACACCTACCTACCAACCTTGTGCTTTCATTCACTGTGGCCACTTTATTAGAAACACCTACCTACCAACCTTGTGCTTTCATTCACTGTGGCCACTTTATTAGAACCCCTCTATCTGACTGATTTAATGAACCAAAAATAGATGTAAAAGCTAATAGACAGTATATTAGTGGTGTTTTATAGCTGAGAGAGAATTAGGCCGGTGTCGTTTGAGGACGCAGGACTCAGTGGGGACTCTGTCAACTTCATCACCGACATTAGAGTGAATAGAAGATGAGAAGACTGAGGCTTTCAGGTTTCATTTCTCTTTCTCTTTGTTTCTGGCAGGTGGCTACACCCCTCTGTCCTCATCTGTCCTCCACAATGGGTTTTAAAGTGTTTTTTAGAACATTCAGGAACCACATTAAACTCCCCGCTCCGACTCCACTCCAGTAGAGAGAACAAATCATTTGCATGGCTTTATTGGTTTAATGTAGTTTTGATTGCAGTTTGATTACCAGTAAACACTTTCTTAAAACCAAAATACTGTGCACTTAGTCAGACCCATCAATTACAGCTATTATAGTGTGTATATCTGTGTGTGTTTGTTCTGTGTGTGTGTCTGAGAGAGGTGTCAGATTTTTTTGTTATTTTGTTTTTTCCTGTTTTTCTTTTATGCATAATCAACTAAAATTACACAGACTTTGAATTGCAAAATTACTCTGTAGCTACAAGAAGTGCTGAACTTCTGAAAAATATACCGGTGTTTTTTATCAGATACAGTACCAATCAAAAGTTTGACACACTTTCTCATTTAATGTTTTATATAACTTATTTTTCCTACTTTGAAAATGAATACTGAAGTCTATGAAGACTATGAAGCAACACAAAATTAGTCATGTAGTAACTTAAAAGTGTTAAACAAACCAAAATACTCTGTGAAGCATTTAGATGCTCTTATTTGCGGAGCTGTTTGTTAACTTGCGGTTTCTGAGGCTGGTAACTCTGATAAACTTATCCTGTGCAACAGTGGGAACTCTTGCTCTTCCTTTCCTGGGGCAGTCCTGATGAGGGCCAGTTTCATCATAATGTTTTTGATGGTCTATCCTCAAACTTAAGGATACTTCAAGGTAAGTTCTTAAATTTCATGAGAGAGAGATTTTGATCAGTTGCTTCATATGAGCCAATATGAACAATATTGGACTCACTTTAAGTGCGTATTCTCCTCTAAAGAGATTTTCTGGCACGGCATCGCTAGTTCTCATGTGTTTTTAGTTCTGTTGTGTTCTTGTGATGAAATGTGTTTCTGGAGAGCTGTGAGGTGAGTCGCCGTTTTCCCACGACGAGAAAAAACGTGTAATTTGTGACCTTGTGTCTCTGATCAGCCGTGCAGTGTGAAAGTCTCAACAACTGAAGACTCACGATTACAGCACATCCACAGTCGTGAAGGGGAACAGCACTATGACTGACGACTCAAAAAACTGTGTAGTGTGAACCTGCCATAAGATAGAATGAGACAGAGACTGAGGGTGCTTGGAGTTTACTTGATTATCCTCTGCTTGTAAGGTAGGCTGGCTTTAAGATACTTTTAGCTTAATTCTGTTAGAACTGTTTAGGTAATCTTGTGCTTGTTGGGACTTGTTGGGACTTGTTGATTTAGAGAGTTGATTCAGGTGTGGTTTCTGGCTAGTTAAGGTGTGAATTAAAGGGGTGTGGCTAACAGCCTACAGCTGTTGATAAATTAAGTGTGTTAATTGTGCAAGGACTCTTTGACTCTTTGATCAGCAAATTTTAGTCTTTCAAATTTAAATCAAACAGTAAAACTTAAGATTTGACAATGTGCTTCCAAATTCCTACTCTCATCTCCTGCAACACCCGTAGACACCGGCATCAGGGCAGAAACCGCAATCCTAGCAACCTATTGTACCCACCTAGTTCACTAAGTTCTCAGGTGTTGGTGCATGGGGGACTCTGGAATTGCCATTCTGCAGGTCTGAAGGCTGACTTCATCACAGCTCTTGCCTCTGCTCAATATCTGGACTTCCTGGCTCTGACTGAGACTTGGATCACTCCAGAGAACTCTGCAACTCCAGCTGCCCTGTCATCTGCTTTTGCCTTCTCCCACTCTCCACGGCCAACCGGCAGGGGTGGTGGAACTGGCCTGCTTCTGTCTCATAAGTGGTCCTTCACTGTACTCTCTTTTCTGCATCTTGACATCTCTTCTTTTGAATTTCATGCTGTCACTATCTCTTTTCCTGTCAAACTCCATATCATTGTTCTCTATCGTCCTCCTGGCCCACTGGGCAACTTCATTGATGAACTGGACACTCTCCTGAGTGGGTTACCGGTTGAATCCTCACTTATCCTCCTTGGTGACTTCAACCTCCCCTCAGAGAAACTACAGTCATCCTGTCTTCTTCCACTTCTGTCTTCTTTTTCTCTCTCCCTCAATCTGTCTGCTCCAACTCACAGAGCAGGAAACACTCTAGACCTTGTCTTTAGCAGACCTGCTCCAGCTCTGGATCTAACTGTGACTCCTCTAGATTTCTCTGACCATCACTTCCTATCCTTCACGCTCTCTCTTCCTGCTCTTCCTACAAACACAACCTCTTCAACTTCCACTACTCATCGCAATCATCGTGCTATATCTCCCTCCTCTCTTGCCTCAACTATCATGACCACTCTTCCGAATCCTGACTCCTTCTCTTCCCTCCCTCTGGAAACAGCTACCAACACCTTCCTCTCATCTATCACCTCTTCCATCAACACTCTCTCTCCTCTTACTTCAAGGCCAGCAAAATCCTCTCCAGCCACCCCATGGGTGTCGGATGTTCTACGCAACAACCGTAGAGAGCTAAGGCTAGCCGAGAGAAAGTGGAAAAAATCTCAACAATCCTCAGACCTTTGCTCTTACCAATCTCTCCTATCCCGATTTTCAACAGAGGTAACTGCTGCAAAATCCTCTTTCTACAAAAGGAAACTGGAAGAATCAGCATCTGACCCTCGCAAACTCTTCACCATCTTCTCATCTCTGCTAAACCCTCCCACTCCTCAACCTCCCACAACCCTCTCCCCGGATGATTTTGTCAAAGTAGCAAATATCCGCCAATCCTTTCCCCCTGCCTCTACCCTTCCCACCAAGCTCTATCTTCCACATTCTACTTCTCTGTCTCACTTCTCTCTGCTTTCCACAGATGAAATCCTTCATCTTCTACATTCTAACAATCCAACCACTTGCCCACTTGACCCTTTACCATCTTCCCTCTTTCAGACAATTGCTCCTGACCTCCTTCCGTTCATCACTCACATCATTAACACCTCTCTATCATCTGGTCATGTTCCATCAACTTTTAAGACTGCCAGAGTGGTTCCTATCTTGAAGAAACCAACTCTAGACAGCTTGGATGTTGGCAACTACAGGCCAGTTTCTCTCCTCTCTTTCCTTTCCAAAGTCCTTGAGCGTGCTGTCTACAACCAACTTTCTCTCTTTCTCACTCAGAACAATCTTCAGGATCCAAACCAGTCTGGCTTCAAACCTGCACACTCTACTGAAACTGCCCTCATTGCAGTTACAGAGAAGCTCCATGCAGCAAAAGCTACCAACCTGTCATCTGTTCTGATTCTCCTTGATCTCTCTGCTGCTTTCGACACGGTCAACCACAGCATTCTCCTTTCCATCCTCACCAGCCTTGGAATCACTGGCTCTGCATGGCAGTGGTTTGCATCGTACCTGGAGGACCGTTCCTATCAGGTAACTTGGCAAGGGGCAACATCTGCTCCATGCAGACTCTCCACTGGGGTTCCACAAGGCTCGGTGCTTGGTCCTCTTCTTTTCTCACTCTATACTCGCTCCCTGGGTGAAATAATATCTTCTCATGGTTTCTCATACCACTGCTATGCAGACGACACTCAACTAATCCTTTCTTTTCCTCCTTCCGACACTCAGGTTTCATCCCGCATCTCAGCATGTCTCAGTGATGTCTCGATGTGGATGAGTTCTCATCACCTAAAACTCAACCCCAGCAAGACTGACCTTCTGTTCATCCCAGGAACTACGAGCCTTCACAACAATATCTCCATCTCTTTCAACAACTCACTGGTCACTCCATCGGCAGAAGCACGAAGCCTTGGTGTAGTAATGGATGACCAGTTATCATTCTCGAGCCATATTGCAAATCTGACTCGGTGCTGCAGATTTCTCCTGTACAACATCCGAAGAATTCGACCGTTTCTGGCTCAGGAAGCCACTCAGGTGCTTGTGCAGTCTCTTGTCATCTCAAGACTTGACTACTGCAACTCTCTACTGGCTGGTCTTCCACTGAGAGCCACCAAACCACTACAATTAATTCAGAATGCTGCAGCACGACTCGTCTTCAATCTTCCGAAGTTCAGTCATGTGACTCCTTTGCTGCGTTCCCTCCACTGGCTTCCTGTTGCCGCCCGCATCCGATTCAAAACCCTGATGCTGGCCTACAAGGCAAAAAACGGACCAGCTCCTTCATACTTGATGGCGATGGTCAAAGCCAGATCTGCACCAAGAGCTCTTAGAGCTTCCAGTACGGCTCGGCTCGAACCTCCATCACTCAAAACACACAGAAAACAGACATCCAGACTCTTCTCTGTGCTGGCACCAAGGTGGTGGAATGAACTTCCACTGGATGTCAGAACAGCAGAGTCACTCGCCGTCTTCAAACGTCGACTGAAGACACTTCTTTTTAAAGAGTTCCTAAACTAAAAAAAAAAAAAAAACGTTCCTAGGGTTTTAAACATGATTAAGTTCTATGTATCTCTTGATCCTAGTCTACAAACTAGCTTTGGATATCTTAAGTAACTTTGAAGCACTGTTGTAAGTCGCTCTGGATAAGGGCATCTGCTAAATACCGAAAATGTAAATTTAAATGTAAATGTAAATGAGGGAGACACAGAAAGGGAGAGACAGACAGAGAGACTCAGAGAGGGAGAGATGGAGAGACAGAAGGAGACTGAAAGAGAGAGAGACTGAGAAAGACAGAGATGGAGAGACAGAAGGAGACTGAAAGAAATAGAGAGAGAAAGAGGTGGAGAGACAGAAGGAGACTGAAAGAGAGAGAGAGAGAAACAGAGAGAAAGAGATGGAGAGACAGAAGGAGACTGAAAGAGAGAGAGAGAGAATAAACCACACTAAACCACCCTACTTATATAACTATATATATATTATTACATAAAATATATGTACATTTATTTATTATATATTGTAATTTATTTATTATCCTTCACTTTTTATCATAATTTGATTATTATTTTTGTATTTATTGAATTGTTTGCTTTGGCAACAGTTCTTATTTGCAATTCATGCCAATAAAGCTATTTGAAGTTGAGAGAGACTGAGAAAGACAGATGGAGAGACAGAAAGATACTGAAAGAGAGAGAGAGAGAGAGAGAGAAAGATAGAATGAGAATGAAATAGATGTAGAGACTGTATATATATTTTTATATGTATTGTTATTTTTATTTACCTTTTGTATATTAACTTTTGTTTAATTGATTTGGCAACAGTTGTTCATTGCAATTCATGCCAATAAAGCTATTTTACATTGAAAACATTTTAAATAGACTCAGAAAGACAGAGATGGAGAGACTGAAAGAGAGAGATAGAGAGACTGAGAGAGAACAAGTAAGGGAGAGAGACTGAGACAGAGAGGGAGAGACAGAGAGAGAAAGACTAAGATAAAATGAGACAGAGACTGAGGGAGACACAGAAAGGGGCTCAGAGAGCTAGAGAGAGAGAGAGAGCAATACATTTCTGAGATTTCTGATGATCTCAACTCAGTAGTGGCACAGTTTCTGTCTGTGTCTCTGTTTCTGTCTGTCTCTCTCTCTCTCTCTCTCTCTCTCTCTCTGTAGGTGGTTGATTGTGGGGATAAACAGGCTGAGAGTAGATGGGAAGTGAAGAGGAGCTCCGCAGGACATGTTAGTGTGGAGGAATGGAGAGAAATGGAGAGAGGAGTTGAGCTCCTTCACTCAATTCTCTCCATCTCCCTACAGACTGGGGTGGAAGAGAAGATAGGTAGTGTGGAGAGGACTAAAGTGAGTGTGTGTGCTGCCTGAATCAAAAAAGCAAATCATTCACTACACTCTCCAGCTTCATGTAATATTGTTATTCATAGTAATGCATATTTTAAATGTAGTTTTATCTAACCCAGTCAGTATGATTAATGAAAATGTTGGTAATGCTGATAGACCAGATAGTTCAGAACACATATACACTCTACTGATCAGTTGTTAAACTGATCAACATGGTTTTCTGTCCAAAATGTTCTCCATCTCCAACATGTTCTCTATCTCTACGTTCTTTCTCTTTAAAATGTTCTCTTCTTCCAAAACATGTTCTTTATTTCAATGTTCCTCTTTTTCAGCATGTTCTTTGTCTATCACATCATCTACATCTTTATGTTCTCCATCTCTATTATGTTCTCTATCTCTAACATCCTCTCCATTTTCAGGTTCCCAATCTTCAACATGTTCTCTATCTCTGACATCTACTTCATCTTCATGTTCTCCATCTCCAGCATCTCTATCTTTACCTCCAACACGCTTTCCAATCCAGTGTCCTTCTTCCACATGCTTTCCATCTCTATGTTCTCCTTCTCCAATATGGTTTCCATTATTATGTTCATCTTCTCCAGAGTGTTCTGCATCATCAAGTTCATCGTTGTGAGCACGATCTTCTCCATCTCTAACATGTTCTCAATGTTCTCATCTCAATGTTCATCTTCTCCAGACTGTTCACAACTACCCCCTTCATCTTCTCAAGCATGTTCTCTATTTCCAATGTTTACCATCTCCATGTTTCTTTTCCAAAAGCTTTACATCTCCATGTACATCTTATTCAAAATATATTCACCCTCTCCAGCATATTCTCCATTTTCATGTTGAACTTGTTCTTTTTTATGCTCTTCTTCTTCACAATGTTGTCATGTTCTCCAAAATGATATTGCTACATTTTTATCCATATCTGACATGTTTTTCTTCTCCAGTTTTAGTTTTATTGCATTACATTGTTATAATATTCATGTTTTAAAGAGCAGAGAGCAGAAGCTCATCAGTAATGCTGGTCTGTCAGCACTTGTTTGACTTGTTATTTGTTTAAAAGTGGAGATAAATAAGAGTTCATCAGGAGTTTATAATAAACTTATGAGGGTTGTAGGAAGATAAGCACATCAGACGTTGTATCTCAGATCAAACGATTGTTTTATTTGCCGTAGCGTCTCTTCTCATATCCAGGATTCCTGAGTGAAGGTGTTCCTCTTGCTGCGAGTGATGAAGGTGTGTGACCTGTGGTGTTCCTCTCAGCGATGGCGTGCTGCAGCAGAAGCTGTCGCAGGAGGAATGAAGCTGTTTCTCCAGCTGCATCTGCGGCGTGTCGCCCCAGGCCTGCTACTCTAACCCATAATAACCTTCAGGATGACTTACATCCAGCACAAACTCACAAACAAACTCACACAAACAATATGCTTAACCAAACTGCAGAGTGTGTTTCTACAGAGAACTGGAGAGAATAGTGAATGATTTAGGACCATAGACTGTGTATAGCTGGACAGAGCATCGTCTCTCAAAAGTGAAGCCACCACAGGTCGGGCGCCCCCTGCTGTTCGGTTTCAGAAAGCTGTGTAACCCCACCCATCCCCATAGGTTTCAATGGCAAAACAGACAACTTTCAATCACGTTTTTTTCTAATATACTGTAATTCTACCTCCATTATTTAAATGCAGCAGCTAGTTTAACCTCTGCTTATATTGTTAAATTTTTATATCCCCACAGAATTCATTTTTTTAAATGTTATTCAGCTCTATTCAAAAAAGGTGTGGTTATTGTAAAGGGGCTGGTTATGGGCGGGACCAATAACAGACCGTCAGCTCCGCCCCGCCCCGCTCTGCAGCCTGTGACCGCGAGACAGCCCTCAGGGGTGGGGTTATTTAAATGAGTAGGCTGTCTCTCCACAGTCTTTCTCCCTCCTCTGGTCTCTACTGCGCAGACTCGGGTGTCAGGAACGCCAACATGGCGGAAGATTTTGGCTTCATTTTCATTGAATGAATGGGAACGGCGACACGGCGTCCATCTTTTTTACAGTCTCTGTTTAGGACACAAACTTACAGTGGCTCCAAAACTGAGAGCCTGTTCACACTTGTTATTAATAACAGGATTTTTAATGATAGGATCAGGTAAAGAAATTCACATTAGGTGAATTAGGTGTAAACATTGCCAAGACACTTTGTAATTAGATCAAATTACTTTAATGAGAAATGTATGTAAAGCGTAAATTAATACTCATCATTAAAAAAAATGTGGGAATCATCTTCAGTGATGAGTCCTGCTAATGTTTACATGAACACTAACAATAAATCAGTGTGTAGAGGTGCCACGATAAACTCAAATATGAAGGGCCCTATTTTAGTGATATATAGCGCACCAATCAACTTCACAATCTTGGTATCGAGAGGGCACAAAAATACGCCTTGAGCAGCTTGAAACATGCAAAAGACATGAACTTTTTCTCTTAATTAATCTTGGGTGTGTTTTGGGTGTAACGTGAAATAATCCAGTCACTGTGCCAGTTATCATTCCCTTTAAGAGTCAGGTGAGCTCTGACTTTGGCGTGTTCATATCTTAACAGTGCTGCGCTTTTGTGCGTCTCAGTAGAGGATACTGACCTGCGTGTTCACACTGTGAAGATACACCAGCAGCTCATTTAAGGGAACAGTAATGTTATTTTATTCTTATTCTGTTTATTGTAGAGTTAAAAGTCAGGTTTCTGCTCTGCTTGAACACATCTCACATCCAGACCAACACGCTCATTAGCGTAGTGTATTTATTCCTAAACTCTGACGCTCAACCCAACCGTAAAACCTGCATAAAACTTGCAGGAAATGTTTAAGAGTATTGGAGCTGCATGGGATGGGTTATTACAAGACTCCATTAGGAACCTCTACAACACCATTCTGAGATATCTGGCATGTTGGGTGTTGTGTATTGCTCATGTCTTACACATTAATTCTGTATGTGTAGCTTCACATATCAGCCTAAATTTCCAATATTTTAAAATTTCTTCTTACTGTCCCTGGTAACTATCTTCACATTTTCTGACTCCATTAGTGGAATCATCTACGATCCATCTATTGTTTTACAGCACTGTAGAACCCCCACTGTTCCTCTAAGCCAGGGTGTCCAAACTTTTTTTTGTTGGGGGCCAGAGGGAGAAATATATTTGAAGTCACGGGCCACAGACTCTGTAATAAAACAAATAATGAAATATACCACTTTAAATAATACATTTCCTGATTACTTTCATTTACACACCATTTTACTTGACTTATCTTTATCTATATTTGACAGTGTTGTGTAAACTAAGATTTTTTAAATTGATGTTTCGTTTCATGATGTCTCTTAATATTAAACTTCTTAATTACACAAATTTTAGACTCTTTGGCCAGTTTTTCTGCGCTACATCTGCACACTCTCTCCGCTTTTAGACTCTTTGGCCAGTTTTTCTGCACTATAACTGCGCATCCTCTTCGCTTTTAGACTCATTGGCTCGTTTTTCTGCGCTGTAAATGTGCACTCTCTCCGCTTTTAGACTCTTTGGCCCGTTTTTCTGAGCTAGAAATGCACACTCTCTCCGCTTTTAGACTCTTTGCCCCGTTTTTCTGCGCTAGAAATGCGCACCCTCTCCACTTTTAGACTCTTTTACCCCGTTTTTCTGCACTATAACTGTGCATCCTCTTCGCTTTTAGACTCTTTGGCCCGTTTTTCTGCTCTATAACTGCGCATCCTCTTCGCTTTTAGACTCTTTGCCCCGTTTTTCTGCGCTAGAAATGCGCACTCTCTCCGCTTTTAGACTCTTTGGCCCGTTTTTCTGCGCTATAACTGCACATCCCCTCCGCTTTTAGACTCTTTGGCCCATTTTTCTGCATTACAACTGCGCACTCTCTCCGCTTTTAGACTCTTTGACCTGTTTCTGACACCTAGCGTTCAACTTTCATTCTATTTCTAAAATACCTCGAGGGCCGAGGTATTTTAAAAAAGGAAACGGGCTGCAAATGGCCCGGGGGCCGTAGTTTGGACACCCCTGCTCTAAGCTGTATACAATGTCCATTGTCAGGACAATTTCGACGGATCAAATCAAATGTCGGGGTGCATTATGGGTAGTCTGTAGACATGTAGACTACTTATTGTATAGTGGGGTTGTTAGAAATTCTATTCTATTCTATCGGATCCCAAATCAGTACACTTGAACTCTAGTCTTGAATTCTTTTGTCTAGACTAGTGTACCATGAAGTTGGATTTTAGAGTCAGTCAGTCAGTCACTCTCTCTCTCTCTCTCTCTCTCTCTCTCTCTTTTATTTTCATACACTCCGTTCAGCAGCAGAATGATGATATATACCTGTAGAATTCTAACTAGCGGTTATGAACAGCCTGATGGGATCAGAGTGTCACACCATCAATTTTGTCTGATACACTGTGTAGGTAAGTGTCTCTCATTCTCAAACTCTGTCTCTTTCTATCTCTCTCTCTCTTACTCTCAAACTCTGTCTCTTTTACTCTTCCTCTCTTTTAAACTATCTCTCTCTCAAATTCTCTCTGCCTCAAACTCTTTCACTCAAACTCTCTCTTTTTCTCTCCCTCTCTCCTAAACTCTCTCTCTCAAAGTCTCTCACTCAAACTCTCTCTCTCTCTCTCTCAAATTATCTCTGTCTCAAACTCCCAGAGCTTCCAAGTGGATTTTTTTAGCAGGATAATGCTCACCCAAGCACTTATGTCTGAATGTCTCAATCAAGCATTTATATCCAGACTAGAGGAGCCAACAGGGCACTAGAGCCACCCTAACTACAGTAATAGCCTCTATACCTCTGTAAAGGCTTTGCATTAGACATTGGAACATTGCTGTGAGTAGTGCTGGGCGATATGGGCAAAATCATATATCACGATATGGAATTTGTTATATCACGATAACGATATATATCATGATATACCACATTTAAGTATGTTTTCAGTTACTCTTCGAAAAAATATGAGAAAATAATATCATTGCTCACTTTTTTCCTACTTTATTTCAAAGTGACATTAAACCAAACTTTCACAAATGAGAATTACTACCTTTTAGTGCAGCAATATATATGTATCAAATGAAAACAGATGAGGTAGATGCAGTAGCTAATTTTCCATTGTTCAGCTCTCGTGAGTTTAATAACGTAAAACATGTTGCAAACCGGCGTGTCCGTGCATGACCGTCAAATAACGTAAAGCAGCGTCATGTCACAAAACCACATTATGAAGCTTTTTTGCGAAGATTACTTTACTATCACTTATATAAACCGAGTTTATGCAAAGTGACCACGCCAATACATTTCATCGTAGCCAACTTTATATATTTGCATGAATAATTGATGAAATTACTGTAGAAACGATTGGGACGATAGAAGCTAAGTAGCACAATAGATACTTTTAATATCGTCCCCACGATATTTATCGTCATATCGCACAGTACTAGCTGTGAGGAGGATTTGATTGCATACAGAGCCCACAAGAATGAGAGCATCAGTGGGGTCATGTACCGATGATGGGTGATTAGTTCTGACCACAATGGCCCAATCATGGTTAGATTTATACCTCTGTTTCTAGCCTCTGCTTGGCGTTGGGCGAGGTGACCTTATGCTTGTATGATCACATTTGTAATATTAATATAATATAACTGAATGTGCCTAAAGAACTAGAAGAGCGTCTGAATACTTTTGGTTATAAAGTTAATCACTTGTGGCTGACTTTGTGGAACAACAATAGAGAATGGTCAGACATAAAGCAATGACCTTGAGTGATCTTGACTCATAATGCCTGCTGCTACCTACAAACACACACACACACACACACACACACATTTACCATTAATATTAGATCATGGGACAGGTAGAGTTACCACCATTAGTCTCTGTGTCTCGAGCCCTCTCCTGGCCGTCAGAATGATGAAAATGCTTCACTGTGTGTGTGTGTGAGAGAGAGAGAGAGAGAGAGAGAGAGAGAGAGTGTGAGCGCTCCAGCCTCAGCCCTCCCCATTAACCTCAATAAAAGCGTGATGGACAGCTGTCAGGACGTGCAGCTGAGCAGAATGAGCAGAGAAAGAGGCACCGATGAAGGGAGGGGATGAAAAATGAGTGTGTGTGTGTGTGTGTGTGAGAGAGAGAGAGATGAAAGAGCAGCGGTGGATGAAAGGATGCAGTGTTAGAGTGAAGGAGGGAGGGGAGAGAGGTGCTGACACAGCTCTGTGATTCATTAGCCTCAGAGGATGATGTGGATAAAAAGATCCAATCAAACACATGAGTAACAGGTCCATCACAGTGACTAAGAGCAGTGTGTGTGGGGGCAGGGGTGTGTGTGTGTGTGTGTGTGTGTAGGGGCTGGTGACTAAGCAGTGCATTCAAGGCCTTTAAGTGTCGCCCGGCTGAAACGCACACGAAGTCACTGTCTCAGAGAGAAACAGTGTGTGTGTGTGTGTGTGTGTGAGAGTGTTTGTGTGTGTGTGTGTGTTTGTGTTGCATATTTCTAAGACAAAACAGTGTTTTTAGAAATCGTTTTCTACATTTTGCTACATCGTCATCATCGTCTTTTGTCTAAATGACCACCTCGCTTCTCATACAGTGTTAAAATCACAGTGTCAAAATCAGTGTTAAAATCACAGTGTTAAAATCACAGTGTCAAAACCACAGTGTCAAAACCACAGTGTTAAAATCACAGTGTCAAAATCACAGTGTCAAAATCAGTGTTAAAATCACAGTGTAAAAATAGCAGTGTAAAAATCACAGTGTCAAAACCACAGTGTTAAAATCACAGTGTCAAAATCAGTGTTAAAATCACAGTGTCAAAATCAGTGTTAAAATCACAGTGTAAAAATAGCAGTGTAAAAATCACAGTGTCAAAATCACAGTGTCAAAATCACAGTGTAAAAATCACAGTGTCAAAATCACAGTGTTAAAATCACAGTGTCAAAATCACAGTGTTAAAATCACAGTGTTAAAATCACAGTGTCAAAATCACAGTGTTAAAATCACAGTGTAAAAATCAGTGTTAAAATCACACTGTACAAATCGCAGTGTAAAAATCACAGTGTCAAAATCACAGTGTTAAAATCACAGTGTTAAAATCACAGTTCTGCCTCTTGATTCTGCTTCACTCTCAGCATGATCTGCAGTTAATAAGTAAATGGGATTTAGTTGTGGTGGTGTTCACCCTCTTGGTGTTGGGTTGGATGGTGGATAAGGGTCTCCACCCAAGGGTTATTGTGTTCTGCGAGAACCACTGCTTTTATGACAATTTTTTATGGTCTTTCTTTTCTAGATAAAGCTTACATAAAAAGATAAAAAAGTAATTTATTTTGTAGTATAGCTCAAATTCTATAATCTCTTATAGATACTTTGGTATATACAACTCTGGAAAAATTAAGAGACCATTTCAGTTTCTGAATCAGTTTCTCTGATTTTGCTATTTATAGGTTTATGTTTGAGTAAAATGAACATTGTTGTTTTATTCTATAAACTACAGACAACATTTCTCCCAAATTCTAAAAAAATATATATTGTCATTTGGAGCATTTATTTACAGAAAATGAGAAATGGCTGAAATAACAAAAAAGATGCAGAGCTTTCAGATCTCAAATAATGCAAAGAAAACAAGTTCATATTCATAAAGTTTTAAGAGTTCAGAAATTAATAGTTAATAGTTAATAGTTAAAATAACCCTGGTTTTTAATCACAGTTTTCATGCATCTTGGCATGTCCTCCTCCACCAGTCTTACACACTGCTTTTGGATAATTTATGCCACTTCTGGTGTAAAAATTCAAGCAGTTCAGCTTCATTGTTAATGTATTACCTCATGACTTGTTCATAGCAACTTATGCATTAATTCATGTTAGTTAGTCAACACTTAATGTAAAGTGTTACCGGCTATCTTATCTTATCTTATCTTATCTTATTTTATTTTAATGTTCTATGTTCGCTGGAATGCTACTGTAGTTAATGAATACAAGCAAAGCTTATTTTTGAACCGTCCCTCAACACACAATGTAATTAGAAATGAAATATTTAGCAGTATAGCTAACGAGCAGTTTAATCCAATCAGACGCCAGCCTGTTCACCCTGTGGAAGACGTACCGGGGCAGATTTCACACCCAGGGGCTGTCGGCGGCGCTGCTGCTGCTGCATTAGTGCAGGTATATTACTGCATTGGCTGTGGGTGATCTCAGCGTGCTGAATGATTCAGCAGCAGCAGCAGCAGCAGCACTGTGGCCCTCAGCGTGCTCTGCTGGAATAAACCCAGCGTGACTGAGCTGCCCTCGGACTCCGCCGCTCATATAAACTCCCCCTCTTATATCCTGCTCCTCTAATTTCAGCCGGAGTGGGGCAGTGGGCCACGGGCCGGGTTACACACACACACTACTTCACCGCGCTCCTCAGGGAAGCTCTGCTTTATGGGGCCGAGCGAAGCGACCGGAGCCGGAGAGAAACAGATACTACAGCTTAATCAGCTTTAATACACACACCTCACCACCACAGCTGTGCTGTACACAGGGTTTCTGCTGCAGGAGGGAGTGAGATTTAGTTAAGGAATACAATACGACTATTTAAGAAGCTGTCTAATGGCTGTAGATGCTGTTTGTCTCCATCATCCAGCTCAATGATAACCAGCAACAGTTGTAACCTGCAGTTACAGAATTAGCAGGTAATATTTCACACTGTGAGCCTGGA
Organism: Astyanax mexicanus; assembly: GCF_023375975.1. Taxonomy (NCBI): domain Eukaryota; kingdom Metazoa; phylum Chordata; class Actinopteri; order Characiformes; family Acestrorhamphidae; genus Astyanax; species Astyanax mexicanus. The sequence goes on along the minus strand of NC_064416.1, from coordinate 7,792,010 downwards.
TTAAAACTTGTGTTATTAAACTTAAAGAGCCACTAAACCCTAAACTTTTAGTTTCTGATCACCAACACACTGTAAGCCACACTGTAAGTAAATTCAGCTTATCCGGTTGCCTTAAAAAAGTTAAGTAATGGGAAATGAAAACTTAAGTTAGCATAACTTAGAACATCAAGTTATTACAACTAAAGGGGAAGTTGATTTAACTTTTTTTTGTTATATGGTAAGACCAGATAAGTTGAGTTTACTTAACTTTTTTAAGGCAGTTGGTTAGCTCAAGGTAGCACACACCCAGTATGCAAATAGATTGTGACAGAAGCCAATGGAAAAGAAGCTGCCAATGGCAACAGACTAAACTCAGTTATTATAAGTTGATTAAACTCAAAGATCTAAGTTTGAATATTTATATTGCGCCCACAAATGTTCAGCTAACTCAACATAGTTGTGTAATGTTTAGAAATATCCAATTTTATGTAAAACAGACTTAAACCATTTGAGTTCAAACTATGTATGTGTTTACAGTGCAGAAAGCCTGTGATTGTTTTAAATGAGCGTTTTATTAGTTTATCTTTTTCTTATTGTATTACTTTTTATTTTTTGTTCTAATGTTTAATATTTTTTATTTGCATGTTTTTAGTTATATTATTCATTTTATTATTAACATTTTACTTCTCTTTTACTATTACCTTTTTATGTATTTTATATTTTATAAATTACTTTTATAAAATTCTTTTTTGAATACTTTTCATGTTTCAATTTGTTTTTTAATGTTTTTTTTAGAATTTTCAGGTTTACATATATATTTTCATATTTTATTCATATATATTAAATGTTGATTTAAAATTAATACTTTTTGTTATTTATTATTTTATTTTTTGACTATTTTATTTCTTATTATTTATATCCTTATTAAATGTTTTCAATCCCTTTGATGCCTGTAAATGCTCAGAAACATTGTAAATGAGGGACACCCTCAATGTATCAGTAAATCAATAATACCGTCCCCCTGTTGATGTCCAATGTCCATATGAATCCGGATATTTTTAAAACCATTTTTTTTTTCTCAGTTTTGGCCTTCAGTCCACACAAAAACAGCATTTTTGCTCAACGAAAACTGAGATTTTCGAAAATGCCCTTGAAGGTAGAGATTTTTGAAAACTCCACTACCAGCCGAGCCATGTGGACGGGGCTCTCTGAAAACGCTGGCGTCACACAGCGAGTCTGAGCATGTCTGATTTTTGTTACCTTTAGCTTAGCCTGTTCAGAACGTGCCTAAAACATGGATCACGCCTAAAAGAAGTTAAAACTTTACCTGGATTTCTGGCATCGCTACGAGGAACCAAGCCCCTGATATTGGTTGAGTTGCTCCGTTACTCATCGCTCTGTTTCACTCTTTCTCCTCCCTCTCTCATTTTTCACTGGTCTTTGTACTCTCTCCCCTCTGGTTTTAATAATGCAGCACCTGCCTTTGTCAGTGAGCTCATCGCTCTGCCGTTTTGTCTGTTCGTCCATGAAATTAAACGCTTTTAAGCCCGAGTTTAATCAGCCTGGGTTTCAGGAGAAAGTGCTGCGGTGTCAGAATCGCCCAACGCCAGGCCACCGAGAGCCGGCCAATCAAACAGGCCGAGAGCTGGGAATAAACGGAGGAATATGATTATTTTAAGAGATAACGGTAAAGCGGTGATGAAGCCGAGAGGACCGGGCCGGGCTGAGCCGGGGATGTTGCTGGATGTGTGCAGTGACTGAGTGTTAATGAGTTGAGCTCCTGCTGATTCTCCTGCAGAGTTTTATTGCAGCTCTAATCAGATCCACCCGATTCCTCCACTCAGACACTCCTGAAGCTTCATCACCTCCGTCAGGTGTGCTACATTAGGAGTGTGAAAAACATGAAACGCAGCTCATCTACAAAGAGTGTGTCTAATATAAAAAACTGTGTATTAAAGCCTGTACCAGATTTTCATTTTATCATTTTGTGACTTGGTCAAATGTGAAAGCTGTTTTGGAGACTGGGAGTGGTCCAGAGTACTGATCTCTAATGCTCTAATGAAATCAGTGATCTAGAAGTTACTGGTGTGGTGCGCTCTACTGCAGGTATGGAAGCTATCTGCTCCTGGTGCTGCGTGTAGGTTTGTGTGATTGGTTCACTCATTCACTTATCACATTATTTCTCTTTCTATCAGTCAATCCTTGTAGAGGCAAATCCTTTAGTTAAGGTAAAACAATGGTTTACGCGTGCCGCCTCGTTCAGTGAGATAATTATCCATTTTCAAAGAAAAACAAACATGTTTCCACAAGTACACTTAAAAACAATGTCCTTCCACAGCTTTCTCTTAAAGAGCCCCCAACACAATGAACTAACACGTAAGAAAAACCTAAATATTACTCAAAAACAAAAAAAACTCTCATTCAATAAAAATATCTTAAACCAATAGCCACAAAATATATTACTGATAAATAAATATACATAACAGCTTTGATCAGTTTTAGTACTCGATCCATACAATCCTAATAAAGCACACTGTGACAGGACTGGATTGAGTAATTTCATTTGTAATAAGCTCAGCTTGGTGGAGTGAGTGCAGGTCCTGACAGCATGCTGATAAACGTTGGTTTTGCTCTGACCTGCATGCAGAAACATCGTCTTATACCAGAAAATCCGCTGGTTTGGAGGAGCTCCTGCACTGTGAAATGCTGAGCGTCCCAAAATCAGGCTCTGCTCTGTTGGGTGAATAGACCCAAACAAAATTCTTAAAATCAGATAATGACCAAAGCTTTTGTAAACCTACACACAGAAAAGTGGCATCAACGATTCAGATAGAGTTTTTGGTTATAAAAAAAAAAACAGTGCAAATGAGCCCAGAATTGGTCCAAGGTGATGTAATTGTTTTCTGCCGTATTCATAGTGCTGTTCTTTTGTTTGTCCTGCTTGTGTAATCAAGCGTAGTTTTAGTACACTCTCAGTTAAAGTAACTGTGCTACAGTAACTACCTCCACCATGTTTAGAATCTGCGATTTAGCCTTGCTAGCTCGCACTGTGCTTTACTGATCTAAAAAGTGTTAAACAAACCAGAATATGTTTTCTACTTTAGATTCTTCTAAGCAGCACATGTATCTTTGAGGACAGATCTGCACACTCTTGGTATTTTAATCTCATTGTCTTCATGAGGAAGAGTCACCTGAAATAGTTTTCTCAGCGTCTTGAGAGAAGGAGTTTCTGGAGGTGTGAACAATACTTGCTGCTTTTCCTTCATGCTGTGAAGCTCCAGCTCCTCCTAATTAAATCACCTCAATTCACCATCTCAGTTCATCAGGTCTCAGTTGTTTTCATGTTTTTAATATTAATCTACAATGTAGAAAATAAATTAAATAAAGAAATTAAGAAAAACAATAAATGAGAATTTGTATTTAAACGTTTGATTGGTACTGTAAATCCATATGACACATATTAAACTTTATGCCTCTTGTTATTTGAGTAAACTTGATGGTTAAAACTCGCTTTATTGTTGTGCTGACTGTTGATTTAAAATATACTAAAATTAAAGATAAATTTCTGCATTTAAAGCTGCTGTTTGCTTCTATACTTCAGCGCTGTGTGATGCGGATCACGGACGCAGTGCGTGAAGTGTTGATTACGGGTGGTTGTTTTTGGGTGAAGCGAGGCTGAAATCATGTGTAATTGTGAGCAGGGTGGTGTGATGGAGGGATGATTAAAAGCCGCAGGAGGCCGGTGTTGTTGGGCTGTTGCTGGAGCGAGTCGTGGCTAAATAAGCGGTGGGGTTGTTTACGGAGGGCAGGAACGCTGAATAAATCAACTCTCAGCAACAGCAATGATTAAATCTGCCGCATGACACATCAAAGGTGGACCGGTCCGCAGTTTCCAGCGCCGTTACCCAGAGTTCACGGCGGACTTTGCCAAGGTAAAGAAGCTGCGCTAATTCGTTACGAGGGATTTAAAAGATTATTCTAAGAAGATTACAATGATGCATCGTACTGTTGACACTGGACTGCGTTCTATTAGATAATCTAAATATTGCCAGTTAAGCCATTTGCCTGGAATGCTAATCAAGCTGCTGGCAGAAAAGTGGCTGAAAAGTGAACAGTGTGGAAGTTTTCTTGGCTTTTCCTCAAGAAATAGAAATAATCTTTTATTACCTGCCAATGATTACACACTAGTGTTGTAATCAAGAAAACTAGAGCCGAGTCTGAGTCAAGACCGAGACCGGGAGCAGATTAAGATTTATAAATAAAAACTGTAAAAAAAAATCTGAAATACTTTAAGTATCTTTTCTATTTATTAAAATGAAAATTCTGTCTCTTCTAAAACTTAACCAGAAGTCAACTGAATCAAATTCATTTTATTTTTATTATAAAATGTGAAAACAATCAAAATTTGCCCTCAAACAAAAACTATAAAAAAAATTATAGAAAGGAACATTTTGATGCACAACCAGCAGCAAACAAACTTCTTAGCTTGTGACTAGCCTTGGTTTTCTCTTTGGCAACAACAGTGTGTTAGCTGGCTTATTGCTAAGGTTAGCTAGCTTGTCACTAATGGTAGTTCTCTCCCCTGTAACATTAGTATTTTAGCTAGCTCATTGCTAAGGTTAGCTGGCTTTTTACAAAGATTAGCTAGCTCGTCGCTAACGGTAGTTCTCTCCCCTCCCCAGTAACATTATTATTCTAGCTAGCTCATCACTAAGATTAGCTAGCTCATCGCTGACGGTAGTTCTCTCCCCTCCCCTGTAACATTAGTATTTTAGCTAGCTTATTGCTAAGGTTAGCTAGCTTGTCACTAATGGTAGTCCCCTCCCCTGTAACATTAGTATTTTAGCTAGCTTATTGCTAAGGTTAGCTAGCTTGTCACTAATGGTAGTCCTCTCCCCTGTAACATTAGTATTTTAGCTAGCTTATTGCTAAGGTTAGCTAGCTTTTCACTAATGGTAGTCCTCCCCCCTGTAACATTAGTATTTTAGCTAGCTTATTGCTAAGGTTAGCTAGCTTTTTACTAATGGTAGTTCTCTCCCCTGTAACATTAGTATTTTAGCTAGCTTGTTGCTAAGGTTAGCTAGCTTTTCACTAATGGTAGTCCTCCCCCCTGTAACATTAGTATTTTAGCTAGCTCGTTGCTTATGTTAGCTAGCTTGTCACTAATGGTAGTTCTCTCTCCTGTAACATTAGTATTTTAGCTAGCTCATTGCTCATGTTAGCTAGCTTTTTACTAATGGTATTTCTTTCCCCTGTAACATTGGTATTTCAGCTAGCTTATTGCTAAGGTTAGCTAGCTTGTCCCTAATGGTAGTTCCCTCCCCTGTAACATTAGTATTTTAGCTAGCTTATTGCTAAGGTTAGCTAGCTTGTCATTAATGGTAGTCCCCCCCACTGTAACATTAGTATTTTAGCTAGCTCGTTGCTCATGTTAGCTAGCTTTTCACTAATGGTAGTTCTCTCCCTTGTAACATTAGTATTTTAGCTAGCTTGTTGCTAAGGTTAGCTAGCTTTTTACTAATGGTATTTCTGTCCCCTGTAACATTGGTATTTTAGCTAGCTTATTGCTAAGGTTAGCTAGCTTGTCACTAATTGTAGTCCTCCCCCCTGTAACATTAGTATTTTAGCTAGCTTATTGCTAAGGTTAGCTAGCTTTTTACTAATGGTACTTCTCTCCCCTGTAACATTAGTATTTTAGCTAGCTCGTTGCTCATGTTAGCTAGCTTTTTACTAATGGTAGTTCTCTCCCCTGTAACATTAGTATTTTAGCTAGCTAATTGCTAAGGTTAGCTAGCTTGTCACTAATGGTAGTCCTCCCCCCTGTAACATTAGTATTTTAGCTAGCTCATTGCTAATGTTAGCTAGCTTGTCACTAATGGTAGTTATCTCCCCTGTAACATTTGTATTTTAGCTAGCTCATTGCTAATGTTATGCTGACCTTATACCTAACGATTTTCAAGCAATTTCTCTGTCGCAGACAAATTTCCAGATTCGGGAAAAAATCATGAGAGTCGAGCTGCGGACGACTTGCGGTCGCATCATCTCGATGGTTCAGTGTAAGGTGTTTAGGACTGAAAGTTTTAGTTAGTCGGGTTCGCGTCCTGCGTTCTGGGTTCGCGTCCTTAATTCCCAAAGCGTTTGAAATGGCTTTATAACCCTTTCCAAACTTATAGATCACATTTACCTTCTTTCTCCTGAATTTCTTTGGATCTCGGCATAATGTGTAGCTTAAGGATCTTTTGGTGTCTTCATTTTGTCAGGCAGGTCCTATTTAAGTGATGTCTTGATTGAGAACAGGTATGGCAATAATCAGGCCTGGGTGTGGCTAAAGACAGTGTACTCAGGTGTCAGAAACCACAGTGACGGTATGTTTTAATAAGGGGCAATCACTTTTTCACACAGGGCCATGAAGGTTTTCATTTTTTTTCTCCCTTAATAATAAACACCTTCATTTAAAAATAGAATTTCGTGTTTACCTGTGTTGTCTTTGACTAATATTTAAATTGGTTTGTTGGTCCGAAACATTTTAGTGTGACAAACATGCAAAAAATCAGGAAATCACACCACTGTATATGCTTCTGTATATGCTTCTTACTTTAATATGTACAGTATTTTAAGCACAGTTCAGAAAGCAGTTAGAATACCCAAAGGTAAGGTAGGCCTGGTTGATAAGACTACACACGCAATAAGCAAATAAATGAACGTGGAACACTTCATTACAAAAAAAAATTACACGCATATGTTGAATGAAATTTGACTTTTATTTGTAACATTCTCCAAACGTGAGTTTTCAATGGAAAAATGTCACACCACCAACTGATAAAATACATATACAATATAGGGCAAACGGTAGGATTTTACTTGATGTGTATGCTACCTGCCTGGTGGGACACTGGGGAGAAGAAGCCTGTCTGTTGCCGTGTGTGCTGTGCTGAAGACTCACTGAACTGAACTGCTGCTGCAGCGCATCTAGTGTACCTTGCGTGCGACCGTGCGGGGTCACGTGACAGAGGAAGAGAGAGGTCGGGTGTGTGCGAGCTGATGTCAGGGCATTCTGTTTTCACTCGTTTTTAATCGCTCAGGTTTTCAAAAGATCATTTCAAACCAGCCTCAGTAAAATCTTAATAATAATAATAATATTTAAAAAAACGAACTTTCAAAAGGGCACTTTGGTTGATAAAGGGCGGAGTTGGTGGGTCTTTAGCACCTCTGAATTCAGGTTATATTTATTAAAAGTATGCTGTAAATTCTACTCTACATAAAGTGAGAGCAAATTCTTACCTGGATTTTTCTTAAGTAGATTCTATGAGTTGTTTTTTTGCAGGTGTAGGTGGATCATATCTCTCTTGGGAAGCTGAAGTGTGTTGAAGTGGCATTTAGATGTGTGTGGTCGGAGAGGAACGGTCGTGGCTGTTATGGACACAGCGAATGTCTCTTATCACCGGGTGGCAGAAGCGCACTTATCTTCATGCTGCAGTTGAGATGGCGGATGAAAAATGTCCAATTCTGGATCAAACCTTGGCTTGCTGTTGGAAAGAGGATGAGGATCACACACACACACACAGTGATTCTTCTTGACTCAGTGATTGGATAAATACTTGGCTCTCTGTCTTTAGGGAACTGTGTTGGAACTCAGCTCTGTATCAGTTCCCCTGTTGACCTCTAGATGGCAGTGCAGTCAAGAAAAACATATTAAAGGAACCAAACAGGAAAAAGGAAATGGACGGGAGAGGATAAGCTGTGGTGTGTGAAGTGCTGGAAGTGTAGACATGGCAGCTGCTGGAGACTGGAGTTAGGCCTTGCAGTTTTAAAGAGCTCTTTAGAGAAAAAGTGATACTCTAGTGTATAGAACTGAGAACACTTGTATGGTTCTTTGCTTGGTTTGCTTCAACAGTCAATGTCAAAATGATTATACATCTTACACAGCCCTATTGTACACCCTGTGCAAGGCGAATCTTACACCTTGTTAACAGTCTATTTTCACATCTTAAAATAGCATCAGAGTTTAGGAATAATAATCTACACTGATGGGTATGGTGGTCTGGAACTGAGGTGTTTTCAGGTAAATATCTAGTGTTTTTCTATTTTGGCTGTGGAAAACACAGGAGCTCCACTAACTGATTAAAACCTAGACAACAGTCAATCGTCAGATTCCATTCTTATAGGTTAATTCCTGCAGATTGTGTGGTAGCTGTGTTGGAAATGTTGATAGCATGTTTAAAAGCATCCCACACATTTTTAATCAGGGATAGGTCTGATGATGCAGCTGGCCAGGACAGGCAGCTGGCCAGCACCTGTGTCTTCAAGGCACCTCTAGAGACAGCAGCAGTATGTGGACAAGCATTGTCCTGTTAGAATAGTGTACCAGATTGTGCATTTAGAAGAGGTACAGCCACTGGTTGTAGGATCTAATTAGCGTAATGTTGGGCTGTTAGTGTGACTGTAATAAAAGCCAAAGGTGATATGTCATTGTATTAAATTGGACCCCACACTATCACATGCATGACAACAACTCGTTTATCTTGGCATTGATTACATTGACATTGTTAGGCTTCTCCACCGAGGCAAAAGTGGGACTTCATGACAGTCTTGGATTCTTTCTGGGGGCTTCTTGTGACAAATACGGAGCATATAGTCCCGAAATGGTTGCACTATTTTCAACAACCTACTAGCTTTTGAACAAAATAGATTTTTGCAGAACGTCTACAGCTCTATAGTTCATGGAAACTAAAGAACACCTTCCAAACATGGTGGAGGTAGTTTACACATGGTTACTGTAACCGAGACCCCCAAAGAAAACAATGACAAATCACTATACTAGTGCATCTCAAAAATTTTGAATATTATTGAAAAGTTACTTTATTTCAGTAATTCCGATCACACAGGGTGATCAAATGTAAGTGCTTATTTCTTTAATTGTTGATTATTATGGCTTGGAGTAATTGAAAACCCAAAAATCAGTGTCTCAGAAAATTAAAATATTATTATTATGTCAGTAGCAGATAGAAGCATGAAGTGCTGTAAGATTTTGTGGGAAAACAAAACTGCACTGACTTTGACTTGATAAAATAAAACACAGTGGATCAACACCAGCAGATGACATGTGTCTCCAAACCATCACTGATCATCAGTAAATTTTACATTTCATTTGTAAATCAAGGAAGCAGAGTCTGGAGGAAGAGTGGAGAGACACACAGTCCAAACTGCTTCCTAAGCCAAGACACCATTTGGGGCTTACATGGGTGGAATGTGGGATAGGTGGGTTCCTGGTGGGTTCCAGGTGTGCATGGACTCTCAGTGGGTTTGTACTTGAGTGGGTGATACTATTAGTGTTACAGCCCACCCTAATCTCACATGGGTCTCATCTAGACCCTGTTTTCAGTGCACAACCCAAATTTTTGCCCATGTTAAACCTCTGTTCACCCTATAGAGTGTGTGGGCAATATTTTCTTGGAACCCAGTTGTGCTACCCAACTGGGCCATTAATTTGAAATGCTACCATATAAAGTACACACAAGCTCTTTGCTAAGAAAGTGGCTAACGTGTAGACAATAGCACAGTATACAAGTGACAGTCAATTGGAAGTGAATTGGAAGTGTCCAGTCAGTTTGAACGTGATTCAGTCTCCTCTCTGCCACCTCGTCATTCCTATTCCTTTCTTCCCTTCCTCTCCTGCTCTCAGATCACCGGGGAGATTGTCACGCACTGAAGCAGGAAGCTGTCCTAATTAAAGTAACGGGAGTCGACACTTCCCTCCTGCTGGCCGAGCGCTGACAGCACTATCACAAAGCTCTACCCTCACTGATCTTGTCTCAATCAGCCACTCTGGCCTGGACGGTCCCCTCGGGCCGCACGCTGCCAGGCCCTGATCACATGAACTTTCATGCCTGTCTGCTTTCTACTGACTTCATATTTCTCTCACATAATCCCTTTCTCTCTCTCTCCGAAGCTGCCTCTTCACTCTATCTCTCAGAATCAGAATCATTTTACTCACCAATGCACTATGTAAGTGTTTACCATACACTCTTCACAATAGAATAATATATGTGTTATAAGTTATATGTAAGACAGATTAATTAAAAAAGTTTAGAAAACTCATATCTGGTAGATGGTGGTTAGAATCCCGGTCATGTATCTTGCCGTCAGCGGCCGGAGCCCTGAGAGAGCACAATTGGCCTTGCTCTCTCTCTCTGGGTGGGTACAGTAGATGGTCCTCTTTACCCTCATCACTCCTAGGGTGATGTCGATCAGCCCAAGACTGCGTCTGTGAGCTGATGTATCAGAGCCGAGTCGCTGCGCTTTCCTCTGAGCGCACTGGGATGCTACTCGGTAATGCTGCACCAGCAGTAGTTTGAAAAGGGGCGGAGTCTGATTTCACACATGTCAGAGGAGGCATGTGCTAGTCTTCACACTCCTTGTGTTGTGGCATTACTTCTAAAGGAGGACATACAGCTAAATGACTGGGATAATTAGCCCAGCTAAATTGGGAGAAAAATGGGAGAAAACAGAAAGGCCAATTGTGCTCTCTCAGGGCTCCGGCAGCTGATGGCAAGCTGCATGACCGGGATTCAAACCAACGATCTGTCGATCAAAGTGGACCGCTGGACCACTCAATGCTTTGGATATAAGTTTTTGTTTACGTTTTTTAAACATTTAATCTGTCTTGTAACATTTAATACAATCTATCCTATTGTAAAGATACCTACAGTGCATCACATCACATTTACACTGGTGGACACTTTCTTTATTAGTGGGGCACCTAACCTGCAGTTTATCATATTGTTTGCATCCTATTTTACAGTATCTACAGGTAAGGGCACTCTTGGGGACACTGTCTAGTAGAGAGAGGTTTGGCTCCGCCCTTGCCTTCTATAGTACAGAAGGCCTTTTGTCTTTTAACTTAAAATCTTCGACTCTCTCTATTTTAGAATCAGAAGGATTTTATTTGCCAATGCATTATGTCATTGTGTAACACACACTGTTTTAAAATGTGATACACATATTTTACACATATTTTTGTCTGTCATAAAACACAGAAATATTGTTAGATTGAAAAAGTCTTCATTTAAATTGTATTTACATTATTCTCCTGCTCATTTAAAAACTATAAACTACAAAAAATGTAAAATTATATTTGTTCAGTCATAGGGTTACTACAACACTTGCAATAATGTATTAGACACAGTCTTTTTCTTAATTAAAGAATAAACTGTTGATCTCTGACACACCAAATAGCCCTGGGTAGATAATGGAAATGTCAAGCATGGTGGAAGTTGCATCAAAACAGGGGCATGTAATGAGCTGCCGACAGAACTGGTTCCATTTTATTTTGCTCAATTAGGTTGGACGTGTTGGTTAATCAGCTTGGGCGTGTTGGTCAGCCAGACTGGGAATTCTAATCCACCAGCTCGGTCATTTTGACAGCTGCTAAGTGCTAAGTGTTAATCACGTTTTTTAACCAGATATCATAATTACGTTAGCATTTACATTTTAAATAATGCCACGTTAGAGTGCCCTATAGGTTAAGCCTCTACCTCCTCATCTCTCTCTCTCAGTGTGTGTGTAAGAAAGTGCTGCTGTCAGAGAGAGTGTGTGTGTTTTGCGTATGAAAAGGTCACGCTTTGCCCCGTTGGTCTGCAGGGAGGGGGGAAATACAGCAGCCTCTCCATCTCTGTCTTGCTCTGTATATCACCGCCGTCTCCGGCTGCTCTCGGAGTGACACGTCGCGCATTCTTACCGTTTGGCCCGGCGAACTCTTGGCCTGTGTTGTCTCTGGGGCGGAGCAAGGGGCAGCTGAGTGGGGAGGTGAGTGAGGAGACTAAACTAACAGGCCTGTCAAACTAACTCTAACACTCATAGATCACAGCAGAACACTGGTAAAGTCAACCTGAAATCTGAACACAACTTTTTACCTCTTCTTTTTGTATTTTTTTGTATGTCCTTCCGCTAAAATCCACTTTTTCTTGTTCTTTGTGAAATACAATAGGTCTCTCTGAGTTGTACAGTGCCTTGCAATATTATTCGGCCCCTTTACTTTTTTCAGTGAGGGTCTCTGAATGATCCAATGTTGACCTAAATGACTGATGATGATAAATAAAATTCACCTGTGTGTGTAATCAAGTCTCTGTATAAATGCACCTGCTCTGTGATAGACTCAGAGTTCTGTTTACAGCGCAGAGACCATCATGAAGACCAAGGAACACACCAGGCATGTCCGAGATACTGTTGTGGAAAAGCTTTAAACATCTCAAGAAGCACAGAGCAAGCAATCATACTGAAATGGAAGGAGTATCAGACCACTGCAAATCTACCAAGACCCAGCCGTTCCTCTTAACTTTCAGCTCAAACAAGGATAAGACTGACCAGAGAGGCAAGAGGCCCATGATCACTCTAGATGAACTGCAGAGATCTACAGCTAAGGTGGAAGAAGATATAGCCCAAGCGTCTTGCAGCTGTAATCGCAGCAAAAGGTGGCACTACAAAGTATTAATGCAAGGGGGCCGAATAATATTTCGTTCCAATTCAGGATTGTGTCCCACTTGTTGTTGATTCTTCACAAAAAAATTAAACACATTTTTTGAAGCCTAAAATGTGGCAAAAGGTGGAAAAGTTCAAGGGGGCCGAATACTTTTGCATGGCACTGTATATGCATGCTGCATATAAAACTGTTCCTCACCCTCCAATGTCTGCTGTAGCTAGTAAAAGAAAATATTCAGAAAAACAAGTCAATCAGAAAAAGCACAGTGTCTATATCAACCTATAAATTAGCATTCATGGCCCCACCCACCTCGGCTTGGGACCGCCCACAGGCAGCACTGAAGCTATGCAGCGATGCCATCTTGTCAGATAGAAGCTAACAGCGCTAGGAACAGCATGGTAGTTTGTTCCTGTGTTATTTCTGCGAATAAAACATTAGTGTTATATGCTTTAGCCAGTAATTCAGAGCTAAAGAACTAAATGGTTAGAACGTGTCTATAGAAACACCACCTGCGAAGTATAATTGAGATAGGTAGGTGTATGTTTAAAACAGTTCTGTTTACACTAGTAAAAGGTAAAAATCCAACCCTGGGGTGGATTTTAACTTTTTCTCTGGACTCACATAGCATTTATTCATACTAGAGACCACAACTAGACATTAAAATGAATGAAAAACGATGGAATGAGAACAATTCATTAAATCATACAATATTAAAAGCAGAACATAGAACATATATCAGATGTTGAAAGTGAGATGAATATTAAATGGGACATATTATTGCTCTTTTTCACAGCTAAGAATAGGTCTATGGTCACTTGTATGCAAATTAGCTTTCATTGGCTTACTAAATGGCAAAACATGAACATGAAGGTAGTTCATGTTTAACTGCGATAGAAGCACAAAATATTTTATTTAAAAGTACTTGCATCTCCCCTATCTACTGATTTTCCATAGACAGTAGGTACAGATCCCTCACTCAGACAAAGTCTAATCCTGCTGAGTACTGAGCCAGCGCTGCCCAGCCGACGCCATGATTTTTATTTTTCCTACAGTAACAATCCTGTGGAGCTGACTGTATGTTGGAGTACAGGAGGAAAGTGTCTGGGATTAAACAGACCAGACATTTCAGCATGTAGAGCCGAGATATGCCACTGTTAAGGCTTCCAAGCTCACAGCTTTCAGGACCTCTCCTCTCTTTCTCCCTCATGTTACTCCTCCCCCCTCTTTCCCTCTCTTTTCTCCTCCTCATCAGTATGCTGCCTCATGCTCGGCTGTCCTGCTGCAGCCAAAGTCGTGTGACTGGATTGCATTTTTAAAATCAACGTCTGAAAGTCGTTAAGCTTTATTGACGATACTGCTTAAAATCAGTATAAAATCAAATAAGGTTCCATACAGTTGCAAGAAAAAGAATGTGAACCTTTTGGGATTATTTGGTCATTAAATGTGTTTGTCACAAAAATAGACAAACACAGTCTGCTTAAACTAATACCACACAAAAAACTATATGTTTTTGCATGGTTTTTATTAAATACAACACATTCACAGTGAGGGGAAAAGTATGTAAAGCTTTAGATTTAATAACTGGTTGATCCTCCTTTGGCAGCAAAAACCTCAACCAAACGTTTCCTGTAGTTGCAGATCAGACCTGCACAACGGTCAGGAGGAATTCCTCTTCACTAAACTTCAGTGTCAGTTCAGCTATAATATTTTTGGGATATCTGGTGTGAATCGCTCTCTTGAGGTCATGATGCCACAGAGCATCTCAGTTGGGTTCAGGAGGTCAGGACTCTCCAGAAGGCGTTCTTTTTTTCTGTTGAAGTCGTTCGGTTGTTGATTTACTTCTATGTTTTGGGTTGTTGTTCTGTTGCATCATCCATCCTCTGTTGAGCTTCAGTTGGTGGACAGATGGTCTTAAGTTTTACTGCAAATGTCTTGATAAGTTTGGGAATTCATTTTTCCGTTGATGACGGCAATCCGTCCAGACCCTGAGGCAGCAAAGCAGCCCCAAACCATGATGCCCCCTCCACCATGTTTCACAGTTCGGATGAGGTTGTGATGATGGTGTGCAACACTGCCTGATGGTGTGCACACTCAGTATCTGTTTCTATAGTAGCCATAGCTCTATAATTTGTGCCCATCACATTTTTATATTCATAAATTAGTATCTGTTACATTAGCTATAGCTTGTTCTCTGTATTGTTTTCTCTTTTATTTGTTTGTTGTTTGTTATTTGTTTGTACTGAGCGGGTCAACCAGAGTAGGATGGGTTCCTCTGACTGAGTCTTGGTTCCTTCCAAGGTTTCTTCCTTTTAAAGGGAGTTTTTCTTGCCACTGTGTCACCATAAAATTGGCATCTCTGTGGTGCTGCTCATAAGAGGCATGGACGTGTCTTTCTCTGTAAAGCTGTTTTGTGACAACTTTTGTTGTAAAAAGCGCTATATAAATAAAATTGAATTGAATTGAATTGCCTATCACAGTTGAGCTATTAGTGTCCCTCATATTACTACTAGCAGTGACTGACTGTTTTTATTTTTTATTTTTTTACCAGGTGAAATGTTTGAGAACCAGTTCTCGCTTACAAACATGACCTGGCCTAAAGGACTCAACAGACAAAGGTCCACAGCACATGAAACAGAGATAAAAAAAGACAAAGAAGCCAATAAACCTAAATTACAGATTAACATAAACAAACATATACTGTACATTTTAAACTGTTTAAAAAGCAGGAGTAAAAATAGAAAAAAATTGGATGTCCAAACGGGTGTGTACTTAGGTACTAAGTTGGCCCATGACAATTAGCAAGACCAACAGTCTACTATTATTATGTAGTTTTGATTATGAAATTTATGAAGTTTTGATTATGATTTGCAAGTTTGAGGGTCATTTGCTGCTGCAGAGCGAAAGGAGTTGCAGCCAAAGGTACTAAATGGTGAGCATTGGCTACATAAAGAAGAGACGACGGATATGGTGGTGTCTTACCCAAGATTGTCTTATAGATGAAGTAAAACCAGTGATGGAGGCGCTGAGTATAAAGGAAGGGCCAGCCCACCAGTTTATAGAGATCACAGTGATGAGTACTGAAAGTTTCGTTAGTAGCAAAGTGGATAGCTGAATGATGGAGAGTGTCTAGTTTTTGAAGAGATTATGTCGCCATAGTTGGCGGCACAGTGGCTTAGTGGTTAACACGTTCGCCTCCCAGCACTGGGGTCTTGGGTTCAAGTCCTATCTGAGTGGAGTTTCCATGTAAATGTATGCATGACTGTGCCCAGATATGGATTGGCACTCTGCCCTGGGTAAATGCTGTAGTGCCCGATGCAGTCCTCCAGGTGGACGATTGTTTCCGGTTGAGAGTACTCTGTGTGCTATTGGCTGCTTTCTCTCATCGGTGTGTGGATGAGTACTGTGTATGAATGGTTGTATGTAAAAATGTGTAAATTGTAAAGCGTCCTTGGGTTTCTAGTCCAAAATTCTGTGATATGCAATGGCTCCCTAGATCATCACACCATTCGTTGGGGCAGTGTGTTGCTCCACAGCAAAGGTAGGGTTGAAGAGCTCACCAACTAGACACTCGTTGGAGGCCAAATAGAACCTGGATTCATTGTAAAAAAAGACGATACAGCTCCAGTCTATAGCAGTCCAGGTTTCTCATTCAAGACACTTTACCAAACAAAGGTGAAGGTGGCTGGCTAAAAAATGTACCTATTTGGTGGGAAATAAGTCAAAATGACTATCCACTGTTTCACAGTCCAATGAAGCACCCAAGACCCAAGAGCAAGGAAAGTTTTGCACCAATCTGAAGTGAGATATTTATTTTGTCAGTGAGTGTATATTAGCAGATCTAAGAACATCACTATGGATTTAAATGTTATCAGAACTTAATTTTGGATATTGATGATGAAATACCTAGAGCAGAAGGTTTTAAGAGTTCATCAAAATCAATATTAGGTGGAATAACCCTGGTTTTTAATCACATTTTTCATGCATCTTGGCATGTTCTCCTCCACCAGTCTTACACCCTGCTTTTGGATAACTTTATGCCTTTACTCCTGGTGCAAAAATTCAAGCAGATCAGCTTGGTTTGATGGTTTGTGATCATCCATCTTCCTCTTGATTATATTCCAGAAATCAAAGAAACTCGAAATTTGTCTTAAATGTCTCTTATTTTTTCTAGAGCTGTATAGCGAGACAAAACAATATAAGTCTCTTAAGTCATCATTAACGTAAATGGGGAGTGTTTCATTTATTCTGTATAAGCCTTTATTATGAATGAGGAGGGTATGGCTGTTTCTGCTTGTCTGCTATTGATGAAACAGCCAAAGTGCACAATTACTCTAAGCAGGACAAATGGAGTGATTCATAAATACATAACGCTGCGGTGTGTAGATGAGTCTTCTGCTGGGTATAATGTTTTTGTTAATAGATTATTTATCCTGGCCGGAGGCTTTTCATCTTGTTGATGTGAAACATAATGAGGGGATTGTTAAAAGCTGCAACATAACGGCCAAATCATCAATAAGTCACTTCTAATGATCTGTTGTAGGCTAAAGTAAAGCCCAGCATTTTAAAAACCACCATAAAAATAACATTATTCTCATGAGCTGGTCCAGCCATGTTTCTATTAAACACATGTTCTTGCATACTGTTGAGAGGTTGAACACCGGATCCTGTCAAAGTACAGGTCTTGGGAGGGATACAAGTACATTTTACCAGCCAAGAGTGTGGTAGTCTCCTGCATTTTTTTCAAGAGTCTTTCAAGTTCTTGTTATCAGTGCTCCAGAAAAAAGGCCTTTAGGGTGATCAGATGGACGCCATTCCTCATATTCCCCAATAGTAAGGTAGAGATTTTAAACATATGGATTTTAAACATATCTGGACACAAGTTGCTATGGCATTTTGATAGTTTAGAACATGCCAAAAGGTTAAAAAAGAAAAGAGGAAGTGGAATTTAGAAGGAAAGATAAGAGTTAGAAGGAGGAGATGGAGTTGTGAAGGAGTGTGAAGACTTGACATAGTGTACAAAAGCTTGGTATATAAGATGTTGATGCTAGATAAGAGGCAGGCCATGAGGCATGCTCCTCCTCCCATAACTGTATTTAGTTTAAAACACCATGTTTTTAGGAAAGAAGGCACTGAATATAATTTCATTAATGCCATTCCAACAGTCAAATCGCTTAACTTCGCATCTGGCAGCTGGATATAGGGTGTGTCAGTGAGTCTTTGGTACCATGAGAGCTGAAAAAGCAGCCCTTGTGCAGCTTTAAACATGCAAAAGGCATGTATTAATTCTTTAATTAATCATGGGTGTGTTTAGGGTGTAACTTAAAATAAAACAATCCGTTTTATATTCATACCACTTGCCACAGTCTTAAAACATGGATATTAGGTAAATTTGATACTCTAAATTGCTCTGACGTATGTAATTGTGTATATGACTGTATGCCCAAATATGGATTGGCTCTCGGTCCTGGGACAACTCCTCAATGCAAAATGCAGTTCTCCAGGTGGACTGTTGTTTCCCGTTGAGAGTATGCTGTGCGTAATTGGCTGCTGCTACTCACTGTTGTGCGTGTGGAACTTTAACAAAAATAAGTCAGTTGCATGAATTTGATTGATTTAATAGCTTTTTACATTAATTATTGGAACAGTTGGAAAATTGGAAAATTTGTTTAGTAAGCTCCTTGACCCTTTACCTACATACACAAATGAATCCATTTATGAGAAAGGGTTTAAGGTGGCCAATAGCAAGTGACCAGGTATAGACAGGGGATATGTTACAGTCACTTCCAACCCGCCTCTGCTGCAACAACACAGTCCAATTAGAATCTCAATGTAATGTAGTGACTATAAGTAACAGTGGAGTTCAGTTCTCACTACATTTCATTAATTTTCTCACAGTAGGAACACTTTTTCTGTGGCTTAGTTGAACTAAAGGCCTCTGCCAGATCAGCGAGGGTTCTTTCAAAGATTTTAAACAAAAGATCTGGGTTGAATTTGAGGTTAAGCGCTGGAATTATTTTAATTAGAGAAATTTCGGCGTTCTGTCCCTGAGAGCAGCCCCAGCTGTCCCGCTGCCGGTCCCTCGCTCTGTCCGCGGGCCTTTCTGCAGAAGCAGAGGGGGCCTGATTAGATCCCAACTTTAATAACAGGGTCTATTGTTGCCTGAGGAAAACACCAAGACCTAATTACTTCCTATTTGTGCCTTTGACTGGCGGCGCGTTAACACGTTACATCCGACTCCAGCGAACTACCCAGCGTGAGTTCAGAGACTGCTGTGTTTTGGTTTTTGTGGAATCGTGGCTTAACGACAACATTCCGGACAGCGCCATTCAGCTAGCCGGGCTAACCGCGTTCAGAGCCGATAGAAGCGCGGCTCTATCCGGGAAGACCCGCGGTGGAGGCGTGTGTGTTTACATCAACACGGAATGGTGTAACAACGCTGTGACTGTCGCCAAACACTGCTCTCCGCTGGTGGAGTTCCTGATAGTCAAGTGCAGACCTTTTTATTTAGTACGGGAGTTCTCCGCCGTGCTAATAGCTGCTGTCTACATTCCACCCAGCGCTAGCATTGGTGCTAATGCTAAAGAGGCTCTGTGTGAACTCTATCGGACTATCAGCGATCTGCAAAACAAACACCCAGACGGACTGTTTATTATCGCCGGAGATTTCAACCACGCAAATCTCAAGTCAGTGCTCCCTAAATTCCACCAACATGTGAACTTTGCAACGAGAGGAGCGAGCGCGTTGGATCTTGTTTACACAAACATCCCCAGTGCGTACCGGGCGGAGCCCCGCCCCCACCTCGCTTTCTCGGATCACATGTGTGTTTGGCTGACACCAACATACACACCACTCATCAGACGCTCCAGACCAGTTCAGAAGCAGGTGAAAACCTGGCCGGCAGGCTCCATCTCTGCCCTTCAGGACTGTTTTGAGTGCACTGCATGGGACATGTTTAGGGAGGCTGCTACTGAAGGCGATTCTGTTGATTTGGAGGAGTATGCAGCATCAGTCACTGGCTACATCAGCAAGTGTATTGATGATGTCACTGTCTCC